>NC_079148.1:41375989-41724720 GCF_945859685.1 Eupeodes corollae | reverse complement strand
GATTCCTAGATCACAATCCTGAAATTTCAGCCCTCTAGGTAGTCTAGATCGAGAAATAATGGAGATCAAAAATTGCCGACTTTTGACCCTCTGGGACGCATATTAAGCGAGATATTCGCATTTAAAGTTTGAACATGCATTTTTGCCCATAACTTGTTGTAAAATTGGTCTTATTCAAAGATAGGCACAGCAATGGAAAGGCAATGATTCCTAGATCACAATCCTGAAATTTCAGCCCTCTAGGTAGTCTAGATCGAGAAATAATGGAGATCAAAAATTGCCGACTTTTGACACTCTGGGACGCATATTAAGCGAGATATTCGCATTTAAAGTTTGAACATGCATTTTTGCCCATAACTTGTTGTAAAATTGGTCTTATTCAAAGATAGGCACAGCAATGGAAAGGCAATGATTCCTAGATCACAATCCTGAAATTTCAGCCCTCTAGGTAGTCTAGATCGAGAAATAATGGAGTACAAAAATTGCCGACTTTTGACCCTCTGGGAAGCATATTAAGCAAGATATTCGCATTTAAAGTTTGAACATGCATTTTTGCCCATAACTTAATGTAAAATTGGTCTTATTCAAAGATAGGCACAGCAATGGAAAGGCAATGATTCCTAGATCACAATCCTGAAATTTCAGCCCTCTAGGTAGTCTAGATCGAGAAATAATGGAGATCAAAAATTGCCGACTTTTGACCCTCTGGGACGCATATTAAGCGAGATATTCGCATTTAAAGTTTGAACTTGCATTTTTGCCCATAACTTGTTGTAAAATTGGTCTTATTCAAAGATAGGCACAGCAATGGAAAGGCAATGATTCCTAGATCACAATCCTGAAATTTCAGCCCTCTAGGTAGTCTAGATCGAGAAATAATGGAGATCAAAAATTGCTGACTTTTGACCCTCTGGGACGCATATTAAGCGAGATATTCGTATTTAAAGTTTGAACATGCATTTTTGCCCATTAACTTGTTGTTAAATTGGTCTTATTCAAAGATAGGCACAGCAATGGAAAGGCAATGATTCCTAGATCACAATCCTGAAATTTCAGCCCTCTAGGTAGTCTAGATCGAGAAATAATGGAGATCAAAAATTGCCGACTTTTGACCTTCTGGGACGCATATTAAGCGAGATATTCGCATTTAAAGTTTGAACATGCATTTTTGCCCATAACTTGTTGTAAAATTGGTCTTATTCAAAGATAGGCACAGCAATGGAAAGGCAATGATTCCTAGATCACAATCCTGAAATTTCAGCCCTCTAGGTAGTCTAGATCGAGAAATAATGGAGATCAAAAATTGCCGACTTTTGACCTTCTGGGACGCATATTAAGCGAGATATTCGCATTTAAAGTTTGAACATGCATTTTTGCCCATAACTTGTTGTAAAATTGGTCTTCTTCAAAGATAGGCACAGCAATGGAAAGGCAATAATTCCTAGATCACAATCCTGAAATTTCAGCCCTCTAGGTAGTCTAGATCGAGAAATAATGGAGATCAAAAATTGCCGACTTCTGACCTTCTGGGACGCATATTAAGCGAGATATTCGCATTTAAAGTTTGAACATGCATTTTTGCCCATAACTTGTTGTAAAATTGGTCTTATTCAAAGATAGGCACAGCAATGGAAAGGCAATGATTCCTAGATCACAATCCTGAAATTTCAGCCCTCTAGGTAGTCTAGATCGAGAAATAATGGAGATCAAAAATTGCCGACTTTTGACCCTCTGGGACGCATATTAAGCGAGATATTCGCATTTAAAGTTTGAACATGCATTTTTGCCCATAACTTGTTGTAAAATTGGTCTTATTCAAAGATAGGCACAGCAATGGAAAGGCAATGATTCCTAGATCACAATCCTGAAATTTCAGCCCTCTAGGTAGTCTAGATCGAGAAATAATGGAGTACAAAAATTGCCAACTTTTGACACTCTGGGACGCATATTAAGCGAGATATTCGCATTTAAAGTTTGAACATGCATTTTTGCCCATAACTTGTTGTAAAATTGGTCTTATTCAAAGATAGGCACAGCAATGGAAAGGCAATGATTCCTAGATCACAATCCTGAAATTTCAGCCCTCTAGGTAGTCTAGATCGAGAAATAATGGAGATCAAAAATTGCCGACTTTTGACCCTCTGGGAAGCATATTAAGCGAGATATTCGCATTTAAAGTTTGAACATGCATTTTTGCCCATAACTTGTTGTAAAATTGGTCTTATTCAAAGATAGGCACAGCAATGGAAAGGCAATGATTCCTAGATCACAATCCTGAAATTTCAGCCCTCTAGGTAGTCTAGATCGAGAAATAATGGAGATCAAAAATTGCTGACTTTTGACCCTCTGGGACGCATATTAAGCGAGATATTCGCATTTAAGGTTTGAACATGCATTTTTGCCCATAACTTGTTGTTAAATTGGTCTTATTCAAAGATAGGCACAGCAATGGAAAGGCAATGATTCCTAGATCACAATCCTGAAATTTCAGCCCTCTAGGTAGTCTAGATCGAGAAATAATGGAGATCAAAAATTGCCGACTTTTGACCTTCTGGGACGCATATTAAGCGAGATATTCGCATTTAAAGTTTGAACATGCATTTTTGCCCATAACTTGTTGTAAAATTGGTCTTATTCAAAGATAGGCACAGCAATGGAAAGGCAATGATTCCTAGATCACAATCCTGAAATTTCAGCCCTCTAGGTAGTCTAGATCGAGAAATAATGGAGATCAAAAATTGCCGACTTTTGACCTTCTGGGACGCATATTAAGCGAGATATTCGCATTTAAAGTTTGAACATGCATTTTTGCCCATAACTTGTTGTAAAATTGGTCTTATTCAAAGATAGGCACAGCAATGGAAAGGCAATAATTCCTAGATCACAATCCTGAAATTTCAGCCCTCTAGGTAGTCTAGATCGAGAAATAATGGAGATCAAAAATTGCCGACTTTTGACCTTCTGGGACGCATATTAAGCGAGATATTCGCATTTAAAGTTTGAACATGCATTTTTGCCCATAACTTGTTGTAAAATTGGTCTTATTCAAAGATAGGCACAGCAATGGAAAGGCAATGATTCCTAGATCACAATCCTGAAATTTCAGCCCTCTAGGTAGTCTAGATCGAGAAATAATGGAGATCAAAAATTACCGACTTTTGACCCTCTGGGACGCATATTAAGCGAGATATTCGCATTTAAAGTTTGAACATGCATTTTTGCCCATAACTTGTTGTAAAATTGGTCTTATTCAAAGATAGGCACAGCAATGGAAAGGCAATGATTCCTAGATCACAATCCTGAAATTTCAGCCCTCTAGGTAGTCTAGATCGAGAAATAATGGAGATCAAAAATTGCCGACTTTTGACCCTCTGGGACGCATATTAAGCGAGATATTCGCATTTAAAGTTTGAACAAGCATTTTTGCCCATAACTTGTTGTAAAATTGGTCTTATTCAAAGATAGGCACAGCAATGGAAAGGCAATGATTCCTAGATCACAATCCTGAAATTTCAGCCCTCTAGGTAGTCTAGATCGAGAAATAATGGAGATCAAAAATTGCCGACTTTTGACCCTCTGGGACGCATATTAAGCGAGATATTCGCATTTAAAGTTTGAACATGCATTTTTGCCCATAACTTGTTGTAAAATTGGTCTTATTCAAAGATAGGCACAGCAATGGAAAGGCAATGATTCCTAGATCACAATCCTGAAATTTCAGCCCTCTAGGTAGTCTAGATCGAGAAATAATGGAGTACAAAAATTGCCAACTTTTGACACTCTGGGACGCATATTAAGCGAGATATTCGCATTTAAAGTTTGAACATGCATTTTTGCCCATAACTTGTTGTAAAATTGGTCTTATTCAAAGATAGGCACAGCAATGGAAAGGCAATGATTCCTAGATCACAATCCTGAAATTTCAGCCCTCTAGGTAGTCTAGATCGAGAAATAATGGAGATCAAAAATTGCCGACTTTTGACCCTCTGGGAAGCATATTAAGCGAGATATTCGCATTTAAAGTTTGAACATGCATTTTTGCCCATAACTTGTTGTAAAATTGGTCTTATTCAAAGATAGGCACAGCAATGGAAAGGCAATGATTCCTAGATCACAATCCTGAAATTTCAGCCCTCTAGGTAGTCTAGATCGAGAAATAATGGAGATCAAAAATTGCTGACTTTTGACCCTCTGGGACGCATATTAAGCGAGATATTCGCATTTAAGGTTTGAACATGCATTTTTGCCCATAACTTGTTGTTAAATTGGTCTTATTCAAAGATAGGCACAGCAATGGAAAGGCAATGATTCCTAGATCACAATCCTGAAATTTCAGCCCTCTAGGTAGTCTAGATCGAGAAATAATGGAGATCAAAAATTGCCGACTTTTGACCTTCTGGGACGCATATTAAGCGAGATATTCGCATTTAAAGTTTGAACATGCATTTTTGCCCATAACTTGTTGTAAAATTGGTCTTATTCAAAGATAGGCACAGCAATGGAAAGGCAATGATTCCTAGATCACAATCCCTGAAATTTCAGCCCTCTAGGTAGTCTAGATCGAGAAATAATGGAGATCAAAAATTGCCGACTTTTGACCTTCTGGGACGCATATTAAGCCAGATATTCGCATTTAAAGTTTGAACATGCATTTTTGCCCATAACTTGTTGTAAAATTGGTCTTATTCAAAGATAGGCACAGCAATGGAAAGGCAATAATTCCTAGATCACAATCCTGAAATTTCAGCCCTCTAGGTAGTCTAGATCGAGAAATAATGGAGATCAAAAATTGCCGACTTTTGACCTTCTGGGACGCATATTAAGCGAGATATTCGCATTTAAAGTTTGAACATGCATTTTTGCCCATAACTTGTTGTAAAATTGGTCTTATTCAAAGATAGGCACAGCAATGGAAAGGCAATGATTCCTAGATCACAATCCTGAAATTTCAGCCCTCTAGGTAGTCTAGATCGAGAAATAATGGAGATCAAAAATTGCCGACTTTTGACCCTCTGGGACGCATATTAAGCGAGATATTCGCATTTAAAGTTTGAACATGCATTTTTGCCCATAACTTGTTGTAAAATTGGTCTTATTCAAAGATAGGCACAGCAATGGAAAGGCAATGATTCCTAGATCACAATCCTGAAATTTCAGCCCTCTAGGTAGTCTAGATCGAGAAATAATGGAGATCAAAAATTGCCTACTTTTGACCCTCTGGGACGCATTTTAAGCGAGATATTCGCATTTAAAGTTTGAACATGCATTTTTGCCCATAACTTGTTGTAAAATTGGTCTTATTCAAAGATAGGCACAGCAATGGAAAGGCAATGATTCCTAGATCACAATCCTGAAATTTCAGCCCTCTAGGTAGTCTAGATCGAGAAATAATGGAGTACAAAAATTGCCGACTTTTGACACTCTGGGACGCATATTAAGCGAGATATTCGCATTTAAAGTTTGAACATGCATTTTTGCCCATAACTTGTTGTAAAATTGGTCTTATTCAAAGATAGGCACAGCAATGGAAAGGCAATGATTCCTAGATCACAATCCTGAAATTTCAGCCCTCTAGGTAGTCTAGATCGAGAAATAATGGAGATCAAAAATTGCCGACTTTTGGACCCTCTGGGAAGCATATTAAGCAAGATATTCGCATTTAAAGTTTGAACATGCATTTTTGCCCATAACTTGTTGTAAAATTGGTCTTATTCAAAGATAGGCACAGCAATGGAAAGGCAATGATTCCTAGATCACAATCCTGAAATTTCAGCCCTCTAGGTAGTCTAGATCGAGAAATAATGGAGATCAAAAATTACTGACTTTTGACCCTCTGGGACGCATATTAAGCGAGATATTCGCATTTAAGGTTTGAACATGCATTTTTGCCCATAACTTGTTGTTAAATTGATCTTATTCAAAGATAGGCACAGCAATGGAAAGGCAATCATTCCTAGATCACAATCCTGAAATTTCAGCCCTCTAGGTAGTCTAGATCGAGAAATAATGGAGATCAAAAATTGCCGACTTTTGACCCTCTGGGACGCATATTAAGCGAGATATTCGCATTTAAAGTTTTAACATGCATTTTTGCCCATAACTTGTTGTAAAATTGGTCTTATTCAAAGATAGGCACAGCAATGGAAAGGCAATGATTCCTAGATCACAATCCTGAAATTTCAGGCCCTACCCTCTAGGTAGTCTAGATCGAGAAATAATGGAGATCAAAAATTGCTGACTTTTGACCCTCTGGGACGCATATTAAGCGATATATTCGCATTTAAGGTTTGAACATGCATTTTTGCCCATAACTTGTTGTTAAATTGGTCTTATTCAAAGATAGGCACAGCAATGGAAAGGCAATGATTCCTAGATCACAATCCTGAAATTTCAGCCCTCTAGGTAGTCTAGATCGAGAAATAATGGAGATCAAAAATTGCCGACTTTTGACCCTCTGGGACGCATATTAAGCGAGATATTCGCATTTAAAGTTTGAACATGCATTTTTGCCCATAACTTGTTGTAAAATTGGTCTTATTCAAAGATAGGCACAGCAATGGAAAGGCAATGATTCCTAGATCACAATCCTGAAATTTCAGCCCTCTAGGTAGTCTAGATCGAGATATAATGGAGATCAAAAATTGCCAACTTTTGACCCTCTGGGACGCATATTAAGCGAGATATTCGCATTTAAAGTTTGAACATGCATTTTTGCCCATAACTTGTTTTAAAATTGGTCTTATTCAAAGATAGGCGCAGCAATGGAAAGGCAATGATTCCTAGATCACAATCCTGAAATTTCAGCCCTCTAGGTAGTCTAGATCGAGAAATAATGGAGATCAAAAATTGCCGACTTTTGACCCTCTGGGACGCGTATTAAGCGAGATATTCGCATTTAAAGTTTGAACATGTATTTTTGCCCATAACTTGTTGTAAAATTGGTCTTATTCAAAGATAGGCACAGTAATGGAAAGGCAATGATTCCTAGATCACAATCCTGAAATTTCAGCCCCCTAGGTAGTCTAGATCGAGAAATAATGGAGATCAAAAATTGCCGACTTTTGACCCTCTGGGACGCATATTAAGCGAGATATTCGCATTTAAAGTTTGAACATGCATTTTTGCCCATAACTTGTTGTTAAATTGGTCTTATTCAAAGATAGGCACAGCAATGGAAAGGCAATGATTTCTAGATCACAATCCTGAAATTTCAGCCCTCTAGGTAGTCTAGATCGAGAAATAATGGAGATCAAAAATTGCCGACTTTTGACCCTCTGGGACGCATATTAAGCGAGATATTCGCATTTAAAGTTTGAACATGCATTTTTGCCCATAACTTGTTGTTAAATTGGGCTTATTCAAAGATAGGCACAATAGCAATGGAAAGGCAATGATTCCTAGATCACAATCCTGAAATTTCAGCCCTCTAGGTAGCCTAGATCGAGAAATAATGGAGATCGAAAATTGCCGACTTTTGACCCTCTGGGACGCATATTAAGCGAGATATTCGCATTTAAAGTTTGAACATGCATTTTTGCTCATAACTTGTTGCTAAATTGGTCTTATTCAAAGATAGGCACAGCAATGGAAAGGCAATGATTCCTAAATCACAATCCTGAAATTTCAGCCCTCTAGGTAGTCTAGATCGAGAAATAATGGAGATCAAAAATTGCCGACTTTTGACCCTCTGGGACGCATATTAAGCGAGATATTCGCATTTAAAGTTTGAACTTGCATTTTTGCCCATAACTTGTTGTAAAATTGGTCTTATTCAAAGATAGGCACAGCAATGGAAAGGCAATGATTCCTAGATCACAATCCTGAAATTTCAGCCCTCTAGGTAGTCTAGATCGAGAAATAATGGAGATCAAAAATTGCCGACTTTTGACCCTCTGGGACGCATATTAAGCGAGATATTCGCATTTAAAGTTTGAACATGCATTTTTGCCCATAACTTGTTGTAAAATTGGTCTTATTCAAAGATAGGCACAGCAATGGAAAGGCAATGATTCCTAGATCACAATCCTGAAATTTCAGCCCTCTAGGTAGTCTAGATCGAGAAATAATGGAGATCAAAAATTGCCGACTTTTGACCCTCTGGGACGCATATTAAGCGAGATATTCGCATTTAAAATTTGAACATGCATTTTTGCCCATAACTTGTTGTAAAATTGGTCTTATTCAAAGATAGGCACAGCAATGGAAAGGCAATGATTCCTAGATCACAATCCTAAAATTTCAGCCCTCTAGGTAGTCTAGATCGAGAAATAATGGAGATCAAAAATTGCCGACTTTTGACCCTCTGGGACGCATATTAAGCGAGATATTCGCATTTAAAGTTTGAACATGCATTTTTGCCCATAACTTGTTGTAAAATTGGTCTTATTCAAAGATAGGCACAGCAATGGAAAGGCAATGATTCCTAGATCACAATCCTGAAATTTCAGCCCTCTAGGTAGTCTAGATCGAGAAATAATGGAGATCAAAAATTGCCGACTTTTGACCCTCTGGGACACATATTAAGCGAGATATTCGCATTTAAAGTTTGAACATGGATTTTTGCCCATAACTTGTTGTTAAATTGGTCTTATTCAAAGATAGGCACAGCAATGGAAAGGCAATGATTCCTAGATCACAATCCTGAAATTTCAGCCCTCTAGGTAGTCTAGATCGAGAAATAATGGAGATCAAAAATTGCCGACTTTTGACCTTCTGGGACGCATATTAAGCGAGATATTCGCATTTAAAGTTTGAACATGCATTTTTGCCCATAACTTGTTGTAAAATTGGTCTTATTCAAAGATAGGCACAGCAATGGAAAGGCAATGATTCCTAGATCACAATCCTGAAATTTCAGCCCTCTAGGTAGTCTAGATCGAGAAATAATGGAGATCAAAAATTGCTGACTTTTGACCCTCTGGGACGCATATTAAGCGAGATATTCGCATTTAAGGTTTGAACATGCATTGTTGCCCATAACTTGTTGTAAAATTGGTCTTATTCAAAGATAGGCACAGCAATGGAAAGGCAATGATTCCTAGATCACAATCCTGAAATTTCAGCCCTCTAGGTAGTCTAGATCGAGAAATAATGGAGATCAAAAATTGCCGACTTTTGACCCTCTGGGACGCATATTAAGCGAGATATTCGCATTTAAAGTTTGAACATGCATTTTTGCCCATAACTTGTTGTAAAATTGGTCTTATTCAAAGATAGGCACAGCAATGGAAAGGCAATGATTCCTAGATCACAATCCTGAAATTTCAGCCCTCTAGGTAGTCTAGATCGAGAAATAATGGAGATCAAAAATTGCTGACTTTTGACCCTCTGGGACGCATATTAAGCGAGATATTCGCATTTAAAGTTTGAACATGCATTTTTGCCCATAACTTGTTGTTAAATTGGTCTTATTCAAAGATAGGCACAGCAATGGAAAGGCAATGATTCCTAGATCACAATCCTGAAATTTCAGCCCTCTAGGTAGTCTAGATCGAGAAATAATGGAGATCAAAAATTGCCGACTTTTGACCTTCTGGGACGCATATTAAGCGAGATATTCGCATTTAAAGTTTGAACATGCATTTTTGCCCATAACTTGTTGTAAAATTGGTCTTATTCAAAGATAGGCACAGCAATGGAAAGGCAATGATTCCTAGATCACAATCCTGAAATTTCAGCCCTCTATGTAGTCTAGATCGAGAAATAATGGAGATCAAAAATTGCCGACCTTTGACCCTCTGGGACGCATATTAAGCGAGATATTCGCATTTAAAGTTTGAACATGCATTTTTGCCCATAACTTGTTGTAAAATTGGTCTTATTCAAAGATAGGCACAGCAATGGAAAGGCAATGATTCCTAGATCACAATCCTGAAATTTCAGCCCTCTAGGTAGTCTAGATCGAGAAATAATGGAGATCAAAAATTGCCTACTTTTGACCCTCTGGGACGCATATTAAGCGAGATATTCGCATTTAAAGTTTGAAAATGCATTTTTGCCCATAACTTGTTGTAAAATTGGTCTTATTCAAAGATAAGCACAGCAATGGAAAGGCAATGATTCCTAGATCACAATCCTGAAATTTCAGCCCTCTAGGTAGTCTAGATCGAGAAATAATGGAGATCAAAAATTGCCGACTTTTGACCCTCTGGGACGCATATTAAGCGAGATATTCGCATTTAAAGTTTGAACATGCATTTTTGCCCATAACTTGTTGTAAAATTGGTCTTATTCAAAGATAGGCACAGCAATGGAAAGGCAATGATTCCTAGATCACAATCCTGAAATTTCAGCCCTCTAGGTAGTCTAGATCGAGAAATAATGGAGATCAAAAATTGCTGACTTTTGACCCTCTGGGACGCATATTAAGCGAGATATTCGCATTTAAGGTTTGAACATGCATTGTTGCCCATTACTTGTTGTAAAATTGGTCTTATTCAAAGATAGGCACAGCAATGGAAAGGCAATGATTCCTAGATCACAATCCTGAAATTTCAGCCCTCTAGGTAGTCTAGATCGAGAAATAATGGAGATCAAAAATTACCGACTTTTGACCCTCTGGGACGCATATTAAGCGAGATATTCGCATTTAAAGTTTGAACATGCATTTTTGCCCATAACTTGTTGTAAAATTGGTCTTATTCAAAGATAGGCCAGCAATGGAAAGGCAATGATTCCTAGATCACAATCCTGAAATTTCAGCCCTCTAGGTAGTCTAGATCGAGAAATAATGGAGATCAAAAATTGCTGACTTTTGACCCTCTGGGACGCATATTAAGCGAGATATTCGCATTTAAAGTTTGAACATGCATTTTTGCCCATAACTTGTTGTTAAATTGGTCTTATTCAAAGATAGGCACAGCAATGGAAAGGCAATGATTCCTAGATCACAATCCTGAAATTTCAGCCCTCTAGGTAGTCTAGATCGAGAAATAATGGAGATCAAAAATTGCCGACTTTTGACCCTCTGGGACGCATATTAAGCGAGATATTCGCATTTAAAGTTTGAACATGCATTTTTGCCCATAACTTGTTGTAAAATTGGTCTTATTCAAAGATAGGCACAGCAATGGAAAGGCAATGATTCCTAGATCACAATCCTGAAATTTCAGCCCTCTAGGTAGTCTAGATCGAGAAATAATGGAGATCAAAAATTGCCTACTTTTGACCCTCTGGGACGCATTTTAAGCGAGATATTTGCATTTAAAGTTTGAAAATGCATTTTTGCCCATAACTTGTTGTAAAATTGGTCTTATTCAAAGATAGGTACAGCAATGGAAAGGCAATGATTCCTAGATCACAATCCTGAAATTTCAGCCCTCTAGGTAGTCTAGATCGAGAAATAATGGAGATCAAAAATTGCTGACTTTTGACCCTCTGGGACGCATATTAAGCGAGATATTCGCATTTAAGGTTTGAACATGCATTTTTGCCCATAACTTGTTGTAAAATTGGTCTTATTCAAAGATAGGCACAGCAATGGAAAGGCAATGATTCCTAGATCACAATCCTGAAATTTCAGCCCTCTAGGTAGTCTAGATCGAGAAATAATGGAGATCAAAAATTGCCGACTTTTGACCCTCTGGGACGCATATTAAGCGAGATATTCGCATTTAAAGTTTGAACATGCATTTTTGCCCATAACTTGTTGTAAAATTGGTCTTATTCAAAGATAGGCACAGCAATGGAAAGGCAATGATTCCTAGATCACAATCCTGAAATTTCAGCCCTCTAGGTAGTCTAGATCGAGAAATAATGGAGATCAAAAATTGCCTACTTTTGACCCTCTGGGACGCATTTTAAG
The DNA here is from genome assembly GCF_945859685.1 of Eupeodes corollae. Classification (NCBI taxonomy): domain Eukaryota; kingdom Metazoa; phylum Arthropoda; class Insecta; order Diptera; family Syrphidae; genus Eupeodes; species Eupeodes corollae. The sequence continues at coordinate 41,712,917 of NC_079148.1, read as the reverse complement.
CGAGATATTCGCATTTAAAGTTTGAAAATGCATTTTTGCCCATAACTTGTTGTAAAATTGGTCTTATTCAAAGATAGGTACAGCAATGGAAAGGCAATGATTCCTAGATCACAATCCTGAAATTTCAGCCCTCTAGGTAGTCTAGATCGAGAAATAATGGAGATCAAAAATTGCTGACTTTTGACCCTCTGGGACGCATATTAAGCGAGATATTCGCATTTAAGGTTTGAACATGCATTTTTGCCCATAACTTGTTGTAAAATTGGTCTTATTTTTGGGACGCATATTAAGCGAGATATTCGCATTTAAAGTTTGAAGATGCATTTTTGCCCATAACTTGTTGTTTAATTGGTCTTATTCAAAGATAGGCACAGCAATGGAAAGGCAATGATTCCTAGATCACAATCCTGAAATTTCAGCCCTCTAGGTAGTCTAGATCGAGAAATAATGGAGATCAAAAATTGTCCTCTAGGTGCCGATTTTTATGCCTTTTAGATGCGTATTAAGCGAGATATTCGCATTTAAAGTTTGAACATGGATTTTTGCCCATAACTTGTTGTAGAGTTGGTCTTATTCAAAGATAGGCACACCAATGGAAAGGGAATGATTCCTAGATTACAATTCTGAAATTTCAGCCATCTAAGTGGTCTAGATCAAGAAATATTGGAGTTCAAAAATTGTCCTCTAGGTGCCGACTTTTATGCCTTTTAGATGCGTATTAAGCGAGATATTCGCACTTAAAGTTTGTACATGGATTTTTGCCCATAACTTGTTGTAGAGGTGGTCTTATTCAAAGATAGGCACACCAATGGAAAGGGAATGATTCCTAGATTACAATCCTGAAGTTTCAGCCATCTAGGAAGTCTAGATCAAGAAATATTAGAGTTCAAAAATTGTCCTCTAGGTGCCGACTTTTATGCCTTTTAGATGCGTACTAAGCGAGATATTCGCATTTAAAGTTTGAACATGGATTTTTGCCCATAACTTGTTGTAGAGTTAGTTTTATTCAAATATAGGCACACCAATAGAAAGGGAATGATTTCTAGATTACAATCCTGAAATTTCAGCCATCTAGGTGGTCTATATCAAGAAATTTTCGAGTTCAAAAATTCTCCTCTAGGTGGCTACTTTTATGCCTTTTAGATGCGTATTAAGCGAGATAGTCGCATTTAAAGTTTGAACATGGATTTTTGCCCATAACTTGTTGTAGAGTTAGTTTTATGCAAATATAGGCACACCAATAGAAATTGAATGATTTCTAGATCACAATCCTGAAATTTCAGCCATCTAGGTGGTCTAGATCAAGACATTTTCGAGTTCAAAAATTGTCCTCTAGGTGCCGACTTTTATGCCTTTTAATTGCATATTAAGCGAGATATTCGCATTTAAAGTTTGAACATGCATTTTTGGCCAGAACTTGTTGTAAAACTGGTCTTATTCAAAGATAGGCACAGCAATGGAAAGGCAATGATTCCTAGATCACAATCACAAATCACCAATTTCGGCCCTCTAGGTAGTCTAGATCGAGAAATAATGGAGATCAAAAATTGCAGACTTTTGACCCTCTGGGACGCATATTAAGCGAGATATTCGCATTTAAAGTTTGAACATGCATTTTTGCCCATAACATGTTGTAAAATTGGTCTTATTCAAAGATAGGCACAGCAATGGAAAGGCAATGATTCCTAGATCACAATCCTGAAATTTCAGCCCTCTAGGTAGTCTAGATCGAGAAATAATGGAGATCAAAAATTGTCCTCTAGGTGCCGATTTTTATGCCTTTTAGATGCGTATTAAGCGAGATATTCGCATTTAAAGTTTGAACATGGATTTTTGCCCATAACTTGTTGTAGAGTTGGTCTTATTCAAAGATAGGCACACCAATGGAAAGGGAATGATTCCTAGATTACAATCCTGAAATTTCAGCCATCTAGGTGGTCTAGATCAAAAAATATTGGAGTTCAAAAATTGTCCTCTAGGTGCCGACTCTTATGCCTTTTAGATGCGTATTAAGCGAGATATTCGCATTTAAAGTTTGTACATGGATTTTTGCCCATAACTTGTTGTAGAGTTGGTCTTATTCAAAGATAGGCACACCAATGGAAAGGGAATGATTCCTAGATCACAATCATGAAATTTAAGCCATCTAGGTGGTCTAGATCAAGAAATTTTCGAGTTCAAAAATTGTCCTCTAGGTGCCGACTTTTATGCATTTTAAATGCTTATTAAGCGAGATATTCGCATTTAAAGTTTGAACATGGATTTTTGCCCATAACTTGTTGTAGGGTTGGTCTTATTCAAAGATAGGCACACCAATAGAAAGGGAATAATTTCTAGATCACAATCCTGAAATTTCAGCCATCTAGGTGGTCTAGATCAAGAAATATTGGAGTTCAAAAATTTTCCTCTAGGTGCCAACTTTTATGCCTTTTAGATGCGTACTAAGCGAGATATTCGCATTTAAAGTTTGAACATGGATTTTTGCCCATAACTTGTTGTAGAGTTAGTTTTATTCAAATATAGGCACACCAATAGAAAGGGAATGATTTCTAGATTACAATCCTGAAATTTCAGCCATCTAGGTGGTCTATATCAAGAAATTTTCGAGTTCAAAAATTCTCCTCTAGGTGGCTACTTTTATGCCTTTTAGATGCGTATTAAGCGAGATATTCGCATTTAAAGTTTGAACATGGATTTTTGCCCATAACTTGTTGTAGAGTTAGTTTTATTCAAATATAGGCACACCAATAGAAATTGAATGATTTCTAGATCACAATCCTGAAATTTCAGCCATCTAGGTGGTCTAGATCAAGAAATTTTCGAGTTCAAAAATTGTCCTATAGGTGCCGACTTTTATGCCTTTTAATTGCATATTAAGCGAGATATTCGCATTTAAAGTTTGAACATGCATTTTTGCCCATAACTTGTTGTAAAACTGGTCTTATTCAAAGATAGGCACAGCAATGGAAAGGCAATGATTCCTAGATCACAATCACAAATCACCAATTTCGGCCCTCTAGGTAGTCTAGATCGAGAAATAATGGAGATCAAAAATTGCAGACTTTTGACCCTCTGGGACGCATATTAAGCGAGATATTCGCATTTAAAGTTTGAACATGCATTTTTGCCCATAACTTGTTGTAAAATTGGTCTTATTCAAAGATAGGCACAGCAATGGAAAGGCAATGATTCCTAGATCACAATCCTGAAATTTCAGCCCTCTAGGTAGTCTAGATCGAGAAATAATGGAGATCAAAAATTGTCCTCTAGGTGCCGATTTTTATGCCTTTTAGATACGTATTAAGCGAGATATTCGCATTTAAAGTTTGAACATGGATTTTTGCCCATAACTTGTTGTAGAGTTGGTCTTATTCAAAGATAGGCACACCAATGGAAAGGGAATGATTCCTAGATTACAATGCTGAAATTTCAGCCATCTAGGTGGCCTAGATCAAGAAATATTGGAGTTCAAAAATTGTCCTCTAGGTGCCGACTCTTATGCCTTTTAGATGCGTATTAAGCGAGATATTCGCATTTAAAGTTTGTACATGGATTTTTGCCCATAACTTGTTGTAGAGTTGGTCTTATTCAAAGATAGGCACACCAATGGAAAGGGAATGATTCCTAGATCACAATCATGAAATTTTAGCCATCTAGGTGGTCTAGATCAAGAAATTTTCGAGTTCAAAAATTGTCCTCTAGGTGCCGACTTTTATGCATTTTAGATGCTTATTAAGCGAGATATTCGCATTTAAAGTTTGAACATGGATTTTTGCCCATAACTTGTTGTAGGGTTGGACTTATTCAAAGATAGGCACACCAATAGAAAGGGAATGATTTCTAGATCACAATCCTGAAATTTTAGCCATCTAGGTGGTCTAGATCAAGAAATTTTCGAGTTCAAAAATTGTCCTCTAAGTGCCAACTTTTATGCCTTTTAGATGCGTACTAAGCGAGATATTCGCATTTAAAGTTTGAACATGGATTTTTGCCCATAACTTCTTGTAGAGTTGCTTTTATTCAAAGATAGGCACACCAATAGAAAGGGAATGATTTCTAGATCACAATCCTGAAATTTTAGCCATCTAGGTGGTCTAGATCAAGAAATTTTCGAGTTCAAAAAATGTCCTCTAGGTGCCAACTTTTATGCCTTTTAGATGCGTATTAAGCGAGATATTCGCATTTAAAGTTTGAACATGGATTTTTGCCCATAACTTGTTGTAGAGTTGGTCTTATTCAAAGATAGGAACACCAATGGAAAGGGAATGATTCCTAGATTACAATCCTGATATTTCAGCCATCTAGGTGGTCTAGATCAAGAAATATTGGAGTTCAAAAATTCTCCTCTAGGTGGCTACTTTTATGCCTTTTAGATGCGTATTAAGCGAGATTTTCGCATTTAAAGTTTGTACATGGATTTTTGCCCATAACTTGTTGTAGAGGTGGTCTTATTCAAAGATAGGCACACCAATGGAAAGGGAATGATTCCTAGATCACAATCATGAAATTTCAGCCATCTAGGTGGTCTAGATCAAGAAATATTGGAGTTCAAAAATTGTCCACTAGGTGCCGACTTTTATGCCTTTTAGATGCGTATTAAGCGAGATAATCGCATTTAAAATTTGAACATGAATTTTTGCCCATAACTTGTTGAAGAGTTGGTTTAATTCAAAGATAGGCACACCAATGGAAAGGGAATGATTCCTAGATTACAATCCTGAAATTTCAGCCCTCTAGGTAGTCTAGATCGAGAAATAATGGAGATCAAAAATTGTCCTCTAGGTGCCGATTTTTATGCCTTTTAGATACGTATTAAGCGAGATATTCGCATTTAAAGTTTGAACATGGATTTTTGCCCATAACTTGTTGTAGAGTTGGTCTTATTCAAAGATAGGCACACCAATGGAAAGGGAATGATTCCTAGATTACAATCCTGAAATTTCAGCCATCTAGGTGGCCTAGATCAAGAAATATTGGAGTTCAAAAATTGTCCTCTAGGTGCCGACTCTTATGCCTTTTAGATGCGTATTAAGCGAGATATTCGCATTTAAAGTTTGTACATGGATTTTTGCCCATAACTTGTTGTAGAGTTGGTCTTATTCAAAGATAGGCACACCAATGGAAAGGGAATGATTCCTAGATCACAATCATGAAATTTTAGCCATCTAGGTGGTCTAGATCAAGAAATTTTCGAGTTCAAAAATTGTCCTCTAGGTGCCGACTTTTATGCATTTTAGATGCTTATTAAGCGAGATATTCGCATTTAAAGTTTGAACATGGATTTTTGCCCATAACTTGTTGTAGGGTTGGTCTTATTCAAAGATAGGCACACCAATAGAAAGGGAATGATTTCTAGATCACAATCCTGAAATTTTAGCCATCTAGGTGGTCTAGATCAAGAAATTTTCGAGTTCAAAAAATGTCCTCTAGGTGCCAACTTTTATGCCTTTTAGATGCGTATTAAGCGAGATATTCGCATTTAAAGTTTGAACATGGATTTTTGCCCATAACTTGTTGTAGAGTTGGTCTTATTCAAAGATAGGAACACCAATGGAAAGGGAATGATTCCTAGATTACAATCCTGATATTTCAGCCATCTAGGTGGTCTAGATCAAGAAATATTGGAGTTCAAAAATTCTCCTCTAGGTGGCTACTTTTATGCCTTTTAGATGCGTATTAAGCGAGATTTTCGCATTTAAAGTTTGTACATGGATTTTTGCCCATAACTTGTTGTAGAGGTGGTCTTATTCAAAGATAGGCACACCAATGGAAAGGGAATGATTCCTAGATCACAATCATGAAATTTCAGCCATCTAGGTGGTCTAGATCAAGAAATATTGGATTTCAAAAATTGTCCACTAGGTGCCGACTTTTATGCCTTTTAGATGCGTATTAAGCGAGATATTCGCATTTAAAGTTTGAACATGGATTTTTGCCCATAACTTCTTGTAGAGTTGCTTTTATTCAAAGATAGGCACACCAATAGAAAGGGAATGATTTCTAGATCACAATCCTGAAATTTTAGCCATCTAGGTGGTCTAGATCAAGAAATTTTCGAGTTCAAAAAATGTCCTCTAGGTGCCAACTTTTATGCCTTTTAGATGCGTATTAAGCGAGATATTCGCATTTAAAGTTTGAACATGGATTTTTGCCCATAACTTGTTGTAGAGTTGGTCTTATTCAAAGATAGGAACACCAATGGAAAGGGAATGATTCCTAGATTACAATCCTGATATTTCAGCCATCTAGGTGGTCTAGATCAAGAAATATTGGAGTTCAAAAATTCTCCTCTAGGTGGCTACTTTTATGCCTTTTAGATGCGTATTAAGCGAGATTTTCGCATTTAAAGTTTGTACATGGATTTTTGCCCATAACTTGTTGTAGAGGTGGTCTTATTCAAAGATAGGCACACCAATGGAAAGGGAATGATTCCTAGATCACAATCATGAAATTTCAGCCATCTAGGTGGTCTAGATCAAGAAATATTGGATTTCAAAAATTGTCCACTAGGTGCCGACTTTTATGCCTTTTAGATGCGTATTAAGCGAGATATTCGCATTTAAAGTTTGAACATGGATTTTTGCCCATAACTTCTTGTAGAGTTGCTTTTATTCAAAGATAGGCACACCAATAGAAAGGGAATGATTTCTAGATCACAATCCTGAAATTTCAGCCATCTAGGTGGTCTAGATCAAGAAATTTTCGAGTTCAAAAATTATCGTCTAGGTGCCGACTTTTATGCCTTTTAGATGCGTATTAAGCGAGATATTCGCATTTAAAGTTTGAACATGGATTTTTGCCCATAACTTGTTGTAGGGTTGGTCTTATTCAAAGATAGGCACACCAATAGAAAGGGAATGATTTCTAGATCACAATCCTGAAATTTCAGCCATCTAGGTGGTCTAGATCAAGAAATATTGGAGTTTAAAAATTGTCCTCTAGGTGCAGACTTTTATGCCTTTTAGATGCGTATTAAGCGAGATATTCGCATTTAAAGTTTGAACATGGATTTTTGCCCATAACTTGTTGTAGAATTGGTCTTATTCAAAAATAGGCACACCAATGGAAAGGGAATGATTCCTAGATTACAATCCTCAAATTTCAACCCTCTAGTTGGTCTAGATCGAGAGATAATGGAGTTCAAAAATTACTCTCTGGGACTGGACTTTTGACGCACAGCAGCACAAGCCCCTCACTCCCTCCGTGGAAAAATAAAAATGTTCCTTTAAAATAAATAAGGAGTCTAGTAAATTTCAGAAAACATTTTTATTAATCTAAGAACTTACACAGTTTGAGAAGTTAAAATTCTTGGAATTTTTTTTCAATATCGTTTGCATGTTTTAGCAGAGAATTCTTATAAATGGGCAAAGTTTTGGGAAAAATGCGGAACAACTTTCAATAGCCAGCTTTTGGAGACATAAAACATTAAAAAAATAAATGTAATGCATAGTCATATTTAAGCATTTTGGAAATGCTGGAAGTCTAATTTAAAAATGCTGTCTTAGTAATATTTTTTAAATAGTTTTGTAGCTGTTTTCAATCCTACTTACATTATTTCTGGATGTCTTAAATGCAATTTTTGTTAAAATATTAAAGCAAAATAAATTTACTTACCCATTTAAAAATATAGTTTTGATGCCTTTTTTAAATCCAAACAACTGACGTACAAAATTCACTTCTTTTTCAACACTACCGATACCAAGGCCGACCGCGAGACGCGCCGCGATTAGTTGAATAAATGAAAAGAATACAATTAAACTTACATATTTAAAACAAAAAACACTTCAAACTCCTTTAAAATTTAACTTTAATACAGACTTACTATTTCTGTTCACTTTTTTACTGCACAATGAGAGACAAATTAAACAAAAAAGAAAACAGATTCGAATTTTCAAATTTTACCGCCATTTAACATCTACCTATTGAACCAACCAACTAACGGACCCGCTGAGCTACGTGTAGAATGAAACAAAAGAATTGAATTCTAATTCACAAATTACAATTTAAAACACTTAATCTTGAGATTTCTTTATATTTTCTTACATAAACTTTAAATTTACCGCTTACTTAACATTTTGTATACAATTTTCGTATCGCACATAATAAAATAAATATTTTAATTAATTTGTTTTCTTTTCAATTTGAATTACTACACGATGACGATTGAGGCACAAAATTTCACAAACCGAACTGACTACTACCTCGACCTCCGGTTAACAAAGAACAAAGATAAAGAAGAATGAATAGAATATGAAAGGAATTTGTGATGGCGAATGAGCCGCCATTTTGATTTTGGTAAATTAGGAAATGGGTATGGGACTATTGGTCGCGTTCATCATACCATCTCTTTTCGGTTGAAATGCATGAGGGGCGTTCACACTATATGTACATATTTGACTAAAAATGTCACCGCATTACATTTTCAACTCTTATTAACTTCCCATAGGAAGTTATTGTAATGGGTCCGATTTGTCAAATTGAAAATTTTGACATTTCTCGACGTTTCAAGGTCCCTAGAGTCGAAATAAAAGATTTTTAGAAAGATGTCTGTGCGTGCGTGTGTACGTACGTTTGTACGTCCGTACGTCCGTACGTCCGTATGTCCGTACGTCCGTATGTCCGTACGTCCGTACGTCCGTACGTTCGCGACGTTTTTTTCGTCGTCCATAGCTCAAGAACCAGAAGAGATATCGACTTCAAATAAATTTTGTTATACAGATAATAAGCCAGAAAGATGCAGAAAGGGCTCTCAAGAAAATTGCGTGGGTGGTTTTTTTACCATAGCAGTTTGAAAAAAAGGTGAAAATTTTGGTTAACCCTAAATATCTTACGAACCAAAAACGCTAGAGACTTGAATTAAATTTTATATAATATATTGTAACGAGATACCAATCAGGTATATTTTTTGAAAAAAAATCAATATAACGGTTTTTTTTAAAAATCAATAAAACTGAAAAAAAAAAATTGTCACCTCCAAAATTTTACGACTGAAATATGATTTCATCTCTAAAACAATTTTGTGCAGCGTAAAATAATGTTTTTGACATCTGATAAAATTTTGAGAAAAATCTAATTGACAGTTTTTTTTATAAAAAATAAAAATCTAAAAAAAAAACATTACTCAAAGTTCGTAAAAATTGAATATCGATTCAAATATCTTTTCAAGAACTTGAAATTTAGGCTTCAAGTTTATTTTTCTTATAAGAAATATTGTTTTAAACATTTGGAAAAATGTTGAGAAAAATCGAATTGACAGTTTTTTTACAAAAAATAAAAACCTAAAAAAAAAATTGTAAAAGTTGGTAAAAATTGATTTTCGACTCGAATATCTTTTCAAAACTTTGAGATATTGGCTCTAATTTACTTTTACCTTTCAAAAAATCTTGTTGTCAACATTCAGTGAAAGTTTGAAAAAAATCGAATTGACAGTTTTTTTACAAAAAATAAAAACCTAAAAAAAAATTTATAAAAGCAGGTAAAAATTGATTTTCAACTCAAATATCTTTTCTAAACTTTAAGATATTGGCTTTAATTTACTTTTATCTTTCAAAAAATCTTGTTGTCAACATTCAGTGAAAGTTTGAAAAAAATCGAATTGACAGTTTTTTTACAAAAAATAAAAACCTAAAAAAAATATTTATAAAAGTTGGTAAAAATTGATTTTCGACTCAAATATCTTTTCAAAACTTTGAGATATTGGCTTTAATCTACTTTTATCTTTCAAAAAATCTTGTTGTCAACATTCAGTGAAAGTTTGAAAAAAATCGAATTGACAGTTTTTTTACAAAAAATAAAAACCTAAAAAAAATATTTATAAAAGTTGGTAAAAATTGATTTTCGACTCAAATAGCTTTTCAAAACTTAAAAATATTGGCTTGAAACTTATTTTATTTCACAGAAAATATTGTTTTCGATATTCAGTAATTTTTATATAAAAATCCAACAGTCCGTTTTTTCATAAAAAATAAAATCTATAAAAAATAGTACGCAAATTTGGTAAAAATTGATACGAGTCCATATAGACAAACTTTTAAGCATCGACAGACGGGATGGGAAGTTATCAGTTTGGGTCGCATCCCAGCCTCTTTTTTATTTCTAAAAATTTCATATCATGTATCAACCTGATGTTAGCGGAAAGAGGGATTATAATGTATAAAAGTGGAAGGTTAAGAAATATGTATGATTTAGGACTTCAGTCAAGGAGCGGAATTTGAAGTTTTTAAACTGATTTTATCGTTAGAAGATTTTTTGTTTTCAAATAAAACATTTATTATTGTTTTTGAAACCCACAATACAAATATTTTGTAAAAAGTATCTGGAGCAGAAGCCGCTCTTAAATATCAAGCTATCAGCTTATGAGGTGGAAAATGAAAAATATAATTGTTCCTTATAGTTAAGTTGCATATCATCCTTCCTGATAATTATATATGCAGCATCTTACATTAAAATATAAATAATACATATTTTGCGGAATCCAAGTCATTAAACAACAAAAATGTCAAAAAAACTACAAATTTTTGTCAGGGTTGGAAAAGATTAAAAAAGTGCGTTCCCGTGGTAGTAAAAAATTAAACTGCAATTATTATAGACTTGTTGCACCAGATCGTAAAAATTCTTCGAAATATAAAGAACTAGAGTTTGATCCAGTTACATTAGGCATGTTCACTGTTCAGTCGACATAATAGACTTGAAAGTAAGGCAAGTTCCTGGTATCTGATGAACCAGCTGTCAAAAAATCGCCTCCAATTAAGGCAACTTTATTCACCGCTTACTGGAATGTTAGCCAGGAAAAATCACCTTAACTATCAAGTCAAGCCAATTTTTTATCAAAATGACAAATGATCAATGATCATGTTGTTTTCATTCAACTGAAAGCTAAACTTTACTATACTCCATGATTTATTTAATTTCCGAACAATTTAATTTAATGTTTTGTGTAAAAGGGTTCCTTGTAAAATTGAAAAAGAAATAAGTAATATTTCTGTACTAAACAAAATACAATTCGTGATGGATTTGTAGCTTGTCTAAAGATTGTTTTATAAACAATAATGTTTTTAACATTTTTTGTACGATAAACCTATGGTAAAGGATAGTTCGACAGTTTTTTTAACAAAGAAAATACTAAACATTTGTAAAATTAACTTTAAGAACAAAAAACACGGTTGAGTCATATTCTTCTCATATTTTTAACCCGAATATAGAATCTTAATTTAACATCCAGGTTCTACGCCATTTGCTATTCATAAAGGATTTGGTCAGCTCTGTTTAGTTAAAAAAGGGTGAAGGTTTATTGTATTACAATTTTGTTACAATTTTACTTCAACCTGTAAAAAAGTTATTGTACAAGAAAAAAAAAGAATTATGCAAAACTTTGTGTTGTTGATTCGTGTAAATCAGTGCTTTTGTTTTTTGTTGGGTGGTACCATTTAAACATTCAGCTACATATTGAAATCTTGATCGTTTATTAAGTCTATTGACATTAACATTCTTTCTTTTGCTTTAAATCTTATTAAATGTCTTGCTATGTAGTTTTTTTCAATTAGTTTGTCTATTTTTGACGTTTTATAAAGTTAAGAACAGCTTAAACAATGGTTCTGTTATATTTATTTTTAGATCATAGGCTATCGTTTAAGAAAAGGGTATGAATAACATTAAATCATGTTAAGTTTATCTAAAATAAAATTCAAAAGAAAGCGTACAGCATTGAACTGCATTTTTACAACACTGTTACATCAAGGGGATTCGATCTTTTAGAAAAATAATGAATTGCCATATAAAACTTAATGAAAAATAATGAAGTTGCAATACAATAAAAAAATAAAAATATGTTTAGTTTATTTTATTTTCTTTACAGCTCATAACTAATTAATCAAAAATGTTATTGAGTATACATTTCCATCCAAAATTCTTTTTTTTTTAATTACTTCAAAATGGTTATGAAAAAAAGTGCAGTAGAAACACTATACAACTGATTATAAAATTGAGAAAAAAGGAAAATCTTACCGCCAAGATAGTGGCCACATCCGAGAACATTGTGAAAAAAATGTTTGACAAATTTCAAAAGTTAAATAATGTAAAAGATCGATCTCGTTCCTCAAGGCCAAAAATGGCTATCCGTTAGTGATAAACATGATATCGTCAGGGAAGTGCGAAAAAATGCCGACTCTAGTGTAGTTAAAATTTACGAAAACATATCCTAATCTTCTGGAGTCAACGTAAGCACAAGCACCATCCGGCGGACCCTCCAGAGTAGTGGGATATATGGAAAGGTTCCTAACAAGAAGCCATACATTTCTGAAAAAATCAGAAGCGAAGACAAGAAATATCAAAAAGAAAGTTCTTCATTCTGGGGAAATGTTCTCTTTAGTGACGAGAGCAAATTTGAGATTTTTGGTTCAAGAAAACCACCAAAATAATGGAGAACGAAAAAAACAGAATATGAACAAACAAATTTAAATTCAAATTCATATATGGCATCATCTGGAGTTTGCGAAACTCGTCTTTGTTGAGAACACAATGAGAAAAGAATATTATCTTAATATTTTAAGTGACATTTTGCCAAATAGTCTTGCGAAATTAAGTTTAAGTGATTCAAGGGTCTTCGAACAAGACATCAACCCCAAGCTTACATCGAAAATAGTCAAGAAATGGTAACTTTACCGTACATCCTGGATCACCATCTGCAATCCCCAGACTTAAACCCCGTCGAGCATTTGTAGAAGTATCTGGATAAGCAGATCCGAAAGAGGAACATTTTTAACAGAGAGTTAATTCTTGTTGAAGAGTGGCAAAAAATAACAACCGAATTGACAAGGATTCTGTTTTAACAGACAAAGAACTAGTTTTAAGTGTTTTACTTTAATTAAATAATGTAAACTTTTTTGACGCTTTAAAACTGAAAAAATTGTTTTATTTTCTTACGTTCTAAGTTTATAATTTCTGTTAAGTTTTATATGGCAATTCATTGAAAATAAATATTCTAAGAAAATAACATAAGTATTTTACTAAAATAACAAACCCACTTGCTTGAACAGGGTTGCGAAAATGCAGTTAATAGGTGTACACTTTCTTTTGACGCTCACAGTATGAATTTTTGGCCCATTGATTTTGAACTTCTTTAACCTTAAACCAAATATTGAAGTTCAAGTTTTGTGCAATTTTAAACAAAAACCAATAGACAGTTTTTTTCTATTTTTAAAAAAAGAAAAAATTGAAATAAAAATGTATTTTATATATAAATATTATTTATTGAAGCAATATCAAAGTTATTTTAATTGAAAACTCGTTTAACAGTTTTATTTTGTTAAAAAATAAAAGAGCAATAAACCATTAATTGACTTAACACTCCTAATATCTCATTAAAACAGCTTCAATTATTACTGATTGTATCCTTTTTTAATTCCTTAAATGACAACTTATTGCAAAACATTATAATTAAAAGAAAATTAATATCAAGTTAATAGTGTGGGTTGCATCCCAACCTATTTGTTCATAGGGTTTCAATTTTGTGCATTTCATTTCTGCAGCCTGTTGTTTTATGTTTACCAAACATTATATTAATTAAAATATTTGTATTAATGAATTTCACTGCGATTCCATTTGAATTCAATCATTCAATTCATTTACATGCATTTCAAAACAAAAAAGAGGATATGATGAACGCGACCATCAATTTCCTGCCCTGTCATAGTTTAACAATATGGCCGCCATTAGATATTCCATATTCTTCTCATAGACACACCATATATTACAATGGTTTGTCTATGATTCTTCTTTTTATCTTTTTCCTTGTTAATGGGAAGTTCCGGTAAAAGTTTGTAAAATTCTTGTACTCGCGATCGAATTGAAAAGCAAACAAATCAAATAAAATATTAATTTTATTGTGTGTGGTTTAAAAATTCATATAAAATGTTAAATAAGTGGTTAAGTTAAAGTTTATGCTAAATAATTTCAAATAATTCCAAAGATGGGTGATTTCTTTTATAAATTCTGAGTTAGAATTCAATTCATTTATTTCATTCATCACGTAGCTCAGCGGGTCCGTTAGGTGTTGGGTTTGGAGAGTAGGTACATACATAGATGTTGTAATGTTAATTGGCGGTTAAATTTGAAAATTAAAATTTGTTTCTTTGGTGATTATATTATTTCTCATTGCGCAATAAAAAAGTGAATAGACAAAAAAAATGTATACCTACTAAAGTGAAGTGATTTTTTCTTTAATTATTTGAATTGGAGTTTAATTGAATTTTCTTCATATATTCAACAAATCGCGTCGCTCCTCCCGGTCGGTGTCGCGTTCCGTATCGGTAGTGTTTAAAAAGATTTTCTATGTTGGTTGCGATATAATTTAAAAACTATTTATTCAAATAGGTAAGTCGCTTTATTTAGTTAAAAAGGAAATCTTGACAAAAATTTGTTTCAAAAAAATTAGTTTGAAAATAAATGAAGTTCATGCGTGTTCGATATATTTATAAATTTGTGTATAAATTATCCATTGTCATTTAATTTCTTTTTGACAATTTAAACGGAAGTTATAATAAGTAAGTAGTAACAAATTCATTTATTAATTTGTTAATTGTTTAAGTTTGAATTTACACATGAATTTTAAAGCTATGGCTAAGCTGTCAGCCTGTTTGACAAGAATTATAATTCTTATAAACGTTTTTTATAGATAACAATTATATAGATAAGTTTACAACTTAAAAAACTAACTAAAAGCATTTTATATTTAAAAACAACTTCTAAAAATTTACTTAGTGTTTTCCAGTCGCGCTCGTTTAGTATTTTAAGAGTGTGTTGCATTGAGAGGGTATTTTTACCAAAGAACAAACGTCGGTGTGGCTTAAATATTGGACACATGCTTAAAAACGGTGATTTTTTATGAGCTTGAGAACTTTTTTTAAAAAAAAATTTGCAAAATCTCATCGATTCTTTATTTGAAACGTTAGATTGGTCTATGACATTTACTTTTTGGTCCATTCGGAAAGTCCAATTTTGGGTAACTTTTTCGAGCATTTCGGCCGGAATAGCCCGAATTTCTTCAGAAATGTTGTCTTCCAAAGCTGGAATAGTTGCTGGCTTATTTGTGTAGACTTTAGACTTGACGTAGCCACAAAAAATAGCCTAAAGGCGTCAAATCGCATGATCTTGGTGGCCAACTTAGCGGTCCATTCCTTGAGATGAATTGTTCTCCGAAGTTTTCCCTCAAAATGGCCATAGAATCGCGAGCTGTGTGGCATGTAGCGCCATCTTGTTGAAACCACATGTCAACCAAGTTCAGTTCTTCCATTTTTGGCAACAAAAAGTTTGTTAGCATTGAACGATAGCGATCGCCATTCACCGTAACGTTGCGCTCAACAGCATCTTTGAAAAAATACGGTCCAATGATTCCACCAGCGTACAAACAACACCAAACAGTGCATTTTTCGGGATGCATGGGCAGTTCTTGAACGGCTTCTGGTTGCTCTTCACTCCAAATGCGGCAATTTTGCTTATTTACGTAGCCATGAACAAAATTTTTCTGCCAACTTTTCTAGGGCCCATTCACTGATAATTCGACGTTGTGGCAGATCGTTCGGCTTCAGTTCTTGCACGAGCTGTATTTTATACGGTTTTACACCAAGATCTTTGCGTAAAATCTTCCAAGTGGTCGAATAACACAAACCCAATTGCTGCGAACGGCGACGAATCGACGTTTCACGGTCTTCAGCAACACTCTCAGAAACAAACGCAATATTCTCTTCTGTACGCACTGTACGCATTCGTGTGGTTGGTTTAATTTCCAATAAAGTAAACTGAGTGCGAAACTTGGTCACAATCGCATTAATTGTTTGCTCACTTGGTCGATTATGTAGACCATAAATCGGACGTAAAGCGCGAAACACATTTCGAACCGAACACTGATTTTGGTAATAAAATTCAATGATTTGCAAGCGTTGCTCGTTAATAAGTCTATTCATGATGAAATGTCAAAGCATACTGAGCATCTTTCTCTTTGACACCATGTCTGAAATCCCGCGTGATCTGTCAAATACTAATGCATGAAAATCCTAACCTCAAAAAAATCACCCTTTAAAATGGAAGCAGTATTCTTTTGACTTAAGGTTGCATATTGAACTGAACTGGTCAAAGCTCCCGTTATAAGGGCATCCGTTTAGGCTGAGTAGTGCACATCTCGCTTTAAAAATGAAAGAAATCTCTCGGTATGTTAAGGTATCGTTAAAGTAGTTTCTCTTCTTAAGATTGTAGTTAAGCTGAGAGTATAACAATCTACTGTTGTATTCACGACCAATAGAACAGCTCTTCCTTTAAGTTGTTATTAAAGTTATTAAAGTCAATATATGAAGTGTTTCACGACAAGCAGTACCTAAGTTTTCCCACTTAGCAGTCAACCAGTCTTTATTCCTCAACTCGAGATTTTTTTTGTCATCCTTGAGTCGTCATGGACTAAAGTCTTAATAATAAAATCAGCCTGCGCTTTAAGGGTATTTGTTAGGAGTTTTGGTAATCCTGTTTCCAAGTAGTTTGCATAGTTTTTTTTTTAGAATTGTTCAATTTGTTCATATTCATCTGCACCCCTGACTTGACATGCGCAACAGAGCTTTGACTTTACTACCGCTTCTTGTATACTTATACTTGGCGGAAAGAATTATTCTACTATTAGTAAATACTTTTCTCCATGTAGAATTCAACAAGCTTTGTGAAGTGTTAGCCCTTTTCTCTTAGATGGTTGTTGAAGTTCAAATTGTGGGTAAGTTTTACGCCTAAATATTTAATTTCATTGGTTACTTCTAGTAGATTTCTATTGTAGTATCACCTTTTCACGTTTTGACTTCGGGAGGAGCGCGAAAACACCATGACCTTAGATTTGTCCGTATTAATTGTTAGTCCCCATCTGTTGCAGTAAGATGCTAATCGGTTAATCATTAATTGTAGGTTTTTTGATGATTCAAAAAGAATTACAAGATCGTCGGCGTATAGTAAAACATTTACAACCGAATTAGAAATCCTTATACCTCCAGCTAGATCTTCAACAATGTTATTGATAAAAAGGAAGAACAGTAACGTGCTGAGAAGACATCCTTGCTTTACTCTAGTGGTTGTTTCAAACCAATCTGAGAACATTGCACCATCCCATACGGCTGCTTGAGTTCCATTGTACATTTTCTTAATCACAGAAATAAATTTTGATGAAATTCCCAACTGCGAGAGCTTATATAACAGTGCATTACGTTTCACCCGATCGAAAGCTGTTTTGAAATCAACGAAGAAAGAGTATACTTTCTTATTACGTGCTTGGGAGGCTTTAACGATTGCAGAAAGTGTAAAAATTTGTTCTGTTGTAGAATAGTTCTTTCTAAAATCGGCTTGCAGATTTCGAAGAATACTTTTCCTCTCCACCCATTTTTCAAGTCTCTTCACAAGTATACCGCAGAATATTTTGGCTGCCTCGATAGTTTTTTTTATGAATTGGGAAGATAACGGATTTTGTGAACGCGTAGGGAATTTCAGCGTTAGCCAAGATCTTGTTATAAAACTTTAACAAATAGTTAAAGTATGTAGGAGTTGCGTTCTGGTAAAATTCGTAAGGAATCAAATCTTCACCTGGTGACTTTACATTTTAAGCTTTCTTCATTACTGCTGGATTGCAAGTGCTTCAGCTGATAACCCTGAACCTATTCTGTAGCTTGAACCGTTAATATCTCTGGCGATTTTCCAAAATTCTTTAGAGTTTTTAGTTTGACCTAGACTAAGTGCATTGTTGTTTTCAAATTCTATTTTCTTGTGTATGCATACATTTTTGTAGTAGGTGTCGCAGTCATTGTACCATTTCCTTAAATCGGGATTATGCTAAATCCTGACGATTTTCAGAAGTGCAAAAGATCTTTGGCGTGTCGTCAAACAGTCATTATCAAACCATTGTTGTTTAATCGGTGAACTCGTGTTTGATATTTTGATCGTTGTTGAGCTTCGTATAAATTCTTATAATTGACTAGCCATAATGTCAGTAGATTCCGTTGCCAGTAAATTTGCTTATAGCAGTCTGATCCCTCATTCTTCCATTTGAGTCTCAGTAGTAATTTTAGATTAGTGTGTCGGTTTGATGATTCTATTGTAAATTCAACTGTAATAGGCATGTGGTCCGAGAAGGTTTTACAATGCACTTCGAATTTTTTAATCTGCTCAATGAATTCATTATTCACTGTACAGTAGTCATTGACTGATTGCCCTTGACCTCCTATGAAGGTATAGCAACCCTGTTCATCTCCTTCAGTACATCCATTAAGCACTACTAGGTCATACATTTGTAGTAACTCTAACATATCAGAGCCATTTTTATCAAATATTCTCTCTTTCGATTTCCTGTTTACATGAGTAATCGCCGGATTAGTGATTTGTGCGTTACTTACTTACTTAAGGTGGCGATACAGTCCGGGGCGGACCTGGGCCTCAACCAACAAGCGTCTCCAGCCAGCTCAGTCCCTAGCTAGCTGTCTCCAGTTTCGCACGCCAAGTTGGTTGAGATCCTCTCCCACCTGAGTCGCGGTCTTCCTCTACTGCGCCGTCCTTCGGGATTGGATTCGAAGACCTTCCGGGCTGGAAAGTTGATGCCCATCCGTTCTACATGACCTAGCCATCTAAGCCGTTGGACTTTAATTCTGCTAACTAGGTCAGTGTCGCTGTACAGCCCGTACAGTTCGTCGTTATATCTTCTCCTCCATTCTCCATCTATGCGTAAGAGACCAAAAATCACACGAAGAATTTTTCTCTCGAAGCATCCTAAGACGATCTCATCTTTCTTTGACAGGGTCCAGGCCTCAGCGCCATAATTGAGAACCGGGATGATGAGTGTCTTATAGATGGTGATTTTACATGCTCGAGAGAGGACATTACTTCTCAATTGCCTTCTAAGTCCAAAGAAGCAGCGATTTGCAAGAGTTATTCTTCGTTTGATTTCAGCGCTGGTGTCGTTGTCTGCATTAATAGCGGTGTCTAGGTAGGCAAAGTCCTTAACTACCTCGGCGTTATAGCTGTCCATGGTAACTTTTTGTCCAAGACGTCGTTGTTCAGTGTCCTTTTTTGATGACAGCATATACTTGGTCTTGCCCTCATTGACCACTAAACCCATCTTCTTCGTTCCCTTCGCAAGGCTCAAAAACGCTCCACTGACATCATGCTTTGATCTTACAATAATGTCAATATCATCTGCGTATCCGAGTAATTGGATGGACCTTTGGAAGATTGTGCCTCTAGTGTTGACGGTTGAGTTTTGCACAATTCTTTCCAGAACGATGTTGAGAATATGTCCAAGAAGCCCTATAAGGTGTTCACTAAGTAGTTTAACCTTACTTGAACTGTAGACGCCACCATTGATTCCATCTCGGGAATTCCTCCGCAGCCGTCTGGATAAGGAGAGGTGCCTTAGTGGAAACACCTCTCCCCCTCTCTCGTTTGCTGCCCCAACAACTTTCCACTGGGGTTGGAACCCAATCTCCAGTTGAGGTACTAGGCACCCGATGTTCACCGCGGGGAGGTGAGAGTAGGAGTTCATAGACAGAGGTAGGTTTTGAGAAAAACCTGTGGACGCTTGTGTCCTCTTGAATGCACATGTCTACCATTTGAACATTTGTGCGTTGCCACTTCTAAATTTTTGTTATTTGACAAAAGGCATTTTGACTTTTGAAATGCGCTCTGACATTATGGGGACCATATACACTCGCTTCCTTTCTAAAGTAAACCATATAATTCTTTGAATTGACTTGATTTGTTCGTTATTTGGAGTCTTTATTTGTTCGTTATTTGGAGAAATCGAGCAACTAGAGAGACTGTGACCTAAATGATCCACCGTTTCGACAAAAAAATTACACTTTTTTGGATTGATTTGAACATTATGTTCACTGAGTTTATTTAATACTCTTAACCAATTTGCGTGGCAATCATCCTGATCTATAGCTCCTACTAAAATATCATCTATAAAACAAAAAACATTCGGTAAAACTTTTAAAATTCGATCCATTACGGATTGGAAAGCTAATGGAGCATTCTTTAGGCCTGCTGGACAACGCACAAGTCTTAAAAGACAAATAAAAGTAAGCAATTCTACACAAGCCTTTGATACAACTAATTGGTGGTACGCTCCAGAAAGATCTATTATGGAAAAAACGATCGGTAAGAGCATTGTCTTAAGCTCTTGACTTATGTTGAACCGGAGACATGATTTCGGGCTTTTGGAAATCTTTGCTGATGTTTTTACTACTAAAAGCAAAACCTCCAAAAAATTTGCCAAAACCACATGTCGAAGCCAGCGATTTAAGACGAAATAATGAATAATGTGATGCTCTCTCCTCAACGGTGAAATGATTTGTAAAACTTTAATTTTTTTTACTTGTTAGCACCAGGAGTTAATGTAAATATTAAATGGCTTATTCGTCCTTGCACACGTTAAGGATTCTATGGGATCAATCTTTTTTCGTACTCAAACTGTGCGAGAATTCTAAGAGATCCAACATTCATAAATGCTCTGGTCCGAATGGTTTCCCCTCTATTTTTCTGAAGAGGTGTTCTTTCACGCTAAAAAAACCACTGAGTAGGCATTTCCATTTATCCTATTCTTCTGGACTCGTTCCGAATAGTTGGAAAACAGCATTCGTTCTTCCAATCCAAAAAAGCAGAATCTTAAAATGCGTTTTCTTGGTATCGACGAGTCCCATCTTCGTTGGATTACAAATTTTCTTTCGAACAGTTCAATACAAGTTGTGTTTGATGGATTCAAGTCTGAAGCCCATAACAAAAATATTGATGTGCCCCACGGCTCCGTTTTATCTCCCACCCTTTCCTCAATTTCATAAACGATCTCCTGCTGCAACTTCTTATGCAATTTATTGTTTCGCTGACGATAGCACTCGTCCTAGAGGGTCAAAAGTCCGGTCTCAGGATTTAATTCTTGAACTCCATTATCTTTCAAATGGTGCCCCAATTTTACAACAAGTTATGGGCAAAAATCCAAGTTCAAACCTAAAATGCGAATATCTCGCTTAATATGCGTTCTAGGAGTCGAAAGTTTAATATCAGAGGGTAATTTTTGAACTCCATAATTTCTCGATCTAGACCGCCTAGGTGTCTGAAATTTCAGGATTTTTTTTTATAATGAGCGCACGTTCAAAGGGATAAGGGATACTACCCTTATTA
The DNA here is from genome assembly GCF_945859685.1 of Eupeodes corollae. Classification (NCBI taxonomy): domain Eukaryota; kingdom Metazoa; phylum Arthropoda; class Insecta; order Diptera; family Syrphidae; genus Eupeodes; species Eupeodes corollae. The sequence continues at coordinate 41,691,728 of NC_079148.1, read as the reverse complement.
CGTAGACACAGTGTGAGCACTAGGAAAGGCAGAGAGAGGGGTTGAAAGGAGATGTCGGTGCACATTGGTTTTGAATTGCTCAATATTGCAATGGCTAAGAAAGGCGGAGTGTGGCAAGGCATTCCACATTCGCAGAGTACGGCTAAAGAACGAATCTCTGTATTTTACAGAACGTCTGAAGTTGGGCTCTAGGGTATAATGGTGTGCATTTCTAGAAGCGCGAGTATTACGGTTGAACAGTTTAAGGGGAGGAATGCAACTGGCTATTTCTCTAGAGCATAAACCATCAAAATAACGGTAAAAGAGGGTGAGACAAGAAACATTTTGACGATGTTTAAGCGACGTAAATGATCTTATGATGGTAATATCACCAATCAATAAATCTTAATGCTCTAAGTTCAATACTATCCAAGAGGCTTAAATAAGTTGCAGTAGCACCAGCCCAGATATGGGAGTTATACTCAAACTTTAGACGTAAATAAGTCTTGTAGATAAAAGCCAGATCAGAGAGGGAGAAAAACTTCTTGCATCGCCTTAGAAAACCCAAACATCTTGCGGCATTTTTGGCGACATCGCGTATGTGATCGTTCCACAAAAGGTGGTTGGTGATACACATACCGAGAATATCGAGATATTCAGTCTCCTCGGTGCAAGTGCCATTTATGGATAGTGGCAAGGGGGGTATAAATTCCACGCGGTTTCTTATTCTCATGCTGTTTAGGTCGGAATTTAAGAGCATATCATATATTGTGATGTGATTCTGAAAACGAATATGAAAAGCTAAGAGTACTATCGTCAGCGAAACAATGTATTGGATTAGAAGTTACAGACAGGAGATCATTTATAAAAATGAAAAAGAGTGTTGAAGATAGAACAGAGCCCTGGGGCACACCAGCATTTATTTTGTAGTTTTCAGACTTGAATCCATCCAATACAACTTGTATTGAACGATTCGAAAGGTAATTACTAATCCAATGAAGCAGGGATTCACGTAAACCGAAAGCACGCTTTTTCGATAAGGGAGCCTAATGCCAATCCCTATCAAATTCTTTTGAAATATCAAGTGCAATAATCTCACGAAACTATGTAAAGACTTGCTCCACTGTTCGGTGAAGTGAACCATGAGATCACCAGTGGACCTATTGCTACGAAAGCCATACTGTCGGTCATTAAGAAGCTTTCGATCTTCAAGATATTTTTTGAGCTGATAGTTAATCAGCGTTTCCATGACCTTGGAAAGAAGGGACGTAAGTGCAATCGGTCGATAATAAGACGGTGAGGAAGATTCGCCTTTTTTGGGAATAGGCTGGGCAAATGCGGTTTTCATCCGCTCGCAAAGAAATCTAAGGAGTAGGACAGATGAAAAAGCTCACGTAGTGGTTTTCCTAGCGTTGAAGAACATCTCTTCGGAACAATAGCGGGAATACCCTGCGGACCAGCGGATTTATGTATATTAAGATCTTTTAGGACTCTCGCTGCAGTACGAGTGCAAAAAAAGATTTGCCCCATAGGATCACGAACTCACTCAAGTACAGGCAGAGTCATAATACTTACTGGCAGCGTTGAATTGGCGGCAATTTTTAAATATTTTAAAGATGTTTTTAATTTTTTTTTACCAATGGAATTTTTTCGTCTTGAAATGTAACGTACTTTATACGATATAAAAAAATACTTTTCAATCGTACTTAACGCTTAAAAAAAAAAAAACATAAATAACAGTTAGACGCTTTACAAATTTTTTTTTTTCTATTACACATCGACATCAGCACATTGGCCTGAAGTATTCAAGATATGATCGGAATGTGGTATTGATTGGAAACAAACCTATAAAGAGAAAAGACGTACAGATCAGCCGTCAGTGAACTTGCAGCGCGCCTATGTGCATGGAGAACATTATCGTGGACCGGTCTTAACCGATAACCGGTATATTGGTAGGAAAAGATATACAAACCTGACGATAAAGAATTTATTGTTATTATTTTCGTGTCCTCTTTCAATACTCTGTGATGATGGTGCCATCTTCGTGTGACTGTTCACGATCGAGCTATTAGCACAACGCCGCGGGAGTTAATGTTCCTGAAACAATTCCAACATACCAACCTGTACCAGTACCTACCTACAAATATAACCTACTCAGAGTGTCGTGTTTCTTGAGGAAAATATGCACGGGCACACAGTGGCGTACGGTTAAAAATAATTTTAAAAAGAGGCTGGGATTCGGCGCACACTGAAAACTTCTCTTCCATGTCTGTCGGTCGATTTTTCTAAAACTGTAAAAAAAATATTAAATACAATGTTTTGGATGAGATGAACAAATATGAAGTAAATATCTTTCTTTGTTTTCATAGCACTTGATTCAGGTAAGTAGAAATGGCGATCTCAAGACAACCTAGCCTGAGATCCAATTAAAGCTGTAGTGCGCAGTTTTGATACCAAAAACTCGTTTGACCTGTGATAGAAAGGGAAAGATTTATAGAGAAGCTTCTATAATAGAGCGATTATGTTAGAGCCATTTTATCGCATTGAGAAAAAAGATTAGGTCTCTAATCTTTGTCTCAGATAGCTCATCAAGTTCGTGGAAGAATGCTTTACCAAAGTATTTCATTCTAGTGTTTGCCAAAGCAGGACATTTGCAGATTAAATGGATTATAGTTTCACTTTCTCTTTGGTCACTACAACTACGGCAAAAGGTGTTGTAAGAGAGACCCAACTTCTCTGCACGGGTTTTATTATAGGTGTGCCATATCTTCCTACGTTTAATGCAGTTGGGTAAATCGATCCACCTTCGGTTTGATTCAGTTTGGTAGATAGAAAAGATTTTACTCTTCATAGCACCGAGAGGAATGTTAACCATTTCCGCAAGTGAGCTATGAAGAGCCGATCCTTACCTGGCTAGCTCGTCAGCCTGTTCATTTCCCACGATACCACTTTGGCCCGGAACCCAGATCAGGGTGACACCGAGGTTAATATTCAGGCTCACAAGCTCATCGCGACATTGCTGGACCAATTTAGATGAGGATATGGCCGAGTTAATGGCTTTGACAGCTGCCTGACTGTCTGTAAAGATAGCCACATTTCGGTTTTGGTTTGGGTTTTGTTTAAGTATCTTGCATGCCTACCTTATTGCCAGCAGTTCAGCCTGAAAAACGCTAGCAAAGTCAGGAAGCCTAGGGGATTTGGCTACATTTAGGGACTCAGAAAAGATCCCAGAACCAACTCCGCACTCCATCTTTGAGCCGTCAGTAAAGATGATTGTGTCGAAACCTATCGACACGATGTCATCCTCCCAATCTTCTCTGGATGGGAAAATAACCTTAAAACCCTTACTAAGGTTCAAAGTAGGGTGAAGTAGTCAGTGTCTACCGAGATAATAGCTGAGGCAATCAATATCGTAGTGTTGATGTGATCATAAGGTTTTGATAACCAGCTGTTCGATTCCTTCAGCCTAATAGCGCTGCAGGAAAATATGTATTTAATAAAAAAGTCGATTTGTAGAAGATCCAAAATAACGTTTAAGGCGTCCGTTGGAATAGTACGCATGGCCCCTGTGGTGCCCACGCAAGCTGTTCTCTAAACCTTCTTTAGCTTATTAATATTATAGGATTTGTTAAGAGCAGGCCACCACACAATCGCACCATATGTTAAGATTGGGCGTACTACGGCTGTGTACGTAAAAAAAATCATCTTTGACTGAAGTCCCCACTTTTTGACGAAAATTTTTCTGCAGGCGTAGAAGGCAACACAGGCCTTCTTAACCTGTACTTCAATATTTAGTTTCCAGTTTAGTTTAGGGTCGAGTATAACTCCCGAATATTTTGCACTGGAAGACAATGATAGGATTTGACACCGAACTTAACGAGCGATTCTTCTATGGATTCTGTAAGGACGTTGTTAAAAGCACCTTCTATGTCTATGAAGGTGGCAAGAGTAAATTCTTTATAATGGATTGTTTGCTGATTCTTACGGTTGGTAAAACTTATGTTTGTGACCTTGTCATTTTCCTAAGACTGGACAGTTCTGCATTCCACCAAGAAGGAAGGGTTTTACGGCTATATTTAATTAGGCAAGAAGCTCTAAAAGCTTTACTTATAGAAGTTTCAAAGGTTTTGAAAGATATATCAAGCTTCAGCATAAAGACAACAACTGGATGGTAGACTAAAAGCATATCAAAGACCAGACTTTCAAATGTTGGAGCAAACCATAAAGGAATCTTACCCCCAACAGCAGCCTCACGGAAAAGGATGGAATTCAGGAAATAAGCATTGGTTTGATCAAGAATGTCGAAAAGCTAGGAAGATTTCTTTTGCATGGTTGAAAAATGTTCGCAGTTCATCCCAAAGCTCATTCAGGATTAACTACTAAGAGGCCAATAAGGAATTTAATACGTTTGGAATGGAGCAGAACTTTCGGATTGGTTTGCAACTTTGTCAGGAGTGAGGCAAGGATGCACACTGAGTCCTACCCTCTTTTCGCTCTTCATAAATTTAATGATCTAATTGATTTCCTTTCTGGAGGAGTTGACTTTGCGGGAGAGCTTTTTAAAGCATTGATGTTAACTGATGATACAGTCTTGTTTGCTTACTCCCCAGAAACACTCCAACTTATGATAAACAAGATTTACAATTACTGTTGTTTATGGAATTTTGTTGTCAGTACTCAAAAATGTGAGTGATGATTTTTAAAAGAGGAGGTGGACGGAACGCCTCGAATGATAAGTGGGTGTTTATCGGTGAAGACATTGAATGCGTCAAGGAGTACAAATACCTAGGCGTTATCTTTTCGAGTAACCCCATTAAAGCCCTGCGATGCCAAATGGCATCGCAAAAGAAACCGAAATATATCCGTTATTTTTTCCAATTCTTTTGACCCGGTTGATCTAATTCCGTTATTTTCTTATCAGGTGAGTATGTAAGAAGTGTTATTTTCAACATTAATAGTTCGAAAGTGATTCAGTGAAGTGTAAGCTAATTTTCAAAATGGAACAATGTGTGGATCTAGAGTCTCTGCGAAAATCGCTTGCGTAAGTAACCAAAACTTGCATCTACGGTATATTTTTTCATTATTTTATTATCTAAATATATTATTTCACCTAACACAAGATAAAAACATCGAGTATATTGGTTTTTGTGTCGTGGGGAAGACCACATTTATGAGTGATGCCGTATGGCATCACTGGGCCAATATGGATGTGCTATTATTTTGCATGTTTTGTATGAGAATTTATAGGTATTATTCCAATAAATCTTTGCAGACCTGGATTTTCGCTGCAGGATGCACTGGATATCTTATTTTCGGATGCACCTGAGAGCAATGCTCCTGTTGATATTTATATCGAACCTCCTGAGCCTTGTGTTCTCACCGATGAAGAGTCTGGCAACGAGGAAGATGAGGTCCAGGACAGTCGACACTTACCTGGAAAACAACTGCTAGCCCCAGCGGAAATACATTTTGCTAACCAAATAGTCGGTGGCACGGATGAAATTATTCAAACAGAATTTCAGGATGAGCCATCAACGTCAACACCGGTGCAAAATCTCTCTGATCAGAGTTCAAAATGGTTGAAAACTCGGATGGAGAAAAAGGAAACGGGACTGACTTCCTCGTGGGTAGAAGGTGATTTTGAAAACTTGGAAAGCACCGTATTTCCGCTCCCAGATTATTGAAGCCTATAAAAACAAAACACCAACTGAAGTTTTTGAGGAGTTTTTCTATGAAAAAGTATGGGAGCATTTACGAGAAGAAACACAAAAATACATGTGTCAAAAAAATGTAAGTGATGTTGCTCCCATAACAGTCGAAGAACTCAAATGTTTTGTTGGAATTTTAATTCTAAGTGGCTATAATGTTCTGCCTTCCTGTCGTCATTATTGGGATCAGAAGTCTGACATGTATAATGAAATGGTCAGCAACGCTATGCGCCGAAATAGATTTTTATCCATTTTGAAATATATACACTGTGCTGACAATGATGCGGATTTTGATTCTTCCGACAAGGTTTGGAAGCTGCGTACACTAATCAACACCGTCAAAAAAAAGTGTATGACACGTGCCGAGCCAAGATATTGATTATGACGAAAGTATGATCAAGTATTTTGGCAGGCATCCAATGAAGCAATTCATCAGAGGTAAGCCAATCAGATTCGGATTCAAAGCCTGGTGTGTGAATTCTCCCGACGGGTACCTGGTAAATTTTGAAATCTATCAAGGAAAATTACAGAAGGTTGATCCAATACATGCATCTTTGTTTGGAAAAGCAGCCGCACCTCTGACGAAGATGCTCACAGAATTGCCAAACAGTGTCCGCGATCTTTCTTTCAACATTTTTCTTGACAACTTGTTTTGCGGGCCAAGCCTTTTTTGTTATTTGAGAGCACACAATTACTCTGCTACTGGAACTTTTCGAGAAAACAGAATATACAAATCATCATCCGGGAAAAGTTTTGCAGAAAAAAAAGTAAATTCTAAGCTCACTAAAAATAAGAAAAAAACAAAGTCCTCAAAACAAAAACAAAAACAGCAGCTTATTTCGCATAAGAAAACTTCACAACTTACCCTTCCTAGTAGATCTGAGTTTGAAAAGCAGCCAAGAGGTAGCATCGCCAGTGCAATGGAACAAAACGATGAGATTTTGTATGTTCGTTGGAGAGACAATGGTGTTGTTACGGCCGGATCTACAAAATTTGGAGTGAATCCAACAGTCCCTGTAAAACGTTACTCTCCGGAATTGAAAAAAATGTTACGGTTGAAATGCCTTCAATGATACACCGCTACAACAAAGGAATGGGAGGAACAGATCGAATGGATCAAAATATAAATGTATATCGCATCAACATCAGAAACAAGAAATGGTGGTATGGGATTTTTTCTTGGATGATCGATGCAGTCATTCAAAATTCTTGGATTCTTTCAAAAAAAACAAATAAAATAACGCAACTGAATTTTAGACGTGCTATCGTCGAAACGTATCTGACAAGGTATGCTGTGTCACGAAAAAATCCCGGACCTTCTGGAAGGTTTATTTCATCGGCAAGGGTCTTGGATGATATAAGATTTGATCGTTATGACCATTGGATTATTTCCACACCAGACAAAAAAAGGAAGAGATGTGCTGCTCCAAACTGCAAGTCTCAAACCAGAACAATGTGTAAGAAGTGCAAAGTTGGTTTATGTGTCGAATGCTTCTTAATTTTTCATTCCAAAATGTAAATTCTTTTGAAAATAAACTTTGTTTGATTTATTGTAACACAATTTGATTTTTTGTTAAATATTTATTTTCCGTTTTTAGCGAAAATCTATAGATAGCAGATAAGTGGAATGCCACCGATGCCATATGGCATCGGGCATTTCCAAAAAAATGGGTGAGCATAAATTTAAAAAAAAAAATTTTTTAGGTTCTAGAACCTATCTACAACACTCTGACCAAATATTATACAAAAATGTTAACATAAAAAAATACGGGCGCTAATGGGAAACATGGAAAAGCATCTAGTAGAAAAACTGCAAAAAAAAACAGCTATAAATATAGCATGAAAAAAAGTTTTTATGAATGTCAAGATAGCACATAGTATTAAATATAAAGTATTTGAAGCTGCAACGGAGAGTATTCTTTTGTACGGCGCCCAAGTTTGGGGATGTGAAAGGTTTCTCACTTGCAGAAACTACTAACTCACTACGTGAAAAGAGTATTTCGTCTGCCATTGAACACACCAAACTATGTTATTATGCTAGAGACAGGACTTTCACCTCTATTCGTCAAAACCCTTAAACTGCAAGCGGATTATTTACTGAAAGTTGTCAAGATGCCTGATTCCCGACTGGTCAAGAAAGTAGCACTTAAAGCAGTACCTACTTAGTAGACTTAACTACGCTCGTTTGCCAACCAGGGCTGTCGAAGTACATCAATACTGACGTACTGCTCACATGCCAAAAGTACTGCTTTTTTAAATTCACCAAATTTCTTTGATTACTGAACTCATCCATCTTAGATTCCCAGAATTTTTTTCTTTCAACATTTTAAGTAAAAAGATGAGTCCGATCACTATTCATACCTATCAGCTATCGTCATTCCGTTCTATCTCCTTTATGTTTTGGGATTTTCTGCAACGGTAAACTTAAATACAAAAACTTCATTATCATTTTCAATTTCAAGTCCATTGCATATTGTTTGTATCGTTTTGCAATTTTTTCGAAAAAAAACTCATATATAACTGATTAGACCTATATCTATTTAAAATAAAAATATCATGTACAAGTAAGTTTCGTTGTATTTTATATATTACTTGATACATTTCATTGAAAATTCTTAGATTTATAATCGAGATGAAAAAAACCACGAAAGCAGCTGAAATCAATGATTTACAATCGTCGCAGCCGTCGTCGAAGCCTTCGTCCTCGAGGTCGGTATTGTAGCCGCTGGCGTCGCGTCGTCGCCAGAAGAAACGACGTAAATTTGTCCAATAATTCCGTAGATATTGATATGAAATCAATAAAATCAAATTAATACATATCTAAGGCAGTATGTATACGTACATTATGTATTTCTTCTATTCTAAATGCAAATGATTTCGAAGGGGATTCTGAATTGAAAAATCAATTAATTCCGAACTTAATGACACAAACAAAATATATTTAACTTATTTCAGTTATGTACTAAGACTAGCAAACGAAATAAATACGGAATTTCAAGCTGAAAATCCTAGAATTCATACTTTAATGAGCACTGTAAAAGGTTTCTACAAAAACCTTATGTCAAACTTCATCAATCGAAATATTTTAATAGACCGCTCTATTGACGTTGACTTCAATGATACAAATATTCATTTTAATGTTGAAAATATCTATATCGGCCCTAAAGCCGAAATACTGATGAGAGCAAACGATAATTCTAGTATAAATGTTTTTGAAATTAAATCTAATTGTTTGAATTATTATATAAGTCTTTGTAAAGCTATTAAGAAACAGTTGGATTTTGATGACTTAGTGCTTAATGAATTGCAAAAACTTAACCCTAAATATGTAATTTAAGAATTCTTTCAGCAAAGTCTTTGTTAGGTGACTATAGCACACATCAATGTCAACCTTCACCAAATTTATTAAAAAAATATTCGAAAACTTAATGAAATAAAAAATATAGTAATTTACTGAGTTTTGCAGTACAATTTTATTTTTTTCTTAAAGAATTCAAAAATCCTAATAAATGCGCTAGTATGTACCTAATCAAAAATATATAAGTTTTTAAAAATAATACTAATACATATGTTTTAAAAAAAATGTAAAACATTTTAAAAGCCTTGTCAAAACTTGTTCCTTTAATTTAATTTTAAATTGTAAGCTTTATACATAAGGTATTTGTTTTAAAATTGAAACATAATGTACCTACTTAATTTAACTAAAAAACTGAATTCTTGTTGCATTTTTTTTAATCTTTTATTATATAATAAAAAAAATGTATACAAATTTCCTGTTTTATTTGGTTTACTGCCCCGTACTGCTATATTTTTCTGAAAGTACTGCAGGATCAAAAAGTGAAACGACAGCCCTGTTGCCAACACCTTTAATAAGAACAACTAATTTTGTTCTTATTTTGACCAACAAAAACTTTTGTTAATTGTACTACTTGTTTCATTTTTAATGAACCGTTATGAAAAATATTTTCTCCTGTGGTCTATTTAAAAGTAAATACACAAGATATTAAATTTTAGAAAAAATATAACATGATTTGTTAAAGTTATTATTTTTGAATGGCGTAAAGATGAAGGTATTTTTAGTTGCTAATGTTTTGGGCAACACTGTAAATATAATAAAAGGGTAAATTGTAATTTTAATCGTTGCTTTTAAATATATTTTTGTTTTCATAATGCACCGTTAATCATAGTTCAATTTTCAACAAGTAAGGTTCACATCACCACCCTACAAAAAAATCCTCAGCAAACAGTGTCACATTCAGCAATCATTCTAAGTTTGACGAGGAATTCACAAAAAAAGGAGTTTCCTTAGAAGTGACTTCCTCTTACTGCAGTAAACTTTTTTTCTTAAATTAAATTGTTTTTATTTATTCTTTTTTGTGAAACTCTAAATACTAAGTACATTTAAATATTTTAAGTTCTTGCACACATTTTTACTATTTTTTAGCATTGGCAATCTCTGCTCTAGTCAATTGCATTTTAAGTATTAAATGCTGTCTTTCCAATTCCTGGAATTGTTTTTTATGATCTAATTCTTGTTGAAATACTTTCGTTTGGGCTATCTCCTTTTTGATTTCTTGTTGAAGGAGTTGTTTTTGTAAATTTACAATTTCTAATTTTGCATCTTTTAACGCTTCTTCGACAAACCTTTGTTTTTTAAGTTTATCTGTGAAAATAGAAATGTAAATATTATGATTTTTATAATTGTATGGTAAAAAAATAGTTTCGAAAAATGTCTCAAACATTCAAAACTCTAATTAACAAGGATTTACTTCAAATGTATTAAAATTTAATCGTTTTAAGATACCCTTTTGAAGAAGTTCAGAAAAGTCGGATAAATACTGATATTTCGAAATCATTGTGAAATAAAATTTTCACTATCCAGCTGTTCTTTTACACGTAAGACACTATCAATAAGGTATCCGAACCGGATACCCTATCAGTTTGAGATTGAACGCAGCCGTTCAGTGCTTACACTTTACTTTTTTGAGATGACTCATTTTGACAGAACATAAATTTATGATGAGTTCCAAATGTGAACACCATAAAAACAACTACAATGACATTGCCACAAATTGGTTCCTAATCTTACTTACTTTTATTTTTGATTACTGGACCTTTCCTTGAATAATTTCCAAATCTTGAATGAAGTTTAATTGTATTTTTTGTAGGTTTTGGTAACGGACTTTTTGGTGATGCAGAAAAACAAACTTCTGGAACTATATTTTAAAATTTTAACGTAAAACCTTTTAGATATTTCAAAACTAAAGTATACCTTCAAGGTTTTCAGATGTAAGATTTTGAAATGGTTTTTCTTCGAATTCTTCATATTCTTCATACTGGATTTCATTATTTCCGAGATCTTCGTCTATGGCAGACTTATCTTCATTAGGTTCGGGTAGGGGGATTAAATTTTTGACATCTGAAATGATTGTGTCTGTTAAAAAAAAAACAGTTATTACAAACAAATTTTTATGAACTCAAGAAAAGTTTTTGATTCTGTATTCAAAAATTTTCTTAAAAAAATCGATAAGCTAATTTATTTTGATGTACTAAGACTTGAGACGATTACAATAGCGCTTGAACGTTAAACCCTGTGTGCCACCAAAAGTAAAGTTCCATACCATAAAAGTTTAATGATTATGGTCAATTCACATTCACTTGAATCTGCACCGCATACTTTTAAGAAAATACATATACTTATACACTTTCAAGCCACACAAATATTACCCGTGTTATGTTGGAAAATCTATATATAGTATAGAAGGATTTTACACGAATAACAAAAACAATATCCATAGTATGAATAACACCGATAAAAGTTGGAGGAGAATCTTACTATGGATGGGTTTTTTGAAATTTATACGAGTCTCAAATGGATCTTATGTGATTTCGTTTTCAAATGTTGGTACAATTGATATTGCATTTGTATCTCGATGGCTGTGTTCGTTGAGTAGTTGTGCATTTGGAATTATGTATATGTTTTCCATTGGGGAAACAAATCAATCTGTTATTGTTGATGTTATTAAGGTTTGTTAATGAAAATAGACTAACTGGGCTTATTTTGCAACAGAAAATAATAGGAAAGATAATTAAGCTTTTCACCAAAGATCTTTCTTAGTTTAGATTAAATAAATCTTTTTGGTGTTTCCACCGAACAAGAAGATTTAAAAATAAATAAGTTTGGCAGAACTTTCTCTAATGCAAATGGTGTTCCGATGTTTCTTATCAAGTGCAATTTAGTTTGATTCGTCTTAAACAATGAAGAACTGAATAGTTCAGCACCATATAAGAATATGCTAACTACTCCATGTCCAATTTTTTTTGTAATTTGATTTAAACAAAACTATATTTTTTGCACACAAACATGCTATTTGAAACAGACCATAATGCATTATCTGTTAAACCAACTCCTCTACAGAGGTTTTTCTTCTCAAATTTTGACTCGACTCCGATGTCTAACGGGAATCGAGTCAAATCAAGCTCATTTCAATTCGATCCAGATATATAGAGAATTAAGGAGATCTTTAAGCTCGCTTCAACACCACATGTTTATGTAGTCTACGAACAAACCCCCTCCTTGAAGCAATTGTTAATTGAACTTTTTTTATGGAATATCAATTTCCAGTTGTTTTCTTACCATTTCTTCTTGAAAATTGTCCATTTTATTAGTTTTCGTTAGTTTTTTTGCTAAGTTAATTTAAACATTTGATTTTCACAATACTTTAGTCTATTTGTGTGTTTTTTTATTATTATTCTGACAGATCTTCTTTCAGTTGTACCAAAAGGGTTTAACTAAAGGACGTTCTTATCCATCTACCTTCCCAAAATCATCATCCATTCCCACATAAACAAGGCACACCAGCCTACGTTTATGTCACCAACTTCTATCCCACCTCCCACGTTGGTTGTAATGCCTTAAAAGCTAGCAGCGGTCCTATCACCTATGCTCCTTTTCACTTTAGGTAACCTAGCTGAATTACTGTTACCGAATCCTAATCTTTTCCTTACACATCAGAATGATGAATTAACATCAACTGACTCCTCACCCTTTCTCTTCCTCCCCAACCACCTCTCATCTTTATTGGGCTGGATCTAAGGTGTTAAACGACCCGTGCCGATGATCAGACTGGCTGGGGGCCCAATTCAAAAATAGCCCAGTCTCTAACGGAGTATCCGGATACCTGGCGACCTCCGGATTAACTAGCCTTATCTGTACATGCGATTCTCTGTGCAGATGGACCTTTTTTCTTCCAATCTCGTGGGACCAAAATAAACAAATTCAACAGCAAAAATAAAATAACAAATGATACCGGTATCATTTCAGGACCGGGCGGTAGCTTGGTGTCAAAGCCTGCTGTCGTATCTCTTGCGGCCAACACAGAGAAGAGAGTAGTGGCTAACCATGGACCCTCCCTAATAAAGGTAGGTTGGCTTTAAGGCCATGTCAAACTCATGGTTTGTGGCGACCAGAGGTTTTGTGACCTATACAAGCTTGCTGTCAGCCGGTTAGGTGAAGTTTGGCCAGGTGCGAAGCTCGAGGTTGTCGCTGTGGAAGACATTCCTAGCAGACTTAGAGCCCGCATTTGGATACCGATCAAACCTGCTGGTATCGAGGACATTCTTGGAGGATGAGTCAATCCATTTTTACACCGATCGATGGGTCAAAAACAAAAGAAGGGGTTGGTGGAGGTGTGTACTCTGAACGACTGAAATTAAATTTCTCATTCCGCCCTGACCAATCATTGTAACGTGTTCCAGGTGGAACTTTTGGCGATAAAAGAAGTCTTGTCTTGGCTCAAAGAAACGTGAACATCTGATATCCGTATTTTCTCTGATAGCCAGGCCGCTATTAAATCTCTAGATTCTGTCTCTACAAACTCTATAACAGTCCATAACTGTCGATCATCTCTAATAGAGATGGCGCAACAGTTTAATAGTCACCTTTGCTGGGTGTCGGGCCATAGAGAATTTCCAGGTAACTGTAAGGCAGATGAACTCCCCAGGAACGGTACAGTACAGCTCATGCTACCACGTTTGGCAAGTACTGGCATACCAATCGCTACTTGTAAACTGCTGCTAATGCAAACGTTCAAGGTGCTTGCTCTCTTCAAGCAGATCGCATGTAAGCTCGTAAATAGGTGTCATAACCGGACACTGTCTAATAGGAAAGCCCGCCACGAGACTAGGCGTATTCTCAAATGACTTTTGCAGAAGCTGTATGGACGAGGAAGAGGAAGAAACAGTTCTTTATTCTTCTCTGCACATGCCCTGCTCAAGCTCGAAAACGCAAGAATTACCTAGGAGAATTCTTCTTTAACGAACTAAACAATCTAAATCATATCGGTTTCATCAGCCTCTCACGTTTCGTAAGGGACTCAAGCTGGTTCCATTGAGCTTAGGAGGAAGCCTCAAGATTCATGTGGTATCACAATGGGCCATTAAACTGGCCTAAGTGTGTCTGTTTCCATCTTGAACAGCCACTATAACCTAACTTAACCTGGACCAATTTTTAAATACAAAATTCTGGCTACTGCGGATCGTTTTGTTGGCAATTTCTCTGTACTGTATTATACATGGAATATCAAAAAAACGCCCTTATTTTCAACACTTTTGACAATCTTGATAGTTTATCATCTGTTGAAAATGCAGTCTAAGTAAAATCATATTCATGAAATGTCATTGGCGATTTATTTTAATCGAAATCAAAATTTGACAGATTTGAATATTGTTCAAAACAAGAACATATAAAATAAAATGAAATAAATTTTAGTATTTATCAATTTAAATAAATACATATTTTAAATAAAAAAGCTTTGTTTTCGAACTCGCGTCACAATTCCAAAAGTGGAATTGTCAAACCTTCCATTTCACACTCTTGCTATGTCAAAAGCATTCGAATGTGGAACGTTTGTTTGTACAACAATGTGGTAGCGGCACTGATGATTATTTTCTTATAACATACATTTGTTTTACAAATTGCTTTTTACCAGTCAAAAACTGTGTCATTTACATTTGACGTTTCCATAATATTTACGAGTAACTAATGTATTATTTTTTGTTCAACGAAAATTATTATCGATTCCAAGCTTAACGTACAAAAATAACCAACTATTTTTATGGGGAAGTTTCTCTACATACCACTTTGACTATGATCCGAATCAGGTGAACTATCTGGAACCGATGGAACTATCATTTCCTTAATCCTTTTTTCCAAATCCGTAAATTTGTGTGTAGTATTTATGTTTTTGCCACAATAACTTCCCAAATTATAACGTTCATACTGAATAATTCGCTCTTTTTTCCTAGTATCTCTTTTAAGAGAATCAAATTTTAATCGAAGACATTTTGCATCACGATAAACTTCTCCACTTGTATTTAGATTATTGAAATCTGTTTCAATTGTTTTCCATGTGAATTCCTTTTCTTGCCATGTTATTGCATCACATTTTTTCGACTCTACAATATTTATTTTTGACTCTATCAGAGAAATTAACAATTCAGTTTCTGGAATAGTAAAATTAACACTGCGAACACGTTTCTTCATTTTGTTATATAACTTTTCAATATTTGTTTGCGTATTTTTTTAAACTCCACTCAAAAGTACTTTAAACAAAACATACTAATATGACGGCACTGTTCCAATGAGCCTACCTGACAGATAACATTAATTTCAATCGTTCTGAAAGATACCACACGCAAAACCTCTACCACATGAATATGTTATGATTTAAAAATAATAATTTTAGCGGAAAATACGTATTTATCTGGTGATTAATTCTATTTTTATGTTGCTTAAGGTACAAACTTGAACTATATTTTAATCAAAAACACGTTGTATAGCAACAATAATCAATACAGAAAAACAAACAAAGCTGCAACAAAAAAAGTCTAGACTGAAACTGATTTTCTATACACAAGTCACAACACTTAAACATGTTTATCTGTCAGATAAGTATTAGCATGGAATGGGATAGAATGGCAAATATTAATATAGGAATGAAACAGAAAAACTTGATTTGTGGATGTGGATTGTGGACTGTAGACTATTAAATAAAGGTTCACTCACATCATTGTGTGCAACTAAATTTTGTTTTTGTTCTTTTGTAAACATGCGTCCACATACAAATGTGACGGTGCCGGTAGACGTTGTTGGATTGTATGCAATCCAGATAAATATTATTATACACAGGAATGATGTGCGTATTTTTGTTTACTGTTTTAAATTGAGTGAGGGAAGTATGTAGAGACAGGGTGGTTGCGTTTTGATTGTTGTGATTGTTTATTTATTAATTGGATGTGATTTAACTTTTATTTCGTTTTTTACAAAAATTGTTGTTATTAATTTAGTATTATTGTATACAGTTGTGTTTATAAAAATAGCAGTGCTGTTCACATTTTATTAGATTGTCAATTATTTAAGTAATGGAAATTCTTACAAAAAAAATTACGTTGTAATTTGCATCTAAGGGTGTTTCGTTTTCATATTAGAGACTTTTAGCATGAAGTTATACTCTACTTCTCCCGGTGAACACACATTATTTCAAGCTCTATGGATATAAAGTGTTCATAAAAATAGCAGTGCTTTTCATTTTATAGATAAAAAGTGTTAAAAATTCAATTTTTTTATTTTTCGGTAAGTAAATATTTCACTATTTACAGTTTTAAGTATTTGTAACATACTAGCATACAAAAAATTAATAAATATTAGCTCAAAAATTAACAATGGTACGGTTAAGACTTTGCACCGAAGAAATTCGAAAACGTATTCGAAAACTGCGTTTCGAGGAAAAAACCTACCAAAATATTCAAGACATCCTAGGCTGCTGAGCAAAAATGGTCAGTAACGCCTTAAAATAGCAAAATAAACCGAAAACGCGAGGCCCAAAAGGGATGACTACTAAAAGACCTGACAGACAAATTGTTCAATTAGCAAAACAGAACCCTTCCATAGGCTCTAGGAAAATACAAAATTTAGTTCAACTGTCTGTTAGCGCTGTCACAGTACGAAGACGTCGTTGGAAGCGAAGTTACCAGCCCGAAGTCCACGCAAGGTAACATTCTTGGCGAAAAGGCATGTGGCAAAGAGAATGGAGTTTGCCAAAGTGCAGAGAGAACAGGCAAAAGAGTTCCAGGCAGAAAGGGTTCCAAGGGTCGTCGAGAATATGTGAGAAGACCCCAAAATGCAGCAAACGATTTACGGTACACTATAAAAACAGAGAAGCATGGTGGGGGAAAATTTATGATATGGGTTTGTTTCTCATACTACGGGGTCGGGCCTATTTATCCCATCGGGGGTATAATTGATGCAACCGAGTATGTGAAAATTATCGAGGAGGTTATGTTACCTTATGTTGAAGAGGAAATGCCGTTGGTTTGGGTAAACCAACAAGACTACGACCCAAAGCGAACGTCAAAAAATGCGAAATCATGGTTTGCGCAGATGAAGTTATCCGTTATGGAGTGGCCCGCTCAATCCCCCGACCTTAACCCCTTCGAAAATTTGTGGAGGGATGTTAAGAACGCAGTTCATAAATTAAAACCCTAGAATTCGAAACATATGTGGAAAGCAGTGTGTGATTCTGGGAACGCAATACCAATCTAGATGTGTCAGGTTTTAGTGGACTCGATGTCACGTAGAAGCGAAGCAGTCATAAAAAACAATGGTTATTCAACAAAGTACTAATTGTAAGCTAACATTATTTGTATACTTTTATAAAAATTATTACAGATTTTCTTACTCCATAAGTAATAAATCCAGTACTTTGTCATGCACTGCTATTTTTGTGAAGAGCCATATAATTAAAAAACGGTTTTTACTGTGACAAAGCTAACGGTAAAAAATACTTATTTTCTGTTTTTATGAATAAAATATTTTAGTTTGTTATTAGAAGTTTAAAGATATTATAACGTTGATATTGAAGGACTTTTTGTTTTATTTGGAGAGCACTGCTTTTTTTATGAACACAACTGTATATTATTATAGTATAGTATATAGGGCTCAAAATATATGGTTGCAAATTTCACAATTTGTTTTATGGTAAAAAAAAATTGCAAGATATAATGATGACCTTTAGTTTACACTGTTGCAAAATTTGTATATACATAAGTAAACTTTGACAGGACAGCGCACAGAATTCTATACATTTTTAGAATTATTACTTAGTAGTAAATACCTTACAGAAACCATCAATTCGGGAACGTTTTTCTAAGTTTGATAAAATCAGCAAAAACAAAACAAAGCACATAATTTAAGTCTTGTTTAATAACATGGGTAAATTTTGTATCTATATTAAATAAGCAATGATGAAAACAATACATACAAAATCTTCTACAATTAAAATACGTCAAATCATGTCCGGGTACTTTCCCGAAATGACCGTTCACAGATGACGATTTCAAATAAGCGCGCCCTTTGATTATACGGCGGCCATCTTAAATGCGATCTGACTTTGTCAGTAAGAAATATTTGAGGTTACTTTGTTATTTTGCGTCATAAAAAATAATTTCATCAATAATTAAATGTAATAAATACGTTCACGAATTGACAGACTATTGATGTATGCTCTACGAATAATGAATTGAAAGGTAACTACCATTTAGATATAATTTATTTGACGTTAAACACTAGGACAGTCGGCGTTGTTATTCTTCTCTTCCTTGATTGACGTTTGACACCGAATGGCTGCATTCACTTGAAATTATTTTTGATCGATTATCGATGTGTTCACTGAAATGACTTGACCATTACGGGACAAACTTTTTTTTTCATGTAGCTAAAAATATAAAATCTTTTAGTATCCTTTGTAAAAATAGATTTTGTATAAAAAATACGGTGTATTAAGTAATGACAGGGGTTAGATAATTAAATAATATTTTGGACTTGTTCTTGAAGATTGTACATTGTACACGTTCCCGAAATGATTTTCTAAGCGTGTACATTGATTTCATTTAAAATTCACCTTATTAATAAATCATATTGTTTGATGGACCCACAAAACAGGTTAGTTTTAGTATTTTATTCATTTTTTGTTTCAATTAAGACAAAATTTAAGGCATTAAATTTCTAGCAAAGCCAATTCTGCACCTTGGTGATTTTGGGCCAGACCATTACAAAATGAATAGTTTAGATTCAGAAGCGTTCGTGTAATTTTTTTTAAAAAGGGTAATTTGAGATTCTTTCTGGAATGAGAAGATACCAATTAATATGTTTTTTTTTTTAAGACAAAGAAGAACTGTAGTTCTTATTTATCAAATTTATATCAGACGCAAAAAGGTCCTCACAGAAATAATTATAATCACCCAAAGTTTGTACATTTCCTCATCAACCATCGAAATGAAGTTGTAAAAAGTATTTCTACATTCTTCTTTGTTTTTTGCACTAGATTCATTGCTAAATTATGTGCTGTGGCAAGAGCATGGCAATTTCTAAAAGGAGAATATCCAGGGATGGGTTCGAAATCTTGTATAGATCATAATACTGTATCTCAAAATTCTGTATTTCAAAATATTGTGTGTACAAAATACTGTATGATCAATATACTGTAGCTCAAAATTCAGTATCTTAAAGTTCTGTATTTCAACATGCTCTAAATAGGTTGACAATAAAAATCGTTTGGATAATGTAAAAAAGTGCGCATTTTTGGAAGCTTAAGAGCGGAATTTTGCAAAAATACAGTATTTTTAGACTATATATTTTACTCATACACCATTTTAAGAAGAAGAATTTTGAGATACAGTATGCATGCTACGTGGCAGCCGGAAGATTCCTTTGAAAAAGTATCTTTGAATAACTTCCATATCCTCTTGAAATTGTTATCCATACATTTGATTCCCATAACAAAGCAACTGTTCACGGTAGGCTCAAAACCCTTAAATTTCGATGTAGCCTCCACGAAGCTTCTTGGAAAAAAATGTGACCACATCGAGTTAATAGCTGATTTGGCTAATACCAGTTACTCTTTAATATGATTTTTGATGTTCAAATTATGAGTGATAGTAAGATCAAGATATTTATACTCTCTAACAACTTCAATAGTGGTCCCATTTCGTACATTATTACCTGAACGGTTTTGAGGTTTAAAAAACACATTTTTAAATTTAGAAGATCCCACGAATCGCAATATTGTTTAAGTTTATTTATCTGAAGCTGCAATGGCACTGGGTTATCAGAGAACACCACTAAGTCATCATAGAGCAAAATATTCAAAGATAAATCACCATAGTTGACGCCTCCCAGTAATTAATTTTCAATATCATTGATAAAAAGAGCGAACATCAGCGGAAGGATTTTGACATAAATATACCATTTTAAAACATTGCAGACGTGTGTAATAAAAGTTCTTCATAAATCCGAATAAATTTGGAAATGAACATTTGAATTCTATATGCATCTTTTTTTGTTTTCATAATATTTGAGTCCTAAGTTAATTTTTTGTAAACAAAAATGTTAGTTTAATGTTGTTAAAAATTATCAAAAAAGTTATTTTTCGTTACATACAATTATTTTGGGGGTAACATCATTTTGTCTTAGTTTTTTGATTTAGAAAAAAGTTGTTAATTGTTCTTTTTTCAAAATTATTCTATCCATTTTGCGATTTCAAAAGTATACGGCCGGAATTCGACATCTATCAAACCATTTTTGTTTCACTTGAAAGTCTGACATTAATTATTTATTTATTTTCATCAATATGAGATTTAAAAATCTCAATTAGACTACTAGTTAAAAAATAGGCTGGGATGCGACCCACACTGATAACTTTCAATTCCATCTGTCGATTTGTCTTGCTTAAAAGTTTGTCCATATGTACTCGTATTAATTTTAACCAAATTTGCGTACTATTTTTTGTAGATTTAATTTTTTATGAAAAAACGGACTGTTGGATTTTTATATAAAAATCACTGAATATCGAAAACAATATTTTATGTGAATAAAATAAGTTTGAAACCAATATTTTTAATTTTTGAAAAGCTATTTGAGTAGAAAGTAAATTTTTACCAAGTTTTATTATTATTTTTCTTAGAGTTTTAATTTTTGTAAAAAAAACTGTCAATTCGATTTTTCTCAAAATTTTACTGAATGTTGACAACAATATATTTCGAAAGATAAAAGTAAATTAAAGATAATATCTCAAAGTTTTGAAAAGATATTTGAGACGAAAATCAATTTTTACCAACTATTGTTAAATTTTGTTTCGGTTTTTAATTTTTTGTAAAAAAACTGTCAAGTCGATTTTTTTCAAAATTTTATCGAATGTTAAAAACAATATTTCTTATAAGATAAAATTAGTTTGAAGCCAATATTTCAAATGTTTGAAAAGATATTTAAGTCGAAAATCATTTTTTACCAACTTTTGTTAATTTTTTGTAAAAAAACTGTCCATTCGATTTTTTTCTAAATTTTACTGAATGTTGACAACAATAGTTTTTGAAAGATAAAAGTTAATTAAAGCCAATATATCAAAGTTTTGAAAAGATATTTGAATCAATATTCAATTTTTACCAACTTTGAATAATGTTTTTTCTTTAAGATTTTTATTTTTTATAAAAAAAACTGTCAATTCGATTTTTCTCAAAGTTTTATCATATGTCAAAAACATTATTTTTCGTTGCACGAAGTTGTTTTGGAGATGGAATCATATTTAAGTCGTACAATTTTGGAGGTGACAAATTTTTTTTCATTTTTTTTGATTTATAAAAAAACCGTTGAATGGATTTTTTTCAAAAAATATACTTCTTTGATATCACGTTACAATATATTATATATAAAATTTAATTCAAGTCTCTAGCGTTTTTGGTTCGTAAGATATTTAGGGTTGACCAAAATGTTCAACTTTTTTTCAAACTGCTATGGTAAAAAAAAAACAACCCACGCAATTTTCTTGAGAGCCCTTTCTGCATCTTTCTGCCTTATTATCTGTATAACAAAATTTATTTGAAATCGATATCTCTTCTGGTTCTTGAGATATGATCGACGAAAAAACGTCGTGAACGTACGGACGTACGAACGTACGTACACACGCACGCACAAACATCTTTCTAAAAATCTTTTATTTCGACTCTAGGGACCTTGAAACGTCGAGAAGTGTCAAAATTTTCAATTTGACAAATCGGACCCATTACAATAACCTCCTATGGTAAGTTAACAAGCAATTATCTTAAACACATTAATGACATTCTAAAGGGCTACATACGACTCAAAAACCCCACAATAACCTCCACCACTGCTTAAGTTTATTTAAGTAAGCATAATGTATATAGATACAACAAGAAACTGGTAAGACAACTCCGAGCATACTTAGACTGACTGACAACGCTTTTTGCTGTACGCTGTTGCCGCTGTCGTGCGTTCGTTCATTCGTTGTTGTTAATTCAAAATCTACGAGACTCTGAGTATTCTTCGAAGACGGCCTGAGTCTCAGTCTCCACGTTGAATTCAAACGACCAACAACCATAAAACGTGTCCGGGTATATCACGACGTGCGACGTTATTCGCGATAGATTTGAAATTTTCTATAAACCTGGCATCGACAAAAGTTAACTTCACCTGACGTATGATTATCATTCAATTTACATCCCTCCATATTACCCCCTTCTGTTGGCACTGTCTTACCTTAACGTAGATTTTCAAAGAAGATTTACGAACTACAAAAAAGTATCTAGCTTGAAAGATACGACGACGACGCGGTTGTCGTTTTAATTGTGATAATTACTCGCTACCGCTTACAACTTAATAGGGTGTTTCCTGTGCCGTGTCAAGAATCGTTTTTGTTTTGTGTTTTGTGTTTTTATTTTTCTTAATATCTTTTTTTATTGTTTCTAAAACAATTTACAGTTTTTCTTTATAATTATTCTTACTCCAGGCAGTGCTGAATAAAAGAAAATAATTATTGAATTATAAAGTATTTTGAAAGTGTGATTGATTTGAGCTTGTATCTTTGGAATAATTGGCAAGCTCAAGCTTTTTATACCTATACATAATTAATTTTAATTAAAGGATTTCATTTATACATATTTGGAATTACGCAAAAGACAAAGTTGCATATTTGGATTTATCTTAAACCGACTTAGAACGAAAAAGGTGAGACACAGTTTGTTTACTCCATTTATTTTTAGCTAATTGTAAACAGGGTTAATTGGCATTAGGCTTACACTGATGTTTGGTTAACTTGTTATTCTAAAAGCATTCAAAACGATCTACAATGTAAGAACGCAAATGATGATGGATCGTTTCATTAAAAGTGAGGTCACCTTATTAAAAAAAAAAAACAATAATTTCGCCGGTGTTATGGTTGAGATGATATTTCATCACTCCCTCGAACTTCTCTACCGACTTCATATGGTTCGGCAATAATTTAAAATCCTTTTTAAGACAGACCCAACTCCAAAAGTTGAAATATAATTTCTTTGTCGTTTTTGATGTTTATTTCATTCATATATAAAAAATAAATTGAAGACGAGACGTAGAAAGATGGTTAGCTTTGTCACGTCTCTCTCAAAGCCGCACCCTTGACTTGAAAGGAAACATACCTAATTTTAATTTTTTATTTTTGCAATGACGAGAAGTGATGCAAAAAAATGTTGTTGTTTTTTTTAATTTTATTCAAGCATGCAAATATGGCGGTGATTTATTTGATAGAGTCATTCGTAAAAGGGTTGGTTAGACTTTTGAGATTCTCGAAGTGAGTTGATTATTTTATTATTTTAAAGATCGCTTTTGGTAGAATTTCATTTGATTTTTAATGTGTATGGCAAATTTTTTTTTGACAGGCCACATTTTATTGTAGGTACAGTCAAACTTCCCTACAGCGAATTTATACGGGACCAGAAAATTATTTTGTTCTATAGAAAATTCGTTATACAGAAATGTTTTGGTTTTACTTTTATTTAAAGAAGTCAGTAGTTTTTGTTTGGATAACATTCTTCAATTTTTGTTTTTCAACAAAATCGTCTGAAGAATTGAGAGATTCAAATAAAATAAGTCAATACGTTACTCTTCATCATTTAGCAAGCTATTCGCCTAAAAGCATTGTCGCAGTAATTCTTAGCTATTTAGAATCAATTCCAAAGCACACATACTACACCATCCCCCAACTGCAATTCGACAGAAATTTCCAGATTTCTATACCTCTCAGATCTTTTTTGGGAGAATAGGACATTCGTGGAGGATGAGTCAATCCATTTTTACACAGATGGGTCAAAAACAAAAGAAGGGGTTGGTGGAGGTGTGTACTCCGAACGACTGAAATTAAGTCTCTCATTCCGCCTTCCCAATCATTGTAGTGTGCTCCAGGCGGAACTTTTGGCCATAAAGGAAGTCTTGTCCTGGCTTAAAGAAAACGAGATATCAACATCTGATATCCGTATTTTTTATGATAGCCAACCCGCTATCAAATCTCTGGACTCTGTCTCTTCAAATTCTATAAGATTCCATAACTGTCGATCATCTCTAATGGAGATGGCACAACAGTTTGATATTCACCTTTGCTGGGTGTCGAGCCGTAGAGACATTTCAGGTAACTGTACATTACAGCCCATCCTACCACGCTTGGCACGTACTGGCATACCAATCGCTACTTGTAAACTGTTGCTAATGCAAGACGCTGTGAGGAGGGCAGGCACCAGGTAGAACATCAACACCACGTGTCAAGTCACAAAAAACATCTGGTCAACACTGGATTTAAAACGTTCAAGGTGCTTGCTCTCTCTAAGCAGATCGCATATAAATTCGATAATAGGTGTCATAACCGGACACTGTCTAATAGGAAATC
This sequence comes from Eupeodes corollae, assembly GCF_945859685.1. Classification (NCBI taxonomy): domain Eukaryota; kingdom Metazoa; phylum Arthropoda; class Insecta; order Diptera; family Syrphidae; genus Eupeodes; species Eupeodes corollae. The sequence goes on along the minus strand of NC_079148.1, from coordinate 41,667,274 downwards.
ACGCCACGAGACTAGGCGCACTCTTAAATGACTTTTGCAGAAGCTGTATGGACGAGGAAGAAACGGTTCTTCATCTTCTCTGCACATGCCCTGCTCTAGCTCGAAAACGCAAGAATTACCTAGGAGAATTCTTCTTTAACGATCTAAACTATCTAAATCATATCAGTAAAATCAGCCTCTCACGTTTCGTAAAGGACTCAAACTAGTTCCATTGAGCTTTGGAGGAAGCCTCAAGATTCATGTGGTATCACAACGGGCCATTAAACTGGCCTAAGTTTGTCCGTTTCCATCTTGGACAGCCACTATAACCTAACCTAACCTAACCTACTCTTCATCTTCAGGAAGGTTTGAAACACGTCAATAGCAATATCTGTTTTTAGTCAATCGTTCTTCAACTTTATTAATTATCAACAACTTTTTCTCAAATTAGATTCACTGAAGCCTGAACATAGAATGCTTCCATTTAAAATCTTGGGGAAATCCTCTTATAAGATTTTTTTTTCTCTGCATACTTAATGGAAATTCGTTATAAGGAGATCAAAATACACCAAACTTACTTACTTTACTTAAGGTGGCGCTACAGTCCGGGGCGGACCTGGGCCTCAACCAATATTCGTCTCCAGCCAGCTCGATCCCTAGCTAGCTGCAGTTTCGCACGCCAAGTTGGTTGAGGTCTTAACCCACCTGAGTGCGTCACATGAGTCGCGTTTTCCTCTACTGCACCGTCCCTCGGGATTTGTTTCACAGACCTTCCGGGCTGGAGCGTTGATGTCTATTTGCTTACATGACACAGCTATCTAAGCCGTTGGACTTTAATTCTGCTGACGAGGTCAGTGTCGCTGCACATTCTCCATCTATACGTCCGGGACCAAAAATCACCTGAAGAATTTTTCTCTCGAAGCATCCTAAGACGCTGTCATCTTTCTTTGACAGGGTCCAGGCCTCAGCGCCATAAATAAGAACCGGGATGATGAGCGTCTTATAGATGGTGATTTTAGATTTTCGAGAGAGGACTTTACTTCTCAACTGCCTTCTTAGTCCAAAGAAGCAGCGATTTGCAAGAGTTATTCTTCGTTTTATTTAGGCGCTGTTGTCGTTGTCTGTGTTAAAAGCGGTCCCTAGGTAGGCAAAGTCCTTAACTACCTCGAAGTTATAGCTGTCCATTGTGACGATTTGTCCAAGACGTCGTTGTTCAGTGTCCTTTTTTGATGACAGCATATACTTGGTCTTGCCCTCATTGACCACTAAACCCACCTTTTTCGCTTCCGTCGCAATGCTCAAAAACGCTCCACTGACATCACGATTTGATCTTCCAATTATGTCAATATCATCTACGTATCTGAGTAATTCGATGGACCTTTGGAAGATTGTGCCTCTAGTGTTGACGGTTGAGTTTTGGAAGATTGTGCCTCTAGTGTTGACGGTTGAGTTTTGCACAATTCTTTCCAGAACGATGTTCAAGAAGTCACATGACAGTGCATCGCCTTGTGTAAAACCTTTGTTGACATCAAATGCATCGGTGAGATAATTTCCGACCTTGAAAGAGCAGCGTGCATTCTCCATCGTCATTCTGCACAAACAGATAAGTTTGACAGGGATGCCAAAACTAGACATTGTTCTGTAGAGCTTTCCCTATGGTGCTGTCATACGCGGCTTTAAAATCAATAAAGAGATGATGAGTATTGATTTGAAGTTCCTGGGTTTTTTCCAAGATCTGCCGTAGTGTGAATATTTGGTCGATAGTGGACTTTCCTGGTCTAAAGCTACACTGATAAGGACCAATCAGGTTGTTGACGAATGGCTTCAGACGTTCACATAATACGGCAGAGCGGATCTTATACGCAATGTTAAGGAGACTTATGCCTCTGTAGTTGGCGCAGTTTAGAGGGTCTCCTTTCTTATGTATCAGGCACACTATGCTGAGATTCCACTCATCGGGCATGCTTTCTTCCGACCATATTTTGCAGATTAGTTGGTGCATGCTCCCTGTCAAGCCATCGCCTGCTGCTTTGAATAGTTCGGAAGCGATGCCGTCAGCTCCAGCAGCTTTGTTCGACTTAAGTTTAGATATAGCTATCTTCTCAAGGTCGGGCAGGCGGAATTTTTGATCTGCGTCGCCGAGGTTGAGTGGTTTTATCTCCCTTACAGCGGAATTCGGTTAGTCATCGCCGTTATATAATTTGGAGAAGTGGTCTCTCCATATTCTCAACATAGACTGCGGTTCTACTACGATGTTCGGAGCGAAACCGACGGTGAAAGAAGTTTCAATAAAAGATTAAGTCTTTGAATTAATTTTTAAAATATTTATTGTTAAGTAAATTGCCTGGGAAACCTTGCAATTAAGTAGGGCTAAAACCCAGGATCTTTTAAACAAAGAAACAAATCGTTATTCAAGGAAAGATAAGATGGACCGGTAACGTTTAGTCCCAAAAAAAAAATGTTAACGGTTAACGTGACCCGAGTTCGCCAAAGTCAAACGATAATTTTTTTTTTTTGAACAATGTCTCGACAACGAAATAATGTGATTCAACGGAAATAATTTTTAATCAAATAAACCAAACTATTATACTTAGCTTATTTCTCCTGCCAGATTTCCCTTCCTTCCTTAACCAATTTTTCTTCTTTTCCTCTCCTGTATCTCAAAAAGTATCTTCCAACAAATTTCCAAAATTATTCTCCTTTTTCCAAATTTTTAAAACACTTCCTCAAATTAATTTTTTTTTCCAATCAAATTTCTTTCTTCCAAAATTTACTTTTATTTCGATCTATTCGATTTCGTAGCTTATAAAAAAGTGAGTTCCCAGGCTTTTTCCAAGCCTGGATGAACCCTTTTTCTTCAAATACCCAGTGCTTTCAGCAACTCAGTGACTTGGGTTTCGGTCGCGTCATTTTTTCAGCAACGCTCAGCTTGTTTGCGTGAGTGTGCTAACGCAGTTGCAAACCCAGTAGTCTTCTCTTACTCGCACTTTAATCTCCCCAGCTTAATGCAAGTCACCCCTGAATTCGCCGCGCTCTACTCTGACTTGTAGAGTGCGGGAATGCAGTGGGTGCATTCAGCCACCTAACATCCCCGATTCAATTTTGAATGAAAGAAAAACCTTGGAACTCAAGAAATTTGATTGTTCACACTTTGCATTTTTCCCCACCGATCTTTCCCAGCAAAACAAATATAATTGTGGAAACTTGATGGAAATTAGTAAGTTTCGATTAAAAACAATTGTGGGAAGAGAAATGTGGCAGAAGTTCGATACACGCGTTTTAAAGTTATTTCGTTTGACTTTCGCGCAGATTTGGAGAAATAGAGACTTACGTTATCGTTCCATCTTGTACATTTAAGTATAATGGGGGTGTAAAAGTTGGGCTTGAAGCCATTCTCCCATGTAGTAACTTCGGCATTTGGAGACCAAGTGTCGACCGTGCCAATTTTGGTTTGCTGGAGTCAGACCATCCGTCTGACACTTATGGTGGTAATTATGCTCATTTTTTGGGAACTGGCTGTCACCCGTTCTTAGTATTTGACAAGACCGCCCGTCTGTCACCTTAGTTAAAGTGGAAAATCGACATCAATGATTATGTTTCTTTCCAAAGTACTGAGAGAGTGAACCGATGGCTGATGGACCATGGCTGCCCCTCTCTCTCTCAGTAGATTGAAGGAAACACCTGTAGGAATGGAGGAGGGAGGAACAAGTATTTGGATGACGGAGAGAATGGTTCTTGTCGCGGTAATTTTTACAAAATGTCGGTATTGCAGCGTATGTTACCGACAGTCTTTCGAAGGATTTGGTAATAGCAAAATGTCACTTTAACTATTCGCCGGATTCTGTAAAAATGTTGATTACAATGCTAAGACTAGTCGCATGCATTCCTAGCTTAAATATAAATTTTATTGACACCGAATTTTTTGGATATCAAGCGTAACTTAACAAAAATATAACATTCTGGCTTAAATTGTGATAACTTTGATAAAAGCAATCATATTTGAACGTCTGGGGCCTTTGTAACATTAAATGGCTTACGATGGTTCACAGCATCTTCGAAATTGAATTTTTCAAAACAATTAACAATAATTTATTAAATCAACTCTTGCGTACTCCTACTTATCGAGATTTACTACTTTATAACAAGTTAAATGGTCTGAAAACTAATTTACATTTAGAACTATATCTCTATTATTTTTGTTATTGTTGAAAGATTGTGCTTACTTTTGAGTCTGTATTAATTTCCCATAAGATAGTGAAGCTGTTTTCCACCTTGCGTGGGCACGAAAACCATTTTAGATAACACAACGATTTTTAAATTTAATCTAAGAATTGATAACAATTTCAGTACAAAACTGCACAAATTCGCTTGATTTTGTATTAGGAAATGATGCTCCGATCTTTCAAAGTATAATCTTTTAAAACGTACGTGGTAAAGGTAGTCCAAACAGTTCAAAACCTAATTGATTGGTAACTGTTTGTCTCTCAATGCTTTGATCGTAAAAGAAATACAATCACACGTTTTATTTTCATTTTATCAAATTATGTGACCTACATACCAAGATTTGCAAACAAAATAAACTCAAAAACATAAAATATAGAGAATATTACCAAGAAATCATAAGCTTATATATTTTTTTTAACTTTAGAAAACTACAAACAAAATTCATTGTGAAGCATGTATTTACGTACGTCAAAATTTATGTTTGACAGCTAAAATTGTGTGTTATAAAGAATGTAGAATTATAATCAGTTGACTTCAATCATATTAACTTAACTACTATAAAGCAATATGACAGAAAAAATGCCTTCCAAGAAGAATAATCTTAAGTTCTTTTTTTTGACGATTTTAGATGTGTCAATCTAAGAAGAAGTCAAGAAGTTTGACCAATCGACTACGATAGAAAAATACCAATTTAACGTCACTATTAATGACATTTATTTAAATTTGACAGTTGACATTTCAGTTGTCTTTCAGTTACAAGACCGGCTGGGTTATCATTTATCGGTTTCACTTGTTGGCATATACTGCATTTCCTAAAATATTTAGTGACGTGAACTCTCATTTTAGGCCAATAATATTTAGCTCCTACTCTAGCGAACGTTTTTCTAACCCCCATGTGCTCATCAAATGGACTATCTTGACACTCTTTCAGAACTCCTATCCTATCTTTCTTTCCGACTACTAACTTCCATTCTTCTTTATTGTCACGCAAGATCACATGATTTAACTTTACAAATTTGTATAACCTGCCATTGTCTACTCTCCAATTCGAAAAAGCTAATATGTTAGAATCAACAGAAGAAACCATCTTAGCAACCCAAGGGTCCTTATCCTCATCTGAAATCCCAGCTAACTCTGGAACTCTCCGAGATAACATGTCTGGTACTACATGTTCTTTTCCTTTCCTGTGTATGATTTCAAAATCCAACTGTTGGAGCCGAACTGCCCAACGTGCAAGTCTACCTTGTGGGTCTTTGAGATTGATCAACCAAATCAAAGAATAATTTCTTTTCCGTAGAGGAATAATTTCTTTCACTTCTATTAAGTGACCTACTTAAATAGCAAATTACTTTTTCTCCCTCTTCGAATGTTTGGGTGAGTACGGCCCCAAAGCCGTAGTCGGATGCATCTGTCTGGACATGTCAAAATTGGAGCCGTGATTAAGCATTCCTTTGCTTTTCGAAAACTATCTTCACATTCCTGTGACAAAACGAATTTCCTACTCTTTTTCAAAAAATCTGTTAACGGCCTAACTAGTGTTGCGAAATTCGGTACGAAGCGTCGGTACCATGAAATTGTCCCCATGAAACTCCTTACTTGTTTTACATTTTTAGGTGCTGGTATTCTGACCATACCATCAACATTTTCTGGGTCTACGTGTAACCCGTTTTTGTCGACTACATAACCTAAAAATTTCAGAGAAGGTCTACAAAAATTACAATTGTCGCGGCCTACTTTCAACCCGGCCTCTCGTAATCTCCTAAGAACCTCACCTAAAATCTCTAAATGTTTTTGAACTGTACCTGTGACGATAATGATATCATCCAGATACACGAAAACGAATGGCTCCAACTCAGGCCCTAACACACTATCGATGAAACGCTGCCATGTGTAATTCAAAAGAATGCCTTTTGAAAGGCACCCCTACCAGGTACCGTAAACGGTGTACTTCCGCGATTCCAATGCCATTAAGCCAGTAAGCGGACTTAATGTCTAACGATGTTAAAAATTTAGCATTCTTAAGTTTATCTAAAATAGCCGAAATTATTGGAAACGGATACACATCCCTTTCTGTGACCTGGTTAACCTTCCTAAAGTCGACACAAAACCTAAAACTGTTATCTTTTTTCCTAATGAGAACTATTGGGAAAGCCCATGGACTATTTGATTTCTTAATGACGTCCTTTTCCAACATCTCCTGAAGTTATCTATCTATGTGTTCCTATCTATGAGTGATCAGATGAAGTTTCAATGCCATGTTCTACCATTGTTGTTACTCCTAATCCTTCTGGCATATTCTTAAAAGCATTCTGGACTAAATGTTTAAGTTTCCCTTTCTGATCCTCTTCTAGTTCAGACTCCTCTGTAATAGAAGTAGTATCTATCGAGGCCAGTATCTCCTGGCACGAAAAACTCCACATGTTTGAACGTATATCTGGGACTTTACCTGATAATGCACAAAAATCGGCACCTTAAATCAAACAATTCGGTAGGTTGGGAATGACTAAGCATTCCATCAAAATTGACCTACTCTCTAAAACAATGGGTATTTTAACTATTCCTAAAACTCCTACACCTTCACCATCTGCTAAATGTACTTCCCTAGCATTTGAACTATCTTATTGTTATCCTAAACCTTTTAAAACATGTCATGCGTCCCTACAAATAATCGTTCGCGATGCCCCAAAATCTAGTAATCCTAAAAACCTAATACCATAAATATTAACTCCTACAAACGGACGTCGATCTATACCGCTTGAATCTAATGTGAAACCTAACCTAACTTTGTAAGCCAACTGGTCGCCAGCAGGCAACCTTCCTAATTCTGACGCCGGTTCTCTTGCCCTACTGGCCCAAGAGTCCGTTGCCCGTTTCCTGACGAGCAGCGTCTACAATTTTGCCTTGTGGTCCCTACATTAACACAAACAAAACAGCATATTATCGAAATGGCCTTCCCTGTTACACTTATAACAAAGATTGTTTTTATTCGGAGGGGGATCAGGATTAACCGCAACTCGAGTTTCCGAGGCGATATAAGCAACATCCGGCTCCAAAGCCGACCTGCTGCGATAAGAGGGTTGAGGAACGAAAGACTCGACATTTGCCCTAAAATCATATCCAGCTACGTTCCCGAAATTGTCATTCACGAAATGACGAATTTAAATAAGCGCGCCCTTTGATTATACGGCGGCCATCTTAAATGCGATCTGACTTTGTCAATAGGAAAATATTTGAGGTTACTTTGTTATTTCGTGTCATAAAAAAGAATTTCATTAATAATTGAATGTAATAAATACGTTCACGAATTGACAGACTATTGATGTACGCTCTACGAATAATGAATAGAAAGGTAAATACTATTTAAATATAATTAATTTGACGTTAAACAGTCTGACAGCCGGCGATGTTATTCTTCTCTTCTTCGATTGACGTTTGACACCGAATGGCTGCGTTCACTTAAAATTATTTTTGATCGATTATCGATGTGTTCACTGAAATGACTTGAGCGCTACCGGACAAACTATTTTTGCATTTTGTGGCTAAAAATAAATAATCTTTGAGTATCTTTTCTAAAACTAGATTTTGTATAAAAAATACGGTGTATTGAGTAACGAACGGGGTTAAATATTTAAATAATATTTTGGACTTGTTGTTGAAGATTGTACATAATTTTGTTCACAATTGAATCAAGACTTAAGACATTAAATTGCTAGCAAAGCCAATTTTGAACCTTGATGATTTAAGGCCTTATTTTGTGGCGTTCAATGTTGAAGATGCTTGAAAAACTCCATTTTGACTTCTTTTGATCAATTGAATTTGACACAAGAAACATGTTAAATACTAACTCAGCTATCATAAGACAAAGCAACTAAACTAAAACTAAAATAAAAACAATACAAGACCAAAAAAGTTCTTAAACATACATAATTTACTTTATGTATGTTTTGATCTACTCTTAAAATAGATTTTCAACTTATGCTTAAACTGTACATTTTTACACATAAATCAATATCTTTTAATTAAATCAACATGTTTATTGTCCATGTCCAGTCTATTGTAAATGTCATCCAATTTAAAAGTCACCCAATTTAAAACACTAACCTTTTAATCTTTCCAAGTAATATTGCTGCACCTGCATCATCATATCACGGTTTTTAAATAAAAGTGCTAGTTTGCAAACATGTGCGGTTCATAAAAGTCTTTCATGCTCCAAATTAGCCTAGTTTCCAACATTCAATATAGAAGAAAAAATCGAAAGCAAAATAATTGCAATCCATGTTATTCTTTCTTTAACCGCACCAATAACGAAAATAAATGCATGCAACGCATATGAACATCTATGTACTCTGCTAGAGCTAGTATTGTGCCTTCTAGAGGAACCATCGAAGATGGAGGCTTCAGTAAAAGCACCTAACTAACTTACCACTTAAAGATTTCAGTTGCATTTAGAGTGCTTCAATCCACTGCACCATGACCGGTACATTCTCCTTTTTAGAAAACTTAAGCATCTTATAAATGAACAAAATAAAACAACAACAATACACATACATACATACAAACGAACCATACTCTTTAATGCATGTGTATGTATGTAAATATATAAGCTCTGTTCGTCCAGAATACAAAAATGTGCAACCATTTGAAAGTCGAACAATTCTTGATTATTTTGCTTAAACGTTAGTTTTATGAGTTCATTGTGTTGTATTTTATTTCCCTCAGAGAAGTTGAATAAAGAAAAATATCAAAAATATCAAAAAGAAAAAGTCAAACGAAAGTTCTTGTTAAAAAAATATTCCCTATTAGCATTGTGTTGACATTCTGGATCGTGCTAGATTTTATCGACGTTAGCTGCCGAATGCTTGACTGAATTTTATAATTAAGTTTAAATTATGTGTCAACTGCAGTGCGAACTAACGCAGGGTTTATTTACATAAAATAATTGTACATTTTAACATTTTGATCCTATCTATCCATGAGGACATGGCTAAAAGCCGTCTTCCAAGAAGTATCAATTTTTGAGTACATTTACATAAACAAGTGGCCGCTGCATACACGATGCGAGGAGCTGTTTATATCAAACGTCATCTCAGCGATACAGCTTTTCTAATAGACTGCTTGCAGACATTGAAAAAAATTGCCAGACCAAACACTTTATGATTAATTAATTTATTCCAAAAAAGGGGTGGCAATTTTTGTAAAGAACATTATTAAATGTAAATTGCACTGTGTTTCCGCTTCCGACAGTAAAATTGAGTATGTGTTCGTAGACTTGATAGGCTCTGAAAACAAACTTCTTGTCGGAGTAGTATTCATACCAAACAATAGCACTATCTTTTTGCCTTTAATAAGCCTTTTGGAAGAAGTTTCTCTTACCTGCTCTGATGTTTTATTGTGCGGAGACTTTAACAGTAATATTTTAGTTGATACTAGTCTTCCTGAAGGGTTGAATATTTTTGGTTTGCAATCAGTAAATACTACCATGCCAACACATTTCTCAGGAAGCAGTTCAACGTTGCTCGATCTGTTCTGGATAAGTGATATTCAAAAAGTTGCACTTTATGATCAACTTTCTGCACCAGGCTTTTCAAGACATGAAATGATATTTGCATTCGATTTTCATATTTCTTCATATTTAAGAACATTCCAGTACAGGGACTTAAGAAATATTAATTTAAATGCATTGGAACACCAAGCTAGAAATGTAAACTGGGAAGCTTTGTATTATATGCATTCAAAAACGGAACAAGTATAATTCCTTAACGAAAATATTAAAAGCTTGTACGATGCTCATGTTCCTTTAAAAACAGTAAGAACTGACGTTTATAGGCCTCCTTGGTTCACTTCCAAAATACGATTTCTTATACAGAAACGTGATGAAGCTTATAAATGGTGGAAACGATATAGACTACAGGAACTAAGACAAGTTTACTGCTCCCTAAGGAATAAAGTAGTACAAAAGATAAAAGCTGCTAAGGCCACGTTTTGTTCTACACGTTTAGGTTTATCTTTGAACAAGCGTCAGTTGTGGAAGAATTTAAGAGAAATAGGCATTGGTAAACTTAAAGGTGACGCGGTTGACAATATCGATGGCAACGTCTTAAATCGTAAATTTGTTTCGTTACCATCCATACCCGTTTCCATCAACGTTGAAAGCTCAAACGATGTAAGACTGGGCGAGAGGGCCATAACCACAACCACAACATTAAGTTTTGGTTTCACCACCATAAACGCCACAAATATAGTAAAGAGCCTTTTATCTTTAAAATCTAATGCTTCTGGCGTTGATGAGATTTATCCCACATTTTTAAAATATATTTTGCCGATTCTCTTACCATACATAACTCATATTTTTAATTACATTCTTACAACAAGTGAATATCCTCCTTAAAGGAAACTTGCAAAAGTCATCCCTATCATAAAAAATTCAAAAATGAATGAATTTAGGCCCATAGCCATTTTGCCTTAGATCTCAAAAGATTTTGAAAGATTGGTACAAAGACAAATGAATGCGTATCTAAGTCGTTAACGCCAAACCACTCTGGTTTCCGTAAGAGGCATAGCTGTATTACCTCGCTCATAAATGTGACAGAAGATTTGCGACAATCGATGGATTAAGACAAAATCTCGTTTCTAGTTTTACTAGACTTTTCCAAGGCATTCGATTCGGTAGACTTCTCTGTTCTGTGCAAAAAACTTCATAGTGAGTTTAGTTTCTCATCTAAAGCTGTAGATTTAATCAAATCTTACTTGAGTGGAAGAAAACAAGCAGTTGATATAAATAACAATTTATTTGAGTTTTTGTCAACTACTAGGGGCGTTCCACAAGGGTCAATTTTGGGTCCACTCTTGTTTTCATTGTACATTAACGCACTTCCTAGTATTGTAAAGTACTGTATAATCTGTATGTACGCTGACGATGTGCAGTTGTACCTAAGTTGCAGAGTCGGTCTCATTGAACATCATGTAGCTGTTGAACTATATTTATAAAATTCCATTCGTGTTCGGTCTAATCCTGCAGCTTTTAGATCCTTCGCCCTAAGTAATGCTTCCTTCTTCTTCTGAGGTCTAGATTGGCTTATCTAAGGTTTCATTAAAATGGTTTGGTCTACTGTAGAGAAAGTACGAAAGTTTTGGAAGTGACATTTAAGAGTTTCGACTGTTAACTCAATGTTTAGCTTTGGTTTAATTCCTTTTATATTATTTGCTGCTTTCCAAAAATCTGAAGGATTGTTGCAGTTTGCAAGTTTTTTTGCTTCCGATTCAAAATGTTCCTTTTTTTTGCTCGAAGTAACTTCTTGTAGTGACTGTTGGCTGTATTGTATAGTTCCTGGAAAGTTGCGGTGTTAAATTTTCTAAACGACCTAAGGTAAGCAAATGTCTTCTGTCTCGCTTTTAAACACTCATTCCTTCCATTCAAACCATTGATTTCTGAAGTTTGTTTTTTGACTTTTATTTCCTGAAAGAGTTCGGTTTGGAATAGAGAGTTTAATTACTTCTTCTAAGTTTGACATATTACTTGTAGATCTCTCCTATAGGTTTCACCCATCGAATTGGCCCACACATATTTTGGCAGTAGCTTGAGCACACGCATGTTATCACCTTCGACACATTATGGGAAAAAATCGACTTTAAAATCTGCAATAAGGGAGCACCAGTCTACTCCTATACAGCAATAGTCAATTAAAGTTCGATGATTGCCTTTGACGTAGGTAAATTCTCCTTTTTGGTCTGACTTTGAAGTTCCATTCACTATTCTCAAGTCCAAAGAGTCCAAGAAATCCAACAGCTTACGACCACATGTGATAATGGTTGAATCTTTCGAGTTTCTTTTAATTCCTTGTCTCATGTTCGATTCACCTTCCAAATTACCAATCCTTCCATTTAAATCTCCTATCACAAGTATATTTTGAACAGTTATAAAAATATAAATCTATAACTTTGTTTATTAATAAAATAAAAACAACAATAGTTATTTTTAATTGTTAAAATCAATTTTGGATCTGGATTTTTCCGCAGATCTACAAATGTCACTTAATTTTTACATTTTTGACAGCTGTCAGTATAAACACTCTTTTCAGCGAGAAGAAAAAAAAAAGCAATATACTGAACTTTTCAATCAAAGATTCAGTCAATACAATTATATTAACAATTGAATGAAGGTAAGGTTTCTGATAAATTCATGCAGTGCTTGAACTTGAAAAATATCTTAAACCAATCCAACACACACTCTTATAATGTACAAAACTATGCATGTTCAATGTTCAAGCATACTCGTTTATACTATGTACGTACATTGGTTTCAATGTTAAGTTGTAAGATAGAAGAAAGGTTTAAGTTTCTTTTGAAAAAAAACCTGTTAAATTAATTGGTTTGTTTCAACGATTAATACTTTTTTTACTTGGCCTTACGATAATCATTGTACCCTTAGGTGATAATCGACCTGTTTTTAGATGAAATACAACCTTGTTTTAAGATCTGTTGATGATGTCTATATGTATACATTCTACATACATATTATATGTATGTAAATACAAAATTTAATTTCTACATATTAAAACGTGTGTGTTTTCGAAACATTCTAGACTCGAGAAAATTCGTCCTTTAGTGGATTCTCCTGTGTACCTACAGCTTTTTGGTAAGCTTATTTTGTCATAGACAAAGAAATTATAACTACCCATGACTGTAATTAAATCAATATAAATTCGAAACGATGTTTTTAAAGTTTAAAAAAAATCACTCTACCCGTACAAATCTCTTAAGCTTTTAAATAATTATTAGTAACTTCTTACGAATTGCACATTTCAAACTTACAATTAAAATACCTTAATTTACTCTTAAGTTTTACAATACTTAAATTGTAGGTTGATACCTTACTTACTTAAGGTGGCGCTACAGTCCTGTGTAAACTAGGGCCTCACCCAACAAACTTCTCCGTCTAGCTCGGTCCCTAGCTAGATGTCTCCAGTTTCGCGCTCCAAGTTGGGTGAGGTCACTTTCCACTTGTGCGCACCACTTGATCCGTGGTCTTCCTCTAATGCGCTGTCCTGTGGGTGTGGAATCGAAGACTTTTCTGGCCGGAGCATTTGTTTCCATGCGCTCTACATGACCCAGCCATCTTAGTCGTTGGACTTTTACCCTTCTGGCTAAGTCTACGTCACTGTACAGCCCGTACAGCTCATCGTTCCATCTTCTCCTCCACTCCCCTTTGATGCCTACGGACCGTAGATCACACGAAGAACTTTTCTCTCGAAGCGACCCAAGGTGCTTTCATCTACTTTTGTCATAGTCCACCGTATAGTAGGACGGGGATGATAAGGGCCTTATATAGCGACTGTTTGGTCCCTCAAGAGAGGATTTTACCACTCAATTGCTTTCTCAGTCCAAAGAAACAGCGGTTAGCCTAGGTAGACGAAGTCCTTGACTACCTCAAAGTTACGTCTGTTGATGGTGACGTTTTGACCAAGACGTCGGTGTTCTATGTCCTTTCTTGACGACAGCATGTACTTTGTTTTGCCTTCATTAACCGTTAAACCCATTTTAGCCGCCTCTGCCTCAATACTCACAAAAGTCCCATTGACATCACGCTGAGTTCTTCCGATTATGTCAATGTCATCAGCATATGATAGTAATTGGACTGACTTTTGAAAGGTAGTGTCTCTAGTGTTGACGTGTGAGCTCTGCACTATTCCTTCAAGCACGATATTAAAGAAATCGCATGACAGCGCATCACCTTGTCTAAATCCTTCTTTGACGTCAAAAGGTTCTTTTAAGTTGTTTCCAACCTTAATGGAGCAGCGTGAATTTTCCAAGGTCATCCTGCACAAACGAACGCGTTTGGCAGGGATGCCAAAACTAGACATGGCTTTATACAGCCCGTCCCTGTAGATGCTGTCATATGCGGCCTTGAAATCGATGAAAAGATGGTGGGTGACGATTTGGTGTTCTTGGGTTTTTCCAGGATCTGCCGTAATGTGAATATTTGATCAACTGTGGACTTTCCTGGTCTAAAACCACACTGATAAGGATCTATCAGGTTATCGACAATGGGCTTTAGACGTTCACATATTACGGCAGAGAAGATTTTATAGGCGATGTTAAATAGACTAATTCCTCTATAGTTGGTGCAGTTTGGAGGGTCTCCTTTTTTCAGGATCGGGCAAACAATACTGATGTTCCATTCATCGGGCATGCTTTCTTCCGACCATATCTTACAGATAAGTTAGTATGCTCCTTACTAACTTATCTCCACCTGCTTTAAAGAACTCGTCATTCAAGCCATCCGCTCAAGCGGCTTTATTATACATCAGCTTAGATATGGCAATCTTTACTTCGTCTAAGTCGGGAGGACGAGATTGTTGGCTTTCGTCGTCTATGTTGAATGGATCATACTGCCTGACAGTGGAATTCGGTTCGTCATCGCCGTTATACAGTCTGCGGTTCCACTATGATGTTTCCACTTTCGTCTTTGCAGCCTTCGGTTCTAGGTTTATGTACCTGTGGATTTCGTTTCACCTGTTGATAAAACTTTCGAACTTCATTCCTGCTTTTAAACCTCTCAACATCTTCTCATGCCCTCTCTTTTTCCTTCTGAGAAGTCGGTATTCCTCTTGCCTCTGCTGCTCATAGGGCTCATGAGCAGCTCTCGTCTTTTTATGCAGCGCCGCTTTGCTTGCCTGTTGTTTGGCTGCATTGGCCTGCCGACATTCCTCATCAAACCAGGGGTTCCTTGTTGGTGGATGCTTGAAACCCAGCACATCAGAAGGGGCTTCTCTGATTACCTCTTGGCAATGTTGCCAATGGTTTTCGATACATTGTATTGGCGGCAGAGAACTTCGAGAGAGGTTACTTGTAACTCGGTCGGAAAAGGATTTGGCGATCTCTTGCGATTGCAGCCGTTCGACGTTGTATCTTCTCCCAGCAACTCCCTGTTTTGCATTGGGTCTGGAAACCCAAAGTGCTACCTTGGCTACAACGAGGTAGTGGTCCGAGTCGAGTTTAATAGCTGTCACGATACAAATGCGATATTCATTGTCCAAGCAATGTGACGTCGTTTTAAAATATTCCTTCATTCCTTCAACTAAAAAGAAAAACTTGCTTCAGTTGACAGACAAAGTTAACGATTTAAAAAAAAAGTGGGACCACTATCTCACGACATCCAATTTCATACTTTTAGTTCAATATATTATTGGAACTATTGGAACCACTTCAAAATTTAACCATAGAAATCATTTTTTTGGAACTTGTTCAAATGAATTTAAAATTCGGTGATAATTGGTCTGATAATCATAAATATGACAAACTACTTGTCACCTTAGCCGATTCCACCCCAAAATAATTACGAAACAATAGATTAAACTTATACCTGAACGAGTATTAAGAAACAAGTCTCAAGACCTTCTAAAATTCAAGTTTCTTTTTAGTGATTTTTTAAAACAGTTTTTCTTTTGACTTTTGTGTTCTATGTTATTACGATAACATTTGTTTTATGTTGTTTTCTGTGTTTGTTAACTGATGTTAAATAACGCTGGTCAAAAAGACAATGCACTAAAAATGAAGCTCATAGGTAAAGTTATAAATAAATGTGCTCTTCTAAAAAGTTCTTGTACTGCACTTTTTTTCTAAAGAATTTTTATTGCTAACAATGCTTAAAGTATAACATTAAAAGAAAAACTGCAACTTTTCCATGATTTTCAAGTACCTTGACCAAGAAATTTCTCAGATTATTCTTGAGTTGCAAGAAGTGTTAGGTGAAGTACCTACATAATATAAAACACTTATACTTTTATTGAGAAACTATGAATGAAAAAGTGGCTACAGTAAGTATATTATGTATTAATTATTATTTCATTTAATTCAAATCAGAGAAATGAATTAAAGAAAATATCAGCATATACCAGAAAAAATACAACAAAAACTATTGAAAACATCGCGTGTGTACCTGAGCAAAAAACTTTCTGGCCAAAGGTCACAAAGAAACAACTTATTAAATGCAAAGGTTCAAATGTTTACATTGAATCAAGACTGGTAGATATAATATTAATGAGCTTCTTCGATCTCATTTATTGTTTAAATTGGTCATCATAAACAATAAATTAGATACTTTCGTAGACGGAGACACAGCTACTGCTACCTAGCTTAGTAATTTTGTTTTTAATAACATGATTCTTGGTATTAATATTTTTATTGAAATATAATATTGACAGAATTTGAATCCGACAGAATTACACAGCATTTATTTTTTTAATTGATGAAATGCGAGTATCAATATCTTTCGAAACAATGTTTACTTTATTAAAAGCAAAATGATATTAACGACCAGTTTATATTTCGAACACAGTGAGTCATGATATTTTAGTTCAACAACTATTGGACCATCAAAATTACAAAGAAAGTTTTTATTTTTGATATTTACCAGGTAAAAATGTGAAGGATTTACTTGGAAAGATTCTTTGATACACTTACATACACTGCCGCTCATTTGAATAGGTTGACAAATATTTTCACCTAACTGTTGGCCTGTCTTCATATGTATTACAATATTACATCTTTTTTGTTTTGTGCTTGTTTTTGGAGAAAAAAATGTGTCTTAAAGCTTACCGTTATCCTCCTATGGTAGCTAGACTAAATTTAGTCAAAAAAACAAGCATTTTTTGGCTCATCTGAATAAATTCGACAGCAAAAATTGCCGTTGGCGTTGAGTTGCGAGTTAATTGTAATTGAAATTTTATCTGTCAATAAAGTTAGTAGGTTTTTACTATTAACGGTAAAAATGGGTCGCGGAAAATCTTTAAGCGAGGAAGAAAAAGGCAAATTAAAAGCATTTCGGGAATCAGGCCTAAGCCAACGACTTATAGCGACAAAAATTAAAAGAAGTTAAAATTTGGTAGGCAGTTACTTGCGAAAATTTCCAAAATTATGGAAAAACCATGAAAGGAGGCACTTATACCGCCACATCAATGGCTGATAGACGTGCTATCATCAGAGCAGCTTCTAATTCTCATGACTCAGCGTCAAAAATAAAAATATAAACTGGTGTCAATTGCAGTTAAGCTACGGTAAAACGCGTGATTAAAAGTGCTTCTCATTTGAAGGCAGTGTTATGGTGTGGGGAGCCTTAGAGCTCCAATTTGTTACATCGAGAATGAATGGAAATTCTTATAAAGGTGTGCTAGAAAAGGCCTTCCTACAGATTTTTAAACTGTTTGCACCAATATCGTGGAAATTCCAACATGATAATGCCCCTATCCATACAGCTGTGACAGGAAGGCAGTGGATTGAGAGTCAAAATGTGGCGATGCTGGTGTGGCCCCCATACTCCCCTGACCTTAACATAATAGAGAATGTGTGGGGACTTCTCTCACGTAAAGCATACGAGTCAGGTAGGCAATTCAAAGACAAACATTCATTAATCGCAGCCATTAAAAAAGCATGGTCAGAAATTTCGCTTCAATACCTGGAAAAATTCTATAGTTCATTCCAAATCGAATTTACGAGACTATACTAAAAAGAGCTGGCAACGCTCACTATTAACTTGTGTTAAATAACCATACAATACAAAAAGGTAAAAAAAATCTTTGAATTCAAATAATTTGTATTGTTTTATTCCATTTCATCCGTTGAACCTATTCAGATGAACAAAAATAATTGCTTGTTTTTATGAATACATTAAGTCTAGCTACCGTTTGAGGATAACGGTGAGCTTTAAGACAAATTTTTATCTCCAAAAACAAGCACATATATTGCTCTTACATTTCATTTATAAAAAAATGTACCTGTTCGGATGAGCGGCAGTGTAGATATATTTTTATTTATATATTTATCAATAACAATATAAAACACTTTACTAGTTGGAGAGAGTGATCTTGAATTTGGATTAAGTTCTATTTAAAATACATTTAAAACATATCTGATCGTTTTTATACTTAACCTTTTTTTGACATTGATGTTAGGTGTGCTCAATGATTTGTTTATAGAATCTGTAGTACTCTCATGGAGTGGAACGACCGGAGTGACACTTTGGATAGGTGCTTCTACTAACAATATAGTCAATAATTTTTAGCTAATGTAAATCAAACGCTGAAGAGGCTTGACTGTCCTTCCATACCGGTTGCCGTCTAACACCCTTTGGTGGATAATTGACGTTTTGCATCTGTCATATTTTGATAATGACATTTAAGATGGTTACTTGGGGTCTGCTCCCATTACAGTTAACTAACGTAACATTAACTTTACCAGTCGTTCTTAACTCTTCGTGCCTTAACGTATTGTTGTCACATTTTGTAACAATCTACAACTTTTTTATTAGAGAAGAATTGAATGTTTAGAACTGTCAAAGTTTCAAATATTAACGTTTTGTAACAATCAACAACTTATTTATAAGAGAAGAGTTGAATGTTCAGAACTGTCAAAGTTTCAAATAGTTACGTTTTGTAACAATCTACAACTCATTTATAAGAAAAGAGTTGAATGTTTAGAACTGTCAAAGTTTCAAATATTTACGTTTTGTAACAATCTACAACTCATTTATTAGAGAAGAGTTGAATATTTAGAACTGTCAAAGTTCCGTTTTGTTACGTTACGATTTGTAACAATCTACACCTCATTTATAAGAGAGGAGTTGAATGTTTAGAATTGTCAAAGTTCCAAATAGTTACGTTTTGTAACAATCTACAACTCATTTATAAGAGAAGAGTTGAACTGTCAAAGCTTCAAATAGCTACGTTTTGTAACTATCTACAACTCATTTATAAGAGAAGAGTTGAATGTTTAGAACTGTCAAAGTTTCAAATAGTTACGTTTTTTAACAATCTACAACTCATTTATTAGAGAAGAGTTGAATGTTTAGAACTGTCAAAGTTTCAAAAAGCTACGTTTTGTAACAATCTACAACTCATTTATAAGAGAAGAGTTGAATATTTAGAACTGTCAAAGTTTAAAATAGTTACGTTTTGTAACGATCTACAACTCATTTATAAGAGAAGAGTTGAATGTTTAGAACTGTTAAAGTTTCAAATAGCTACGTTTTTTAACAATCTATGACTCATTTATAAGAGAAGAGTTGAATGTTTAGAACTGTCAAATTTTCAATCTAAAAAGTGAAATAAAGGATTTACATATATTTATGTATATTTCTAAGATTTATGCAAATTTTCTCAATCAGTTTGACAGAGCAGAAGAAAGAATGAAATATATATATAAACACAAGTCATACCCACTTAGCAATAAATTAGCATGGTTCGTTAGAAATTCTCTCATCTTAGAAATATAAACTGACCAAATGTAAAAACTTCAACAATTTGTAACAATGACACTTGAACAATTATTTTTGACGTAATAAAAATAGTTAAAGACTACTAAGCCGCCGTCAAGTAACTTATTTTGAGAAATTTGAAGTTTGGGCAAATCACCGGCGGCACTGCAGCGCCACCTGCACACCCTTCAATGTACTAAATTTCATATTACATGACAGTATTACAGATTTTATTAGGACTGACACGACTACAAAGCTTTGTATGCGGGCTGTCATATAAACCGATTTGAATACAAGAGAAATGATAACAGAGTTACCAGATATCGAAAGTTTAAATATGTCACAGCTTTGTACAAAAATTGTTTTAAAATAAAAATAAATATACAAATTTTAGATACATCATCGTAGTTCACCTTAAATAACAATTGTAATTACATAACAATTTATGTCTAACTTTGTAGTTTTAAGTAAAAAGTGAATGGTGCCCGTACCATCATTAACACCTACATTAAAAACCTGCTCGAAATTGTTTGTTAATAATATTTAGAGTGCACTGTCATTTCAAGTAGTCTTCATAGACATACTTACTTTAAAGCTGAGGTGTACAATTGAACATACACTGTTAAAATGTACATCAAATTGTATGTTTATTATGCAACGTTAACATCGGTTTGAAATGACTTGAGTATAGATATATGTATAAGGATGACGATGAAACATGCAATAAGACAATAGTAGAAAAGAAAGTAAAGCTGAAGGTGAAATTTAAACCACTAATATTGAAAAGACAGGTATTATGTTGGGTTTAGGCAGGTATAATAGGTAAAGGTATCGAGTTTTACTTCTGGAGATTGATCAATGTAACGACCGTCCGTCTCGGCGACGAAGCGCCTCGTCAAGACAAACGCATTCGCACGTTGAAGGTGGGATTAGAAAAAACATCAAACAGAAACATCACACAACATGTATTATGTTTCCAAAAGTCAGTTTTGTAAAATACATATAAATGTTTATGTCTTCAAGATATACAGTACTGTGCAAAGCATTTGCATCTAGAACCTCGAATATTTTTCATTAAAAAAAAAAGTTAAGAAAATCAAACAGCAAAATTCTTTCTTTAGTTTTGTAAACTTTTTTGATATTACGTTTTAATTGTTGGAAAAAAATTAACACTCTTCACTTTAACAAAAAATGAAAAACCAAATATTTTAATAGTTGGTAAAATTGCAGTGCAAAACGTTTGCAACTTAAATCTCACAACGAAATTCCAAACTCTTTAATTTAATTGGGTACTCTTTATTTTTTATAACGGATGTATATTTTCTTAGCATCGAAGCTAAACGGTTATTAATACCCGATTTTGAAATGTCATTCCACTGCCTCTGAATTCCAGTGAATAGGTCACTTTTGTGCTTAAAAATGTTGCTTTCAATTCCTCTCTTCACAATTTCCCACAGATTCTCTATTGAGTTTAAGTCTGGGGATTGGGGTGGCCATTGTAAAACCACAATCTTTCTTTCTGTAATCCACTTTGTGTCCAACTTCGAATTTGAGTTTGAGATCATTGGCGTGTTGTTACGTGTATTTCCCATTGGGCATAAGGCAAAGTGGTGTTACAAAGGATATCTACATAGTCTTCAGACTTCATTTTGCCCTCCACTTGTCGAATTGGCCAGATTCCTTGGCCAGAGCAGCAGCCCAAGACCAAAATTGAACCACCTCCATGTTTGACCGTCCCTTTAGTGTATTTTGGATTTAGCCTCTCACCTCTTGGCCTCCTGACATATTGTTTTCCACCTGATACCTGCATATTGAACTTTGATTCGTCAGAAAACAAGACCGTTTCCCATTTTTGGGGACTCCAACTAAGATGGCACTTTTGCTGAAAACCGCGCAATCTGGCCTGCAGTGCGTGGCGTCTGATTGGTGATGGGTCCATGGGTAAATTATTTTTTTTTGCTTCCCTGGATGATGCCGTGGCCCGTGGGGTTTCATTGGAAGAAATTTGATATTTTTCTAACATATTTTACTGTGGTGCTTAGAAGCCTTCTTCCTCTTTGATGGCATAACACATTTTCACTTTTGATGATTCTAAAAATAGTTCAGTCGTGAATAAAATATCTATTTTAATTTTTTGTTGTGATGCTCCTTTTTTGCAATCACTAAAAATTCTGTATTTTATATCCGATATTTCATTATCATTATCATTATTGCTTTTACAAAAAGCAGTGCATTTTTAGAATTTGCCTGTGGATCATTACTATAAGATTATGAGCCGTAAGTTGAATTATAAAAAAAAAAACAATAAAAATAATTTGATTGGAACAACTTTTATATAAACGAATGTTCGTTTTTTTGATAGGCGATGATAGTTGCAAAAGTTTCGCACAGTACTGTAGTAGATATTTTTATATCCCGAGGGTGAATTGCAGTAAAATATAGAGATAAGTTTCATTTGAAAGGTATTTATAGCCTGAAGACGTACATATACCCTATCGAGTTTTTGATAGAAAAGCTTAGAAGATATTCACATTTTTATGGCGCAGATTAGTGAACGTTTTTCTTTAAAATTTTAATAGAAAGCACACATTTGAAATGAGAAGTGTAAGTGTACCATAAAACTTTTATGCATTTACGTTCGTAATAATTAATTAAATATGAAATATTTAGTACTTTAATTCAACGCAGTTTTCACTTCGTTGAGCTGTCAGATTTGACGTATGGCGTTCCGAGGCATTTAATGTGCATAATATCTTAATGCAATAATAAGTAAAGAATGTAAAATGTAAATGTTTAAATATACAATAAAAATTTTAGTATGTTGTAATCTAACTTATATGTTTTTTTTTGTAATTTTATATGCAACAAAATTCAATAAGAGCATATAAAGTTAGCATTACTTACTTACTTAAGGTGGCGCTACAGTCCTGTTTGAACTAGGGCCTCACCCAACAAACTTCTCCATCTAGCTCGGTCCCTAGCCTTGACTACCTCAAAGTTACGTCTGACGATGGTGACGTTTTGACCAAGACGTCGGTGTTATATATCCTTTCTTGACTACAGCATGTACATTGTTTTGCCTTCATTAACCGTTAAACCCATTTTTGCCGCCTCTGCCTCAATACTCACAAAAGTCCCATTGACATCACGCTGATTTCTTTCGATTATGTCAATGTCATCAGCATATGCTAGTAATTGGACAAACTTTTGAAAGATAGTGTCTCTAGTGTTGACGTGTGAGCTCTGAACTATTCTTTCAAGTACGATGTTAAATAAATCGCATGACAGCACATCACCTTGTCTAAAACCTTCTTTGACATCGAAAGGTTCTTTTAATTTGGGTTTGGATTCGGTGTTCTTGGGTTTTTCTAGGATCTGCGTAATGTGTACTGTAGACTTTCCTGGACTAAAACCACACTGATAAGGACCTATCACGTTGTTGACGATAAGCTTTAGACGTTCACATATTACGGCAGAGAAGATTTTATAGGCGATGTTAAGTAGAGTTATTTCTCTATAGTTGGTGCAGTCTAGAGGGTCTCCTTTTTCAGGATCGGGCAAACAATACTGAGGTTCCATTCATCGGGCATGCTTTCTTCCGACCATATCTTACAGATAAGTTAATGCATGCTCCTAACCAACTTATCTCCAGCTGATTTAAAGAGCTTGGCATTCAAGCCTTCCGCTTCAGCATCTTTATTATACTTCAGCTTAGATATGGCAATCTTTACTTCGTCTAAGTCGGGAGGACGGGATTGTTGGCTTTCGTCGTCAATGTTGAATGGATCATTATCCTGAATGAGAGCTCAATTTGGCTCGTCGTAGCCATTAAGCAGTCTGCAGAAGTGGTTCTTTCACATCCTCAGCATTGACTGCGGTTCCACTATAATGTTTCCACTTTCGTCCTTGCAGCCTTCGGTTCTAGGTTTATGTGCCTGTGATTTTCGTTTCACTTGTTCATAAAACTTTCGAACTTCATTCCTGCTTTTAAACCTCTCATGCCCTCTCTTTTTCCTTCTGAGAAGTAGGTGTTCCTCTTGACTCTTCTGCTCATTATGCAGCGCCGCCGTTTGTAACTTGATCGGAAAAGGATTTGTCGATCCCTGGCGATTGTAGCCGTTCGACGTTGTACCTACTCCCAGCACCTCCCTGTTTTGCCTTGGGTCTGCAAACCCGAAGTGCAGGCTGTTCTTCCCGATTATTCCACCAAAGATGTTTTCCCTTCCTAGCTCGGCATTTAAATCGCCCATTACTATTTTAATATCGTAGATAGGACACTGCTCATATGTTTTGTCTAGGAGCTCGAAGAACATATCTTTGGTGTTGTCGTCTTTTTCTTCTGTGGGGCGTGCGCCCATATCAGGCTAATGTTGCCGAATTTAGCCTAAATGCGTATGGTCATAAGGCGCTCATTGATGCGCCTATAGCTCAAGACTTCTTGCCTAGGTCTGGCTCCAATGACGAAGCCGCATCCAAATAAATGCTGTTGGATGCAATCATCATTGTAAATATTGCAGTTTTTCATCCTAGAAATAACTTCAAGGATGGGTTGCCGGATAAAACCGCTCCTTAAAGGCCTGGTCTCCGAATAAGTCGAAGAAGCCCTATAACGTGTTCACAAAGTAGTTCAACCTTACTGGAACTTTAGACTCCACCGTTGATTCCATCTCGGGAATTCCTCCGCTGCCGGCTGGATAAGGAAAGGTGCCTTAGTGGAAACACCTCTTCCCCCGTCTGTTGTTTGCTGCCCCCAACAACTTTCCACTGGTATTGGAACCCAATCTCCAGTTGAGGTACTAGGCACCCGATGTTCACCACGGGGAGGTGAGAGTAGGAGTTGATAGACAGAGGTGGGTTTTGAGAAAAACCTGTGGACGCTTGTGTTCTCTTGAATGCACATGTCTACCATTTGAACATGTGCAAACTAACAGCTGATCAAAACAGCTGAGATGTTAAAAAAAAATAATCCAAAGATATCCAAGAATTTCGGGGGTATGTAGGTATCTGACAGAACAGCTGATTCAACGCATGGTTGAAAATTTAATTCAGCCTTTTGTATTTGTTGGTAAACAAAAAGCTACAAAATGTTAGTTGATGTTGTAGTTGAGGATGTTCTGTACATAAAAGACGATGAAGTTGCTATTTGCCTCCTAATTTTAGAAGGTAATTATGATCTATTTTGACTTCTAAGCTTAAATTTGTATCTGCTTTTTGTGAACAGCGGAAAGTTGTTTTTATTTTTTGACAGCTATCTATCTATCTATCTTTCTATTACCTTCACGTTTTCAAAAAGTTCTAAGTGAACACAATGCCTCTGTTACTTAAAAGTTCTCCCAATTTTTTCTTAACCTCAATTTATTTATTTTCGACGAGTAGAATGAGATGCACGCCATCATCTTTTAAAAAAAGAAGTAAGCATGAGCGACAAGTACCATAATTTAAACTAATTAGCGAAAGGTAAAGATGGTAAACGTATTTGTTACTATTTTTCAAGCAAAGAATAGTTGAAAGGTAGTAATTAGCTATTTATACTCCATTAACTATAACCAATCTTAATGTTGTGCTTTCTTTAAAAACAAACGTGCACAAAACTAATTTAATTATGGCTTTGCAGTGTGGCCGGGGGCTGCAGCCGTATGCCGGAGAAATCGGTCAACATATAGAAATTCAAGTCTACCTTCAGTAACTTTTGAATTCCTCTTAATTATTTATTGTGTTTTTGACTTAATGAGTATTTTTAAATTCAATATTTTGTATATCTTGATTTTTATTTGGGTTGATCACTTTCGGTTTTTCATTGTTTGCAGGCAATAATTTTTTAAATTTCTTTGAAACTCTAAAAACCCCACCAAGTCAGCCAACAACGTATATCAAACATTTATATGCGTTTGTACGTGGAATCGTCGAGTTGCATTATTAATAAGAAGTAAGAGAGTTTTTAATTATTTTACTTTGGTAAGACTAATTATGGCGAAGCTATGTGTACCGTACACATACGCAACAAGTAACATTAAACAAAATAAATAATAAAATTATTGAGGCTTCATAATATATTGCAATCACGATTTATGAAGCAATGGCGTTCGGCTTGAAGGCTTCGATGGTCTTATGAAGTGGAGGTATAGTATTTCAATTCAGATTCACCTTTTATTAATTCTTTGTTTTACTTTGTGACCATAATTTTTGTGGCTTAAAGTGTTTGGTCAAGCGATGGCGAAGACGCACGGGGTAAATAACTTAAAAAATTTGTATCCATGCCAATTTGAGGTCTTGACGAATTAAAATTCATTTTATTTAGGGCAATTAACTAGATTTAATGAGCATTTAAAATGCACTATGCGACACTTTCGGTTTACAGCAGTGGTATGTATGAATAATTTCCTGACCTTCACTTTTCCACTTAATACATATAGAAAAAAAGAACTTAACCAAGAATGGGTGTATCAATATTAGCGTCTTTTTAAAGTGGCAGCAAAATATCAAAAAAAGTTTAAATTGGTAAAGCAGTCCAGTAGCCTTTAAATACAAACTTCTTTTTGATAAAAGCAATGCTGCTTTCTGAATTGATTGAGAATCACTTTAACTTAAACAAAAAAAAACATAAGAAACAAAAACTTCAGGATCATTTTTTCACCATAATAGATCAATTATAGACTCATTTTATACACAGAACATAGTAAGCAGTTTAAGTGACAGTTTGTGCTTCAGGATATATTTTGTTTAACAGGTACGTCTAAATCTTTCTTCCATAGAGAAATTCACGAATCTTTCAACGAAAAATGGCATTTGACATACACATATTACATTTGACGTTAAACGAATGAAAGAAAATTTGCTTGAAACTAGAGAATTGATTAAAAGTATAATAACGTCAGAATGAAGGGAGCAGGCATATAAAAAATCCCTTCTGCCGCTTCATGTAATCATCGTTATAAGTAATTAATTGAGAGTCAAAGAGTGGTGCCAAATCTAATGGAAAATGGTTTATTATACTATCGGATTCTCTTGCAATATTTTGTCACTAGAGGGACTGTCTCATACAAATTAAAAATACAAATGTGTAAATATGTGGGCAAAGTTTTATATCTCAGACCTTTATGGCTGAAAAACAAACACGCTTTAGCTTCTACTTCACCTGACGTTTACGAGTTCAGCCATAATAATTCAATGCATGCTATCATAATGGAGCTTCGACCTTACGTTTCATTTGACAATCGTAAGGAAAAGAACGTAATGTAACGTAATGTGACTCCAAACGGAGACTCTATTTCAATTATCTAAACATTCCCTTTGTCTGACAGCTCAACAGCTGTAAAAAAAGTCAACAAATAAAATATTTGCTCTTTGGAGGGATAAAATAATAGAAATGTCATTCATACCAACCTCGAAGCAGGCCCACCGTAACGCAGTCGAAGCCGAAGCTGAAGTAATAGGTAATAGATGTCATCGATTCACCTAGACCTCCAGGGTCCATTGTGATACCACTAATGAGGTAACTCATGTAAGAGTAATGAACTTAAACAAACCATTTTGTACTTTTAATAAAGTTAGAGAGACATTTTGTATCAATCGTTGCCAGTTCACTGGTATTATCGAAGAAGGGATTACCGAGAAAGTTATTCCTTCTAATGGAAAGTGCTGGACATGTACATAGAAGGTGTTGGACCGTTTCCTCTTCCTCCTCGTCGATGCAGCTTCTACAGAAGTCATTTGTATAGACCCCTAGCCTCAGAGCATGTCTTCCTATTAGGCACTGTCCTGTTATTACTCCAATTGTAGAGCTTATACTTTGTCTGCTCAGGGATATCAAGCCTTTTGACCGTTTTAAGTTTATGCTAAGCCATATTTGCTTAGTTGCTAGGCAGATGGTATTCTGTGACCATCTAGCATTTGTTGATTCTAGAGCATATTGTTTGAGAAGATATTTTCATGTGGCAAGTGGTGTTCCTATGTTATGTTTTTATCTAACATTAGGCAGAAGTGTTCCGTTTTTGGCGAGCTCATCGGCTTTGCAATTTCCCGGAATGTTTCTGTGGCCCGGCACCCAAATGAGGTGAATATTAAACTGTTTAATCATCTCATTCAGAGATGATCGACAGTCATGGACTATTTGAGCGTTTGTAGAGACAGACGCGAGAGATTTAAGAGCGGCTTGGCTGTCCGAGAAGATTCGTATATCCTTGCAAGTTATAACGTTTTCTTTGAGCCAGGATAGTGCCTCGCCATTACTTCTGCCTTGAATACACTACATTGATTGGGAAGTCTGTATGATAGACTGAGATTCAGATGTTCCGAAAAGATACCACTTCCAACTCCGTAATCGTTCTTTGAACCGTCTGTATAGAAGTGTACCGCATTATCTTCCAGGGGTCTCTCTTCTTCCCAGGAGGATCTTGAAGGGATGGACATATGGAAGCTTTTACCGAAAACCATTTTCGGCGTGGTATAGTCTAAGCGATCTGGGATAGATCTGAAACTGTCTAAAATAGTACTATGTCCAGTATTGTTACTATTCCATTAAGAGGTGGCTCTAAGCCTCACACATGAGTTGGCTCCCACGATTTTGGAGAAGATGTCAAGAGGTGTTAGGTTTAAAAGCACTTCCAGTGCTGCGGTTGGTGTTGAGCGAAGTGCTCCTGTGATGCACATACCTGCTGACCGCTGGACTTTGATGAGCTTATTTAGATTTACCATCTTGTCCAGTGCGGTCCACCATACGACAGCTCCATAAATGAGTATCGGTCTGATTACCGAAGTGTATAGCTAGTGGGTTATTTTTGGGGAGAAGCCCCATTTTGATCCTATGGCCTTTTTACAAGTAAAAAGCGCTACCGTAGCCTTTTTTACTTTTTCGTCAATATTTCCCTTCCAATTTAGTTTTTTGACGTTGTTGAAAGCTCCTTCAATACCTAAGAACGCTACTAAGTTATATTCTTTGTATTCGAGGGAATATTCAATAATACGTACCAGCGAATGAAGTGCTGATTCTACTGATTTTCCCCTAGAGTAAGCATGTTGAGCTGTGGAAATGAGACATGGTTTTAAGTTATGTCTGATGTAAATTTCAATCAATCTTTCCAAGGTTTTAAGAAGAAAGGATGATAGGCTGATTGGTCGTAGATCTTTAGGGTTAACGTGGGAAGGTTTCCCTGCTTTAGGAATGAGGACTATTTTTGCCATTCTCCAGGCTTTGGGAATATATCTCAACCTTCAACAGCTTTTCAGAATGATTTCCAATGGTGGAATGATCATGTTTGAGCATTTTTGTAGTTCGGCCGGAATGATTCCGTCTGGTCCTGGAGATTTATATGGATCAAAGTTGTCTATGGCCCATTGCAGTTTTTCCCGCGTTATTAGATCAACTAAATCGCTTGTAGAAGCTTGAGACTCTGATGTTAAGTCGTTGACTATGTTAGAGCTGCCTAGAAAGTGTATGTCTAATAACAGATTAAGAAATTCTTCATCTGTGATAGTCCAAGTGCCTGCTTCTGTCTTTAAATCACTGGGTATTGTTGGACTTTCTGAGAGAATTTTCCTGAGTCTTGAGGCTTCTGAAGTATTTTCTATTTTACCACAAAAGTTTCTCCACTTTTCCTTAATTCTTTTTTATTTTGCTTTAGAGCTTGTTTTTATAAGTCCCAGTCAGAAGGAGATCTAGTGTACTTAGTTCTGTTGAAGAGTTTGCGACAGCTCTTTCCGAATGGTTCTGGTTCTTTACGTCACCAATAAGGTTTCTTTTCACCCTTTAAACCCTAAGCCGAAGCTGAAGCTTGTTTGTGATTCAGCCATTACGAACGCACCTCTTCTGTAAACATATTAAGCCCAAGAATACAAATGCATTTTTTATTAATGAAAACGAAAGTTTTATTTACCAAAAACACGCTAACAAAAAAAAAATAAACATAATAAAACAGTTTAACAAAAAACTTTAATCTAAAAATTATTGTTTTTGAATAATTTATGAGATAGGTATTGAATAAACTAATTCATGTTATTTACTTTGACATACCTACATACAGCTTAAAAATTTATAAATAAAATGTATCTTATCTTAACCCACAAAATGGTTCATATTAATTTGTATTAATTAAAACCGTGGGAACTTTCATTCTCGTTTGCCCTTCTTATGCGAATAATATGTAGAGGATCACGCTCAGCTGGGCGTCTGAGCCGCTCCAAGTGCCATCATATCATAATCTATTCAACTAATTAAAACCATTAATTATTATATCACTAGGGAAAATTTAAATACCTTGGCACTACTATCTTTTTCTCAGTTAATTTGTTTAATTTTTCTTTTCATAGAAGACAACAAAAAAAAGATGACTGACAGATATGAACGCATACTATAATTCCGGGCGAGGTTATGTCACTCGAGCAACCTGACTTAACCATTTGTTTTTTTTTTTTTACGTCAGTCGTGCTTCACTATTTTTGCACACCATCTTTGGCATTAAGTTACTCATAAGAAATAGTGTTGATTTGAATAGAAGAAGAAAAACGCAGCTTCAATATAATATTCGCGTTCGCTATGTAATCGCACACTCTTTACAGGTTATTGAGTTCATGTGCATGTGGTGCGGATGACAGATCATCGTCTAGTCTATACTTTTCCTACACACATAACTTTTGTTTTTGCTTGAATTGACGTTTTGCAGCTTAACTTTGCATTGGTTGTCATGGAATTATGTAAATGAGATTTGTGGAAAACATTTTAGCGTACAGTTTAAGCTCGTAGAGGATAGATACATTTGATACTTGTATATACAGATTCTGTAAGCATTTAAAAATTTGCAATTAGTTAGAAGTGAATGCTTCAACTGCAATGGAATGCAATGACACAATGAAAATAAATAATAATAATTGTTGAGTGTTACTAGGTTTGTGATTAATAATGGCCGGCATTCATTTACAAGGTTTCGAATCCACTTTGATAATCTGTATTTTAGTATGGATTGCAGCAGATTTGAATTAGGCCGTAGTTTTGTTTCCTTCAGTCTAACACCTATCGGATACGATCTAGCATTGGATAAGTTACGGAACGCAGCTATTTATAGTCAAAAATTCAAGTTGAAATAGGGTTGAATATTTATCTCAGAAAAGGAATTTTGGGTCAAACTAAATCATTTCTCGAATCAGGTTTTTATTTTTGTAAAATTTCGGCTCGAATAAACTTAAAACCAGGTAAACAGCGCCCCCATTCTTAATTCTCCCAGATTAAGTTCTTTGACATCTGCCCAGCCCCAGATATCGCTTCGGTCGTTCCTCTCCATGTGAGTAAGTACTTAAGATTTTATATACCTACAAAGTGCTAATCTTGTTGAAGAATCTTATTAAAAACAATTCAAAAATGGAACACTGATAATTTATTTAAATTGTTTCCTCGAACAGAGCTCACTCAGATTATTTATAAAATTATCGTTCCCCAATACTTCAAAAATATCTCATCAGGGAGTGGTGGAAACCTTAAAACAGAGCTGTTCGTCATCCATTTTAATCTCAACACAACATACATATTTGTTTGACAACCTGAACAACGTTTGACAGTTTCTTCCATTTATTGACAGAAAAAAAGTCATTCATACAAAAATTTCACCTTTGTCTTCCAAAAATATGTTTGCTTTAGATAGGCAAACTTAAATGCGTAGATTCGACAAAATTACAACCAGATATTTATTTATTTATCTCAAAACAAACAAAAAATTCAAGTTTAAAAAAAAGTTGATTCGCAGATACTAGGCCACCCGCACGCTACCAATCACCATCGACCAAGAGAACGACGACGACGACGCAACGCGACGCTAGCCACCTGCTAAAACCAAACCTGAAACCCACTTAACGCGATGCGAAATCAAATAAAGGTCGGATCTTGACGTGGTTTTTTGTTGGTTTTGTTTTGTTTGGTTTCGGTTTTGCTTTAGCAGCATACGTTATGGAATGCAGAAGATAGGTGTACGACAAAACCAGTTAACCGATATTTTCTCCATAAAGATTTTTGTTGTTCTTGGATAGCAAATGTATTTGTGTGTGTTTTGGTGCTTCGTTAAGAAGCGATATTTTCACTTTGCCTTTATGGAAGACAAAAATATATAAAAATTCTTTTTAAAAAAAAACAGGGTAGGATTATTTTAAAGCGTCTTGGGCCCAGAGGAAAACACATTTCGACAATGTGGTTTTTCAAAATCGGTACAGACTCTTAAAAAGTGTGCTCATTTTATTTTGTCCAATTTTGAATTTAGAAATTATATAAATTAAAAAATAAATTTTTTTAAGAGATTTTTCCCTTTTTGATCCGATTCGCCATTACAATTTGTATCTGTCATTTTAACTAATGTAGTTTTTGAAATGTTTGATGTTAAAATAAATCAAAATTGAATACAAATGTGACATCTATACCGGCGCTAGTGTTTTCAATCTTTGACTAGTTTATATGCCTAAGATTTTTGACAGAACTGCAGAATGAAATATAAATACAATTCACTATTAACTCTCACCATTTCTTCTCGTCATTTTTGAATTGTGCGGTAGAAAATATTTGAGAAATCAGATCATACAAAATAGGTCCGTTCGCGTACCCTACTAAAACATTCAAATTTTACGAAAAAATATGAAATTTAACCAAATCATGTTGGCGTATTCAAACATTTTGTATTTTTCTTAAAAGAGAGCGCCCACGAAAGAGTCAAATATTTCCCCAACCTAGGAATTTTACAGCAAGAAATTTCTTTCAGCTGATTTGTGAAAAGTGTCAAATTTGATAGAAATTGCTCGCTTTTGCTATTAGTTATAAAATTTAAAAACAAATTTTCAAAGAACAGCAACAAGACAGTAATATTGTGTGAAAAATTTGTTGTTTTCCCGTTCGTTTACTTTTTCGTAGTTTTTTTTTTGGTGAGAGAATTCTACCCCCTCTCTTTAAAATATGTCTTTTTACGAATTTTAGTGCAGAAAGTACGCGAACGGATATATTATGAGATCAGATTTCTTTCAGTAAAGGTGTGAAATTTGTATGAGAATCTTAGAGATATGAACTGGCCAAATAATAAAAAACGACATAAGGTCATGTATGACAGAACGTCAGATCTTGACAGTAGTAATAATATCACGGGAAGTTTTTCAACCCTTTAAAGACATGATGAATTTGTTCGTTCATACATACGAAAAAAACAGTCTTGTTTGAAGTGAACGCCAGAACAGAAAATTTGAAATTTAATCTTATGGCTGAAACACAAACAAGCTTCAGCTTCGGCTGACTTTTACGAGTTCAGCCATAGGAATTCAATGTATGCTATTACAATAAAGCTTCGACCTCACGTTTCATTTGACATTCGTAACGAAATAACGTAATGTTACGCAATGTGACTTCAAACGGAAGCTCTAGTTCAAATTTGCTGAACAGTTGCTTTGTCTGACAGCTCAACAGCTGTAAAAATGTCAATAAACAAAATACATTGACTTTGGAGGCTGTGAAGTGTGTAAGCTACTTTTAACTTCCCATAGGAAGTTATTGTAATGGGTCCGATTTGTCAAATCGAAAACTTTGGCACTTCTCGACGTTTCAAGGTCCCTAGAGTCGAAATAAAAGAGTTTTAGAAAGATGTCTGTGTAACGTGATATCAAAGAAGTATATTTTTGAAAAAAAAAATCCAGTTAACGATTTTTTTTGTAAATCAAAAAAACTGAAAAAAAAATTTGTCACCTCCAAATTTTACGACTAAAATATGATTTCATCTCCAAAACAATTTGGTGCAACTAAGAATAATGTTTTTGACATCTGATAAAATGCTGAGAAAAATCGAATTGACAGTTTTTGTACAAAGAATTAAAAACCTAAACAAAATTTTAAAAAAGTTGGTAAAAATTGAATATCGATTTAAATATCTTTTTAAAAACTTAAAATTAAGGCTTCAAACTTATTTTATCTAATAAGAAATATTGTTTTTAAAATTAGGACAAATTTTTGAGAAAAATCGAAAAGACAGTTTTTTTACATAAAATAAAACCCTGAACAAAATGTATAAAAGTTGGTAAAATTTTATTTTCGACTCAAAACTCTGAGATATTGGCTTTAATTTACTTTTATCTTTCAAAAAATATTGTTGTAAACATTCAGTAAAATTTTGAAAAATCGAAATGACAGTTTTAGTGCAAAAAATTAAAAACCTAAAAAAAATTTAACAAAAGTTGGTAAAAATTGATTTTCGAATCATATCTTTTCAAAAATTTGAAATATTGGCTTCAAACTAATTTTATCTTATAAGAAATATTGTTTTCAACATTCAGTAAAATTTTGAAAAAAATCGAATTGGCAGTTTTTTTTACAAAAAATAAAACTCAAAAAAAAAATACTAAAACTTGGTAAAAATTTACTTTCGACTCAAATAGCTTTTCAAAAATTAAAAATATTGAAAATATTTTTTTTCCATATTCAGTAATTTTTATATATAAAAATCCAACAGTCCGTTTCATAAAAAATAAAATCTACAAAAAATAGTACGCAAAATTGGTACGAGTACATATATGTAGATACAACTTTTAAGCAAGACAAATGGACAGATGGGATGGGAAGTTATCAGTGTGGGTCGTCCCAGCCTCTTTTTTTTTATTTTGAGAAAAAATAACCACTGCTAATGACCGAAGTGCCATTTTAGAAATGTCATATTTTAACTTTCAATGAAAGTGTCATTCAAAGCAAGCTCAAAGCAGGCCCAACGTAACGCAGACAAAGCCGAAGCTGAAGCGTGTTTGTGTTTCAGTTAAAGTGGCTGTCCGTGATGGAGTAGGACACATTCAGGCGCGTTTATTGGCCCATTGTGATAATGATAACGCATGAATCGTAACCCTTTCTTCTAAGCGCAATGGAACCAGTTTGAGTCCCTTACGTACGTAGAAGACTAATTATGTGAATATCAATTGAGATCGTTATAAGAACAATTCTTCTAGGTAGGTCTTGGGTTTCAGAGCTTCTTTTCCTTCTGCAAACCTCATTTGAGAACACGCCTAGCCAGGTAGTACGCTTTCCTATTGGACTGCCCAGTTATGGCACCGATTATCGAGCTTATATGCGATCTATTTAGAGATAGGTAACACCTTAAGAGCATTAAATCTACCTCCTTTATGCTTACCTCTTACGCTATGCATAAACAATAGTTTACATGTAGCATTAGCCACGTGGTAGAATTGTTACTCTAATAATTCTGTCGATTTCATAATTAGTGAGAGTGGTCTTGAAATACAAATACATCATTATCATTTAAAACCCAAAAACTTTATTGACAAACAAGGCTTTTAATCATCTTAGTCCGACTCTGAAAACAAAATAATCTATTCAAGTCCAAGATGAACAGTCTTCTTAGCTAGGTATAATTTTTCCACAACCAGAAGACAGCTAACAAATTAAATGTTAAAAACAAACAAGGTATTGGTTTTACATATTAACGTAAATTGTCTTCGGTATAGCACCCAGTAGCATTGAAATTCCACTTCCACCTTGTCCGTTCAAGAATTTAAGTTATGAAAAGATTCTTTCTAAACCAGTCTTATAGAAAATTGTGGTTTACCTAAGTCTAAACAAAAATAAGTTTAAATGGTATTGAATAGAATGTGTTCTTTCTCTTCTTCAATCTGTGTGGATTTTAAAACTCGTAAATAAATATTTTTTTATTAGGTTTTATTGAGTTCAGTGGATGTGAGCAATAATTCGGTCAATTACCTTTTTATATAGGAAATCAATGGTCAGAAAGTGGGTCATATCCACATGCGAGAATAAGCAGAAGCACGCTTATTGAAATCTTGCTTTAATTGTTGCATAATTAATCAAGCACTAATCGAGTGAAATCTGAAGAAATAAATTAATGGCTTTTGTTTCATTGAGTGTTTCAACTGTTATTTTATTTTTAAGAAGGCGAATTAAGTACAATTAAAAGACTTAATAATTTTTAATTTGTTTTATAAAATAAACAAAGCAAAGTGTTAGTATATTTAATTGAATCTTAGTTGGGAAATATCGACAAACTCATTGGAAATACGCACAAATTATAAACTAAAAACACTTTTCACTTCAGGGGGCCAGTTATAGTTTTCAACATTGAAACCAATCATTCCAATTTTTTTGACAAGTTGGTTTTAAGCTATCATTGAAAATGTCTGCCATTGGCATGTCATGATAGCCTGATTTGAATGAAGCATTTGAGGCTACAGCTTATCATTGAAACCAGAAATGAAAGGAACGCTTTCAGTAGAAAAATCTGCTGTTCGTGAAAATGATTCTATCACTGAAAAGTTAAAGATTAATTATAACAATGTTCTGGTTTAAATAACAACATTTTTAAGTAAAAAAATTAATTAATAGCTTAATTTTATCACCAAATATAAGAAATTTGACTCTATAATCGCTTTTGAATCTTGAAATAAAATGTTCAATGATGAAAGTCAAAGATAGTTATTTTTTTATTTAATAATGTTAACTTCATGATGTTCAAATGGTAGACATGTGCATTCAAGAGAACACAAGCGTCCACAGGTTTTTCTCAAAACCCACCTCTCTATCAACTCCTACTCTCACCTCACGGCAGTGGAGGAATTCCCGAGATGGAATCAACGGTGGAGTCTACAGATCCAGTAAGGTTGAACTACTTTGTGAACACCTTATAGGGCTTCTTCGACTTATTCGGAGCCCAGGCCTATAAGGAGCGGTTTTATCCGGCTCCCCATCCCTGAAGTTATTCTTAGGATGAAAAACTACAATATTTACTATGATGACTGCATCCAACAGCGCTTATTTTGATGCGGCTTCTTCATTGGAGCTAGACTTAGGCAAGAAGTCTTGAGCTATAGGTGCATCAATGGGCGCCTTATGACCATACGCATTAAGGCTAAATTCGGCAAAATTAGCCTGATATGCGCGCACGCCCCCATAGAAGAGAAAGACGACAACACCAAAGATATGTTCTTCGCGCTCTTAGACAAAACATATGAGCAGTGTCCTAGCTACAATATTAAAATAGTCCTGGGCGATTTTAATGCCAAGCTAGGAAGGGAAAACATCTTTGGTGGAATAATCGGGAAGAGCAGAATGCACGAGAACACTTCCGACAACGGATTCAGGCTCATAGATTTTGCTGCGGGGCAAAACGTCATGGTAACCAGTACGCGTTTTCCACACCTCAACATCCACAAAGGAACTTGGACTTCTCCAGATCAATCTACCGTCAACCAGATTGACCATATTGCGATCGACGCCAGACACGATACTAGCATCATGGATGTCCGAACTTTTCGAGGAGCTAACATCGACTCGGACCACTACCTCGTTGTAGCCAAGGTAGCACTTCATGTTTCCAGACCCAAGGCAAAACAGGGAGGTGCTGGGAGAAGGTACAACGTCGAACGGCTACAATCGCCAGAGATCGCCAAATAGTTTTCGGACCGAGTTACAAGTAACCTCTCTCGAAGTTCTCTGCTGCCAACAAAATGTATCGAAAACCATTGGCAACATTGCCAAGAGTTAATCAGAGAAGAAGCCTCTGATGTGCTGGGTTTCAAGCAGCCACCAACAAGGAACCCCTGGTTTGATGAGGAATGTCAGCAGGCAAATGCAGCCAAACAACAGGCACGCAAAGCGGCGCTGCATATAAGGACGAGAGCTGCTCATGCGCTATCTATGAGCAGAAGAGGCGAGAGGAAAACCGACTTCTCAGAAGGAAAAAGAGAGGGCATTAGAAGCGTGCGGTAGAAGTGTTGAGAGGTTTAAAAGCAGGAATGAAGTTCGAAAGTTTTATGAACAGGTGAAACGAAATTCACAGGCACATAAACCTAGAGCCGAAGGCTACAGAGACGAAAGTGGAAACATCATAGTGGAACCGCAGTCAATGCTGAGGATATGGAAGGACCACTTCTGCAGACTGTATGAAGGCGACGACGAACTGAATTCCGCTGTCCAGGCAGGATGATCCTTTCCACATAGACGACGAAAGCCAACAATCCCATCCTCCAGACTTAGACAAAGTAAAGGTTGTCATATCTAAGCTGAAGTCTAATAAATCCGCTGAAGCGGATGGCAAACTCGTCCGTTTGCGCAGGATGACCATGGAGAATTCACGCTGCTCCATAAAAGTTGGAAACAACTTAACAGAACCTTTCGATGTCAAAAAAGGTTTAAACAAGGTGATGCGCTGTCATGTGATTTTTTTAACATCTTGCTTGAAAGAATAGTGCAGCTCAAACGTCAACACTAGAGGCACTATCTTTCAAAAGTCGGTCCAATTACTAGCATATGCTGATGACATTGACATAATCGGAAGAACTCAGCCTGATGTCAATAGGACTTTTGTGAGTATTAAGACAGAGGCGGCAAAAATGGGTTTAACGGTTAATGAGGGCAAAACAAAGTCCATGCTGTCATCAAGAAAGAACATACAACACCGACGTCTTGGTCAAAACGTCACCATCGACAGACGTATCTTTGAGGCAGTCAAGGACTTCGTCTACCTAGGATCCGCTGTAAACGCAAAAAACA
Source organism: Eupeodes corollae (assembly GCF_945859685.1). NCBI lineage: Eukaryota > Metazoa > Arthropoda > Insecta > Diptera > Syrphidae > Eupeodes > Eupeodes corollae. The sequence continues at coordinate 41,629,304 of NC_079148.1, read as the reverse complement.
ACACCTGCGCTGAGATCAAAGGCAGAATAACTCTTGCTAACCGCTGTTCCTTTGGACTTAGAAAGCAATTGAGTGGTAAAGTCCTCTCACAAGGAACAAGTGTAAGGTGACCTCACCCAACTTGGAGCGCGAAACTGGAGACATCTAGCTAGGGACCGAGCTAGATGGAGAAATTTGTTGGGTGAGGCCTTAGTTCACACAGGAATGAAGCCCCACCTTAAGTAAGTAAGTAAGTTTGTCTACACGTAAAACACTAACAAAAAGGTATCCGTATACCCTATCTGTCTGAGATTGAACGCAGCCAATTAATATTTTTTTCAGAGTTAAAGGCTCTGTCAGAATTCAAATGTCATAAGGACATCTTCTTTAAAGCATTGAATTAAAAAACTGCAAAATATAACATTCGAAAATTTAAATCAAAAAGATGTTTAAAGTTTAATTTTTGTGTGTCCAGTCCAGCCTAAAGTTTTCTCAATAAATATGTTGAATGTTAACAATTACAAGTGAATTAAATGTCATACAACTTATTTCATAAGACTACCAAACAAAATGTCATTGCTCTTCTGTGGCAGCTATTTATCTCATTTAATTTGCAACTTTCCAATTCCAAATAAAAAAATGTTAAAAGATCTAAAAAAAGTAAGTTGCAAATAAAATGTGTTGATTTGAAGTGTGACTAGATTTTTGAAACGCTATACTTGTCACTCTACTTAACTGTTTCTTTTTTTTGCAAAGTCCTAACCTACCTATTTTGCTACTGCACATTCAGCAATAAAATGCATAGTATATTATACACATGAGGCTAAACGCTAAACTAGGCTAATCAACGCAACGTTTTTCTGTACACATTTGTGAATGTGACGAAAATGCTAAACATAGCCGAAAGGAAAACAGACGTGTAAACAGACAATCTCGTCTTACAAGGTGGTGAAACAGTTGTCACCTCCGAAGAATTATTTAATAATAAACTCTATAAAAACATATCGATTGTCCAATTTGTTAAAGTTGATATTGTTTGTGTTTGTCTCAGAAATGTCAAAGTAGATTTGACATTTGCCGCCATTTGCAAATATTATTGAATTCTCCGATTGTGGGATAACTTTTGCAACGAGTGAAAACTTTTGCACCATCTTGTATTAAGGTTTTGTTTAGACTCGTAATACATTATCTTTGGACATCAGACTAGGTAACATAGTCTTATGGGGCAAAAACCTAATGGAAAAATATGCTTGCAGTCATTGAATTCGTAAATGCTATAATATACCAATCGACCGGCTTAAAGTGAAATCTTGTTACTAGTAAACTGGCAAACATGTACTAATAAAAGGTGTTTTTTTAAGACGTGTGGTTTCTAGGAAGAAATAAAACCCGCTCAATTTTATGTTATGTCCAAGAGTTTATGGCTTTGTTTTTAAAAATAAGGGTTTGCTATCATGTTTTAAATTTGATTTTGGACTGCTTTGGGTTTTAATAGTTTCCAGCCCCAGTTCTTGTAAGAGTTGGCCTTTGTAAGTACGTAAACCAAGAACCTTCACCAAAATTTTTCATAAAGTGGATGGGCACAGTTCCAATTGTAACGCACTCATAAGGGTCTTTTTCGATACTCTGCTCAACAGGAATAATAGCTGCTGGAATTAACAACTTTACTGGGCGATTTATGTCTATCGAATGTGATCGGAACCATTATTTTAGATTTGAAAGCTTTGTTAAGGACTGAGTGAATTCATTTTGCAATGGCAAATAAAACTAAGCATAAATCAATTGACAACTTTTATATACCAGATTAAAAGCCACACGTTTAAAAAAACACCCGTTACATTAAATACAATTCATACAAGCTAATAATATGCAATGCTTGAATACTTTTAATACTGGAAGTTATAGGGACGGATTCACATACAAATTATTATTGATGTATTATTATTATGGTAACCAATCACGTTTATCAACTTAGACCTCGAAAGTCAAAACTAAAATGTTCATACATCAAAAAAAAACTTCAAAATCTTAACAAGGTTCATCTTTTGCAATGATTTTTAAACTGAAATTTCTTTCCATTAACTGAATTATCAAAATTTATTTGAACTAAAATAAATTTGAGAAAGTTTTTGAAATTATATTGTAACAATACAATTAATGGATTTTTGATTATCATTGTTTTAACATTTATTTTAGAAAAATGGTCGAAAAATGGTTATTTAAAAATTATATTTTCATTTGATTATTAAAATTGCAGAACACATTCTGATCAATGTAAATTAACTCCAGTGGTTGGCTGGGAAATTTGGTGATGAATTAGTAGCAAATTTGTGAATAGCAACAGAAACAGAGACATTTTAAATTTTATGTAAATGGAAATAATTTAAAAAAAAAAAACTTAACTAGGGAAACTTTTTATACGCGCATTAAGAAAAGTATTGTTCCAATAGTCTATGAGCGGAAAAAATTTTGTTAACCTCAAAAAAAAATCCAACAGTTTTGAAACTTGGCACACTTACTAAGGAATGTCTGGTGATGACCCAAAAAAAAGTCCCCAAGAATCCGACGTGAGCTCTAGCGGCAGTTAAGAGAAACATGGAGTTTGTTTCAGTTTTTCACGGTTATCTCTAAAACTATTTGTCGTATCAAAAACTTTTCTTCGACAAAATTAAAGCTCATTAAATTTTAGGAAAAAAGCTTTTATTAAAATGTTCGTTTCTCTTACAGCGTTATTACAGTTATTATCAGTGAAGAGAAACATACGATTTTTTCGGTTTTTCGGGTTTATCCCAAGGCGGGCAAATACCTTTCATCATTCATTCTCAAAAGTCTGGAACGATTGATCGATATCCATATACGTGCAACAACGTTGACACATCCAGTGTCACATGGGAACATCCTGATACACTGAGAGACCTCCTCCAAAATGCACTCAATATGCTCACTAGATGGGATCATCACTACGGACCTGTTTTTAATCCCCAAAAAAACAGACCTCGTCGTTTTCAAACGAAAATACAACATCCCAGTAATTGTACCTCCTTCAATAATCCCTCCACTAATTTTAACCAATGAAGCCAAATATCTTGGTCTGATATTGGACAACAATTTTAGTTATAAATCTAATATGCAGGAAAGAGTTAAAAAAGCTACAGCACCTCTTTTCCTTTGCAAGAAAGCCATAGGAAGCAAATGGGGTTTTAAACCTCGCATAACCTACTGGCTATACACATCGGTCATCAGACCAATACTTATGTACGGTGTTCACATACTACGACAAACTCAGCAGGGCATTGAGAACCACGCCCTCAGCAGCGTTAGACACTCTCCTCCATCTGACACCCCTCGACATCTTCAATAAACAAGTGGCAGCGAGTAATGCGATAAGACTCGACGCCTAATCTCAATGGACCAACAACAACGTGGGGCACATTTTGAACCTCTTTGGTTCTATACCAAAGTACATAGACTACACTATTCCTAAACCCCTATTTGGAAAAAACTTCCAGGTATCCATTCCATCCAGAGATGAATGGGAAGACAAAAAACTCCTGGATAACAAAAGTATTCATTTTTATACATATGGATCCAAGACAAATGAGGGAGTTGGTAGTGGTGTGTACTCAGAAAAGCTTAATCTAAGCATCTCATTCCGCCTCCCTAATCATTGAAGCGTCTTTCAAATGGAAATTTAAGCGATCAAAGAAGTCCTCTCCTGGCTTAGAGAAAACGTGATATAAACTTCTGATATCCGCATCTTCTCTGACAGCCAGGCTGCTATCAAATCCCTTGACGGTGTTTCAACCAAATCTTTAACGGCCCTCGATTGTCGATCGTCTTTTATGGAGATGGCGCAGCAATTTAACCTATGTTCTGTGCCGGGCCACAGAGAAATCACGAGAAATTGTAGAACCCATGAACTCGTTAAAAATGGAACCCTCATGCCTATTTCACCTAAAAGGGAAGAGATAGGTATACCGATAGCTACATGTAAACTTATGCTAAAAGAAACAGCTTTTACGATAGCAAATTCAAGGTGGCACAATTTACCAATATGCGCAGACACAAAACTCATATGGCCTTCACTGGACCTAAAGCACTTCAAAGACTTATTATCTCAAAGCAGACTTCATATAAGCTCCCTAATAGGTGTCCTTACGGGACATTGTCTAATAGGCAGACACGCAATACGACTTGGTGTAGCCTCAAATGACTTCTGCAGGAGCTCTATGGACGAGAAGAAGAGGAAACAATCTCTCACCTTCTCTGCACTTGCCCTGCTCTTTCACTAAGACGCAAACTTCATCTGGGAGACTACCCTTTTGATAATCCCAGTGAACTAGCTAAAAAGGATATCAAATATCTTCTTCGCTTTATAAAAACCTCAAAATGGTTCGACCAGTAAGAAGTAATTATCTATATTCATGTTTTATCACAATGGGCCTTTTCTTTTGGCCTAAGGGTGTGAATTCTAATACGCAGCCACGTTAACCTTACCTTACCTATACAAAATAAATTTCATTCTTTGAGCGGAATAAGATGCATCGCTGCATCTACTTTCATATTAAAAGAAACGGACACACGAATGCAAGAGCAAACAATTAAGTGGTTTACATTTTTTTAAAGCCAACACTCTGATCTATTAGTCAATTTTTAAATCAAGTCAAAACTATGCGTTTCGGTGGGTGCAAAAAGATGTGCATGCAAAGTTTCTTTTGCATTTAAAAAAGCTGGGTTAAAGAAAAATATATCTTAATCCATATTCGATTATTACTATCAAAATAAGACTAAGTAAATACTCAAGCAAGAAAATCAATTTTATTAAAATATTTGTTTTTGGTGATTTCGTCATCATAGTTTTCAGTTTTTTCTTAAAAAAGTTGAGTTAAAAAACAGTTCTTTTTTCAAAAACTATGCATATTTTTGGCTTAATTTAAAAACCAGCTAATAGACTAAAGTGTTGGCTTTAAAAACAATGCATAAAACTTAGTTGTATGTATTACCAATATTTTTTCCCTCATTCAACGTACATATTTTTTAAAACTGCCCCTACCGCCTAAACGGGGGGAGATAAACCCCATGCTTGTTTTGAACTGTTCTATACAAATCCGTCATTACAATTTGCCGCCTGAATTGTCGTACTCTCCCCTTTTTTTAAATAAAACGCAAAGCATTTGGAACATTTCAAAAACTTTATAATTTTCTTGAACTTAAATCAAAACATGTATGTACATATGTACTTATATGAATAGAACTAGGGTTTGTTAATATGGCGACCGCACGTTTGCAAGGGTCGACTCCTTGGACCTAGATCACGTATTTTGGCTGAAACGGCAGTTATTTCTCGTTCAGTGTTTGGCTTTGAGGTTTACCAACGTCATAATCGGCTTTTTGGTATAAACCAATAACGAAATGTAACTCCGAAGAAAATAGTTTACAGACTTCAATATATTGGCTCATTTTTTAAGAAAGCTCGGTCATCAAACTTAATCTTCAAAAAATAATTTGTAAAGTGTGCTGAGTAGCTTCTGGTACCATTCTGTTAAATCCACATGTCATACAAGTGCATATCTTCCAAGTCGAGTCAATACTAATCGTCATCACAGTAACGTGACGACCGTTATTATCGACAAAAAAATAGGGCCCAATAACGGCTTTGGCACTCAAATTGAGTGGATTAAACGATGATGCATGAAGCAAATGTAGATTTCCACCCGACCGTTTCCATACCACCATTTTGCGATAAAATTCAGTTAGCTTGATCTTGTATAGACGCATTACGAAAAACACGCCATAATATAGTCTGAGCGATGTCCTTTGCTTGGAAACTTTAAGCATAATCTGGCTATTGACACTTGTAATTGCCTGAAGATTAGGACGAGAACATTGAAGTTAGGGCTCCTAAAGTTGCGGTCACCAGCTCCAAATTTCATAAGAAAATGTTTTTAATGTACTCGTTCGTCTACTTTCGCGTAATGAAAGTTTTAACTTTACTGAACACATTGGCAATGACAGTTCCATAAGAATAGTGAAAGGGTACTTTTATAAATTAAATTCAAAGCTGTCAAGTTCCAATTATGAAACTCAATAGTATGACATAAAGCCTCTGCCTAAACGGAACACTGGATGGTTCGTCTTCAATCCATAAATATTGTTGCTGTTATATCCGCAAATGAAACTTAACCGACTGTGAACAAACTAGCCCTAAGTGGAATTCGAGGGCCGCTTAAAAAACATACTCGTACATATGCAATAAAAAAAAGTACGTATACACCTGAGTGTGCATTACCGTTTCTTTATTTCCTGATAGATGTTTATATTTCTTATTTTAAGACGATTTTGTTTGAACATTGTGTTGAAATCGAATTTAGTTTTAAACAAGTAAGAATTGTTTGATTTATTTCCGTCGGGGAAGAAGCTTGAAAAAAAGTGTTGAATACCATGAATTATTCCACTTTAAACTAACTTTTATGATTGCTAATCCGTAGTTTTATTTCCTTATTCGTATTTTGTTATTTTTTTACGATTTTACAGTTTAGTTAAATAATATTTCAACTAACGCACCTAAATACCAAAAATAACAACCAACATGTTGCGAAATAATAAAGAAAACAAAGCAACATAAAGGTAATGAGTTCCTTTCTTATTTTCTTTGGAGTTAAAGTCATTCATCTACCCAAGAGTACATAACATAACACGCGTTGCACTTTCATATCGCACAAAAGGCGGATATGTACTGCAATGAATTGTATAGATTTTCTTATGTTTTTACCGCGTCGTCTACCGTGTCATTCCTAATGACCACTTGGCTTTGGTTAAACCGCATACGGGCAAACAAACGTAGATAAATAACCGTCCCGTATAGTGGTGGCGGTTTCTCTCTTAACAAATTAAAACCGCAATCAACGTTTTCATAAAATTATATATACGCTATTTTTGTGTTGAAGTTAAAACCATTTTGCGATGGCATTGTGATTGATTGTAGAGTTGCCAGAATGCATTTTTTATTTTAAGTCAATCAAATACTGTTTAAGTATGGCCAACAGAAGAGAATAAAAGGTCGTGATGCTTTCAAGAAAAAAAATATAATTTATTACTGTAGGTAATATTATTTATGTTATATTTCACCTTGTCATTGCTTTGAAGTAGGGAATATAAAGTGATGGGGCTCTGCATTGACCGGAAAGTTTTCGTTGTTGAACTTAAATGGTTATAGATACTGATCTATTAAGTAATTAAAAACCATTTATTACCCTTGTTGAGTTGAAATTTTGAAACACTTAAAAGTTTTCTTTGAAAAAAAGCTAAGGTTGTTGTTTTCATTATTCATTTTAAATAAGCAGATGTTTGGACAGCTGTCACTTTTGAAGTTGTCATCTTTTGAAATTTCACATGCTAAAACTACGCCATTACTAAAAATGGAATAGATTGAAATTTTTAAAATTTACTACATGACAGCGCTGCGCAATCACAATTGTAATAGAAAAGTTTCCTGACAGTGTTGTTTTTTTGAGATCTTGTTCGGAAGAAAGCATGCCCGATAAGTGGAATCTCTGCATAGTGTGCCCGATACATAAAAAAGGAACCCCCTAAATTGCGCCAACTACGGAGGCATCAGTCTCCTTAACATTGCATACAAGATCCTCTCTGACGTATTATGTGAACGTCTGAAGCCATTTATCAACAACCTGATAGGTCTTTATCAGTGTGGCTTCAGACCAGGAAAGTCCACTATCGACCAAATATTCACACTACGGCAGATCTTGGAAAAAACCCGAGTATGACAGCATCCATAAGCAAGAGCCCTACAGAGCAATGTCTAGTTTTGGCATTCCTGTCAAACTTATCCGTTTGTGCAGAATGACGATGTACAATACAAGCTGCTCTATCAAGGTCGGCAAAGACCTTACCGATGCATTTGATGTCAAAAAAGGTTTAAGATAAGGCAATGAAATGTCATCCGACTTCTTCAATATCATTCTGTAAAGAATTGTGCAAAACTCAACCGTCAACACTAGAGACACAATCTTCCAAAGGTCCATCCAATTACTCGGATACGCAGATGATATTTACATAAATGGAAGATCAAAGCGTGATGTCAGTGGATCGTTTTTGAGCATTCCAACGGAAGCGAAGAAGATGGGTTTAGTGGTCAGTGAGGGCAAGACCAAGTATATGCTGTCATTAAAAAAGGTTACTGAACAACAACGCGTTGGACAAAACGTCACCATGGACAGCTATTTTTTTGAGGTAGTGAAGGATTTTGCCTACCTAGGGACCGCTATTAACACAGACAACGACAGCCTGAAATCAAACGAAGAATAACTCTTGCAAATCGCTGCTTCTTTGGACTTAGAAGGCAATTGAGAAATAAATAAAAGAAATAAAGTCCTCTCTCTAACATCTAAAATCACCATCTATAAGACACTCATCATCCGGGTTCTCATTTATTTCGCCGAGGCCTGGACCCTGTCAAAGAAAGATGAGAGCGTCTTAGGATGCTTCGAGACAAAAATTCTTCGGGTTATTTTTGATCGCGTACGCATAGATGGAGAATGGAGGAGAAGATATAACGACGAAATGTCGACGAAGGTCTTCGAATCCGATCCCGAAGGACGGCGCAGTTGTGGAAGATAGCGACTCAGGTGGCGCATCCAGGTGGGAGAGGAAATCAGCCAACTTTGCGAAACTGGAGACACCTAGCCCGAGACCGAGCAAAGAAAAGAATTCTTATTTTCAATAATTTGACAAATCTTATCTAGACGTCTATCTTGATAACCTCAAAGTCTTGAGAAATTCTCTAAACGTGTAATGATAATCTTGATAAGTCTTCAAGGTATTGACGCTTTCTGAAAGTGAAATAAAGCCAAACATATATAATACGCTTCCTTGAAGTTGCAAATTTTTGGCGATTTGACATTTTTTTTAGCTTAAACTCAAAATGTCGAAGCGCCCAAAAAAAATTTTTTCAGAATGCCAAATTTTGAAACACATGACATTTTATGGGTGATATGTGAGTAAGTAATTAGGGCGTTATGATATTTTAAAATTTATTTGGGCAAATTGGCATCGATTTTCGGATTTTCTTTAAAAGTTTTTGGGCGATATGACATTTTTAATATTTTGGCGTTATTTTAATAGGCAATAAGACCAAACGCTTCTTTTAATTTGGAATGTCATAAAACCAAAAAAAGTTTTAAGGCCCAAAGGTTTGGTAGAATTGTCCAAATCGTACAAAAACAAAGTGTTAATAAAATTATTTTGAGCATTATGACATTTTTTAATCTGGTGATATGGTTTTGGGCGAAAAGACCTAACGCCTTCATAAATAAACATAGTTCTAATTTGACTAATGATTTGACACAGCCTATTTCCACTTCTTTCTCTTCTACAGGTGAAGATATTCTCTCGCAATCAGGTTCTGGTTTTAATAACGCAGAAAGTGTACCTGATAAACAAAAGAAAAAGTCTAAGAAAAGAAGCCGAGAAAACTCTGAACTTGCTAGAAATTCTACTTAATCTAAATTCTAGAAAATCTACTAAATTCTTCTAAATCCTCCCCCCCCCCCCCATCAAAAAGAACAAATGTCAACATAACCCCAATACCTACAGATCCCACCGGAACTGCCCATATACCTCAAATTGTTGTCTCAGATTTAGCTTCCAATAGTTACCCCGTTACAGGAATTGTTATAAGCAACTTCATCCCTATCAAAGCTGTCTCGAAACCAAAAATAATTTGTATATCTCGTCTGGACCCAGTTACAATGCCAGAAGATATAACTTCCCACTTAGTATCTACCAAGAGCATACCTTCCAGCTCATCCATCAGGTGTACTAAGATCAGTAAACAAAAAAGATTTGTTTCCTCTTTTAAATTAACAACGAATCCCACTTACCTTTATTCTATTTGCAACCCAAACATATGGCCCGCAGAGACTCTAGTCAAAGAGTTTAATCAAAGTCAAAAATAGGGTGTTTCTTTGAAAACCAAGTCAAAAAAACTTAACAGGCTTGCGCTCTTCTACCAAAACGTAAGGAGACTTCGTAGCAAGACTGCCGACATTTTTCTTAACTCCCAGAAACGTGGCTTAATTCAAGCTTTTCCGACACAGAACTTTTCAGTCAAGAGTTCGAAGTTTACAGAACAGTCATGTTGGTAATACACAGGATTTAGGTGAGGTGTTCTAATAGCGGTAAGAAATACATATTTCTCTTCTTCTGTATCTTTCCATTTGGATTATCAATTGAACTAGTATGTGTAAAGATAATGATACAGACTAAGACTTTTTTCATTTTAAACGTTTACATTCCTCCAAATATTTTGGAGCCTGTTTATAACGATCTCTCCTTGGCATTAGACTATCTTATAAATTTGTCCAGCTCTGACACCAATATCTTACTTCTAGGTGATTTTAATTTACCACACATTGACTGGATTCCATCCGAAGACGAATATTGCATTGAAGCCTCTCCTTCTTCTTTACAAATGGAACTATCTCTTCTCGATAAAGTCCTTTTTACTGAGTAACAGCAAACAAGCTGTAAAAATCGAATTCTCGATTTAGTCTTTTCTTCTAACGCTATAAGTTCTCTTGTTCTAGAATCAAGATCAGGAATTACTAATATTAACAAATATCACCCCCTTTTGGACATTTTTTTTTAACTTAAGTAATCACCTTACTGATCACAGTAATTCCTTTGATTGAGTATATAATTTTGATTTCAGAAGAGCTAATTTCCAGCAGTTGTCAGAAGATTGAACCATTTCTGGAATTGCTGATACACTAGGATTTTCTAACATTGACTAAGCAGTTTCAACTTTTTTTAAGATCTTTAATTATTGTTTTCAAAAAAATGTACCCATAAAGAAATCAAGAAATACAAACTTTAGCCATCCTTGGTACACGAAAGAATTGCGTTTACTGCGTAGCAAAAGAAATAAGGCATGGAAAGCGTATCTCAAGACTCTGTCTCCAAACAACTTCTCTGTTTATGTGGAATTCTTTAATGAATTTAAGTCTCTTTCTAATTTTGTATAGGCTTGTTATGTTACTGATATGGGCACCTCTTTGAAAGAGAATCTTAAAAAATGTTGGAATCTTGTAAACTCAAAGAAAAAATCAGGCTTTCCAGTTAACTTCACTTGCAAGAACCTTTCGTTAGATAAAACTTTTGATATCTCTAACGCTTTCGCAAGGAATTTCCGTGAGTCATTTGTTAATAGCCCTCAAGAAGTTGATGAAGTATATTTTGATAATCTTCACATTTTTTCGCAAACTAGCTGTAGTCACATACCTGTGCTACAGAGTAGGGTCCTTGATCTTTTATCTGCGTTGAATGATGACTGCTCAGCCGGTCCTGATGGTATTCCCCCGATAGTACTAAAAAAATGTAGAAATGCTTTAGTTGAACCCTTTACGTCTTTATTCAAACTTTCTCTAAAAACAGGCAAATTTCCCAGTATATGGAAGAAGTCATTTCTAACACCAATTTTCAATAAAGGTAACAAGTCGGATATAAGCAAATACAGGCCCATTGCAAAGCTTTCTTGCATTCCTAAATTATTTGAACAAGTTGTTTGTAAAAGTGTCGCATTTTTTAGTAAAAATCTTATTTGCGAACAGCACCATGGTTTTGTGAAAAAAAGATCAACCGTTACTAATCTCCTCACATTCTCAAACATATGTTCAAACTCTTTAGAACAAGGTTATGAAGTTGACTGTGTATACACTGATTTTTCTAAAGCTTTTGACCAACTTAGCAACGGAATTATTTTATTTAAACTTAAGGCTCTTGGTTTTCCACCATTTTAGCTTTAGGAGCAAAAGATAAGATAATCGCTCTGAAGAACCAGTTCTGCAAGAAACGTAAATAGAAGAGGTAACTGAGCTATTTATGGAACTAAACAAAAGTTACAAAAATAAAAACAAATATGGCAATGAGTAAAACAAATAGATATAATACCCCAGGTGGCAATCCAGATAAACTGGTAAATCCACTCTCTTCGGAGATCGGTCCTATGGATTCTGGGGAGGACCAATTATTGCTTCTAGGAAATAGACGGAGTTCAAAAACACTAAGAACTCCACCAAAAATATCACCAAGGGTTACTCCATCGAAACCCCCAACGCAAAAATCAAATGACATAGAAGTCATTAACGAAAAAGGAACCATCCATGAAAAGATCGAAACAAAAGATCAGCAGTGTTTCACAAAAAACAACGAGATCCACCAAGTTGAATCCGAAAATTATTTCGGTAAATGGCAAATAGAAATCTTAGCCAGAAAACAACTTGAAGCCCTTGTTGAAAGTCTTCAGCAACAAGTGAAGAGACTCGAAGAAAAAGTCAGCTTGCTCGACAAAAAGTCCGTGAAAGACAACATATCAAGTCAAAAGTCACCAGTAGTGAAAAGCCCACAAAAAACTGCTAATGAGTTTCATACTGATGAGGAAGAGCTCCTCCTTGAAACTGAAGGAAACCGAAATAAACGTAAGTCAAAGAAACGAAAAGCAGAGAGTAGCCCAGAGGCTGTTATAAAATGTCAGCAAACAGGTTCAAAATCAGATACTGCTACAAAAATGAGAGCATCCAATAAAGAAATAAGAGATTTACCCCAAAATAAGTCTCACGTTAAAGGTACCAGGCAAACTGCCCCACCCCCAATTATGATCTCCGGATTGGCAATGTTTGGCGAGCTAAAGAGCATAGTAGAAAAATGCACGAATAAGGCATGTAAATATACATCATACAATAAAGACAATTGGAAAGTCATTGTTGAAGACGCCGATGCGTATAGATCTGTCACTGAAGAATTGAACAAAAAGAAAATTCAGTGGCACTCGTACGAAAATAAAGCTACAAGATCGATAAAAGTAGTAGCAAGAGGCCTTCACTCTTCATGTGTTGCCAAAGAAATTGTCGAAGACCTTATACAAAAAGGCTTTCAAGCTCTCGATGCCAATAACCTTATTAAAAATGAGATAGTAAAAGACTCCACTGGGGTATCAACGACAAAAAAGAGATCTCTACCTTTATTTATGCTCACGTTTGAAAATAAAGAAAGTCTCGATAAGATTTATAGTATTAAATCAATTATGGGCATAGTTGTCAAAATTGAACCACTGCGAAAGTCGAAAAGTGTTCCACAATGTAAGCGCTGTCAAGCCTTTGGGCATACACAAAAATACTGCAATCGCGAGTTCGCTTGTGTTAAATGTGAAGGCAGACATGCAACCAAAAACTGTCCCATGGGCAGAGAACAGAAAGCGAAATGTGTTAATTGTCAAGGCAATCATCCTGCAAGTTACAGAGGATGTCCAGTAGCAAAAAAGTTCCAAGACACAAAAAGAAAAAACAAAACTGGGAACAAGTTTAGAAACTCAACCAACACAAAACCAGTAGTTGAAAGCAAAAAAGTAACGGTCGATAACATTACTAAAAATCAACCGGGAAAAGCAATTGCACTAAGCAAAAGTGATGAAAATAAATCCTATTCCCAGATTGTAAAAAATGTGCGGAAGAATGAGGAAACTTCTATAAAAGAAATGCTGGAACTCATCCTGAAAAGGATTGACCAACAAGATTTAAACATAAAACAGCTAAGCGAAGAAGTCGCTCTTAAAAAACAATGATGGACAGAACACTCAAAATCGCAACATGGAATGCAAATGGTCTCTTACAGCATGTATCAGAACTAAACATCTTTTTAGACATAGAGCATATAGACATTTGTTTGGTGTCCGAAACCCACCTCGCTATTGAACAAAATCTTGATAATAAATTACCAAACTATACATGTTATCACGCTCCGCACCCAGCTGACAAAGCTAGGGGAGGATCAGCAATACTTATAAAAAAGTGCTTAACACACTTTGAAGAACCAAAGTTTACTAAAGAAAACATGCAAGTAACAACAATTAGTATTGGTATAAAAAAGAAAGAATTCAAAATAGCAGCTATATACTGCCCTCCGAGGCGCTCTCCAACTGAAGAAGACTATGCAGAACTCCTACATTTGTTAGGACATAACTTCCTTGTTGGTGGCGACTTCAATGCTAAACACACCCAATGGGGATCTAGGCTCATAACAACAAAAGGTAAACGGCTATACCAAGCAGGCCGAAAATACAACTGCGAATTTTATTCTTCTGGTTCGCCAACATATTGGCCATCTGATACTAACAAAATACCAGACCTTATAGACTTTTTCGTAGTTAAAGGTATTAAACGAAATCATATAAGTGTCGAAGGTAATTATGATTTATCATCAGATCATACTCCAGTAATTTTATCACTGAGCGAAACAGAAATAATAGAAAAAAGTAATCCCAAGCTCGTGAATAACAGAACAAACTGGAACGAATTCAGAGACAAACTTGAAAATTTTATAAACCTAAGATCCCCTATGCAAACAATTGAACAAATTGATCATGAAGTAGAACAATTTATTGCTGATGTGCAGCAGGCTGCAGAAAAAAGTACTCCAACTATTTCGAATGCGAGAGAAAAAGAAATAAAATATCCTATCGAAATAAAGGAGTTGATATTGGAAAAAAGAAGAGCTAGAAGAAAATGGCAATCCACGAGATTCCCAGATGATAAGGTAGTTTTTAACCGTCTTAACAACGAATTAAAAAAAAGAATCTGTGAGTTTAAAAATGATTCACTAAGTAGATTCCTGAAAAGTCTGACGACGGATGCTTCTACAGAATACTCCTTATGGAAAGCAACTAAGCGTCTAAAAAGACCTCAGACACAAAACCCGCCGATAAAATCTCAAGATGGTAAATGGATCGGAAACCCGAAACAAAAGGCTGATCTCTTTGCTGAACATCTCGCGAATGTTTTCAAGCCATTCCCAGCAAGCACAGCTACAGATCCCTTACAGTTTGTTGACAGAAACGACGAATGTGAAATACCTTTTGTCACGCTCAAAGAAGTAAGAAGCATGTGTCAACATAAGCTGTCAAACAAAAAATCACCAGGGTACGATCTTATAACTGCTCAGGTTCTGAAAGAAATGCCTCTTATAGCCTTCAAGAAACTCCAATTTATAATAAACGCATGCCTTAAACTAAGATATGTGCCACATCATTGGAAAATTGCGGAAGTCATTGTTATACCTAAACAAGGTAAGCCACCAACAGAAGTTACATCTTACAGACCAATATCGCTTATACCAATCATGGCAAAAGTTTTTGAAAAACTGCTACTTAAAAGGCTTAACAAAATAATTGAAGAAAGAAGACTAATTCCGAGCCATCAGTTTGGATTTAGAAATAAACATTCCACGATAGACCAAGTGCATCGAATTACGGATGTTGTGGAAAAGGCACTTGAAGAAAAACAAGTATGCTCGTCTGTATTCTTAGATGTTGCTCAAGCTTTTGACAAGGTTTGGCACTTGGGACTTGAGTACAAACTGCATAGGGACTTCCCCAGGCAGTACTACGAAATACTGAAATCCTATATTACGAACCGACTCTTTAGAGTACGGTACGACCAAAATTACTCGGAACTTAAGAAAATTGAAGCCGGTGTACCACAAGGAAGTGTCCTAGGACCAACCCTGTATCTGTTATATACAAGGGATATTCCAGTGGACATCAACGCTATCATGGCCACCTTTGCTGATGATACTGCAATATTGGTGCCAGATAAATCCGTTACGAAGGCTACACAAAAATTGCAAAATGCAGTCGATAAAGTTAGTGATTGGACGCACAAATGGCGTATCAAATTAAACGAAACAAAATCGACGCATATAAACTTTACAAACAAAAACATAAACAATGTTCCAATTTTTATAAACAGTACAGAAGTACCTTACTCCAATACCGCCAAATACCTTGGAATGAATTTGGATGCAAAGCTTAAATGGAAAGAACACATCAAAAAGAAAAGAGAAGAACTAAACTTGAAGTACAGAAAAATGTACTGGTTAATAGGAAAGAACTCTGACCTTTCTATCCAGAACAAACTAATGTTATATAAGCAAGTATTGAAACCCGTTTGGACATATGGCATCCAACTATGGGGCTGTACAAAGAAAACAAATGCTGAACCCATCCAAAAATTCCAAAGCAAGGTCCTTCGTGGAATAATAAATGCCCCTTGGTATATAAGAAATAGCGATCTACATCGTGACCTTCAAATTGAAATGGTTACAGAAGTGGTTAAGAAACACGCTGTATCACACAATAAGCGGCTGCAAAGTCATACTAACTCTGAAATGGAGACCGTATTAAATGTACGAGACAATGTTCGGAGATTAAGAAGAACCAAGCCTCATGAGCTGATGGGCTAAAAGCTACGGGAAAGTGTTATAACCTTAAACTTCCCCCAATGCGATTTTAAAAATTAAGAAATAAAAATCATTTGTCGATCTTTCATAGATTGGTCCTGATTCACCGGTGGTTTTAGTGCGGTAAGAGTCCCACACTACTCGGTACCGATTCTTACCGAGTGTCTTTTGAAGATTTCCATCGGATATAAAAAAAAAAAAAAAAAAAAAAAAAAAAATTTTAGCTTTGATTAAGTCATACCTTGAAAACAGATCCTCTGAGGTAAGATTTAGAAATTGTCATTCTGAACCTTTTGTTGCTCAATCTGGTGTTCCCCAGGGAAGCCATCTTGGCCCTTTTCTGTTCATCCTGTCTATTAACAATGTATCATGTCATGTCTACGCTCAAGTGAACTTCTCATTTTTGTTGACGAAATGAAGATTTTCAAAATAATAAAGTCCACCGATGATCGTATTGTTTTACAAGCCGACATTGATTTGATAAATAAATGCGGTTCTAGCTTTTAGCTCTAATTCAATTAATCTATTTTGATTATTAATACCATATAAACATTAAAAGATATATGTCATAGACTCACAATAAACAACTTTATAGACCAAGTCTTTATTCCAACAGCATATATCCCCCTTAAATGGAGCTGCGTAGAATGTGCATTATAATAAATAATTGTTCAAATTTATTTCCTCGTCTAAAATGTTGCAATAGAAATCGTTGTGAGAATGAGTATGAGGTGCAAGTACAATGACGACGACCGAGTAATACATATCCACTAACATTACGAATAGTAGTTATTATATAGATATGCATTAAACTTTTAAAATCCCCTGAACGATCTGAAATAGTTTAAAATTAAGTTCGATATTCTCGCACAATTAAATTGTTGCGTTTATTATTTTCCACCATTGGACCAATTTCCACATCCATTGTCCATTATGGTTACGTTGATAATGTGAAACAATTGCAAATTTCACACCATTTTAATATTGAAAAGAACAAATGCAGTTTAAACGCGTAAAGCAAAAGGAATGTAAGTTTTTAAGTCAATGAAAAGTATGCAGATATACTCTCAGATTCAGATACATATAATTGGTTCCATAGAGCGATTGTGTAATATAGAGGTTTAAAGGTTGTAATTACATTCAATTTCCTTAGTTAAACGTAAATTGTTAAGTTAATAGTGTACAGGAATAATAATTTTTAACAATATTGAAATGAATATGTCCACAAATAGATTTCAATGTTATTAAAGTTGTCGTTGTCTATTGTTGAATAAAATCTTGTTTCAATATTATTTTTTCTAATTTTGTATTCAATAACATTTTATACATTTAAATTTTGTATTAAATTAGCAAGCGTAAAGATGTATATATTTTAGTATTAATGAACCAGTTATGACCTTAGAACTTTTTATTCAAACCGGATAAAAAACGAAAATTATACGTTAAGTTTAAGGTTAAAAAAGAATCTTCTTTTAATTAAAATGTATCATTTTTTTTTAAATTGAAGTGTTACGTTGACATAACTATATTTTATGAAATGTCAAAATCATGAAACCGAAAATGACTGCATTATCAATATACTGACTGGCAATCTGCCAAAAAAGAATTTTGACACGATAACTTGATTTATTGTCATGGCGAATGAGGTAATTGATAGTTATGGCTGAATCACAAACACGCTTCAGCTTCGTCTGCGTTACGGTGGGCTTGCTTCGAGGTTGCTTTGAATGACATTTCTATTATTTCATCCCTCCAAAGAGCAAATATTTTGTTTGTTGACATTTTTTACAGCTGATGAGCTGTCAGACAAAGCAAATGTTCAGATAATTGAACTACGAGTAGAGCTTCCGTTTTGAGTCACATTACGTTACATTACGTTCTTTTCCTTACGATTGTCAAACGAAACGTGAGGTCGAAGCTGGTGGTGGTAGCATGCATTGAAATCCTATGGCTGAACTCGTAAACGTCAGGTGAAGCCGAAGCTGAAGCGTGTTTGTGTTTCAGCCATTAATTTCCTGACATTGTATTGGCGTTTAAACGAAATTTGTAAAAAAAAATATGGTATGTGTTGTCAATGACGTAACATTTCACAAATATGTTTGATTTGCTGTCATAATCATAATTATGCTAAAATTCACGAAGTTCAACCGATATGATGTAAGTTCAACAATCAGCCGATATTATACCAGTTGCAATAGAATAGACATACGTTAAATCATTTTCTGTCAATGCCGTCTGCAACTGACATTTAAAAGAATCCAAAAATGTCATATTGTATTTTGTTTTATTGCTTTTTATTTTAATTCATAAACATTTCATTTTTATTCTGTAAGTTAAAAAAGCCACAATAAACTTACACATCTATTCTCCATTCAAAGTCCGCCATCAAAGTTATTCAAATCACTTGTTTTTGTTGTGTATAAGCTTTTAAACATATTTTTATGCTAAAATAAAAAAATTTGCATGATAATTAAATGCAAATTTGCTTATTAAAAACTGTGATAAATAGTTCCGCCGATATAATACCGGAATAATTATTATAACTGTTTTACCTATACATAAAGAAACTGGTCATCATCTTTGTTATTTATGCGCATAGGTGCGCACACATTAAAATGCGTTGTTTTTGTATCGAAAAATATAATTTTTAAGTAGGGTAACATAAGACACGTTTGAGTAAGGGTCAAGATATTTTTTTTAAAGGTCATCAAATTTTATTTATGATAGATTTTTTGTATGTATGAATTTTTAAGTAAAGGATGTTAAACAAAAATGTTTTCAGCTTAAAACGGCAGTGGAGGAATTCCCGAGATGGAATGAACGGTGGCGTCTACAGCTCCAGTAAGGTTGAACTACTTAGTAAACACATTATAGGGCTGCTCCGACTTATTCGGAGCCCAGGCCTATAAGGAGCGGTTTATCCGCCTCCCCATCCTTGGAGTTATACTTAGGATCTGGCACTCCAGGTTGGGGGTTGTGCTGTTGGAGTGACTTCCTGGCTACGTAAAAACTCCATAGTTGCGAAGCCTGGGATACGGAAGGATTTACTGTTGACAATGCAAACGAATTAAAGACAACGAAAGCATATCCGAAATATGCACGTGGAATGTTAGGTCCCTTAACAGACCACGTGCGGCCGAAGAATTAGCGGAGGCCCTGGACCGCTTTAAAGCAGACATCACCACCATCCAGGAAATACGATGGGATGGGCCAGGCTAAAAGAGGATGAAAAACTGCGATAGGACTGTTACCACGAAAACCAACAGCGCTTATTTGGATGCGGCTTCGTCATTGGAGCCAGACTTAAGCAAGAAGTCTTGAGCTATAGGTGCATCAATGAGCGCCTCATGACCATTCGCATCAAAGCTAAATTAGGCAAATTTGCCTGATATGCGCACACGCCCCAACAGAAAAAAAAGACGACAACACCAAAGATATGTTATTCGAGCTCCTATAGGCAATAGGCAAAACATATGAGCAGGGTCCTAGCTACGATATTAAAATAGTCCTGGGCGATTTTAATACCAAGCTAGGAAGGGAAGACATCTTTGGTGGAATAATCGGGAAAACCAGCCAGTGCGCGTTTTCCACACCACAACATCCACAAAATAACTTGGAGTTCTCCAGATCAATCTACCGTCAACCAGATTGACCATATTGCGATCGACGCCAGACACGCTTCCAGCATCATGGATGTCCGAACTTTCTGAGGAGCTAAAATCGACTCGGACCATTACCTCGTTGTAGCCAAGATAGCACTTCGGGTTTCCAGACCCAAGGCAAAACAGGGAGGTGCTGCGAGAAGATATGACGTCGAACGCCTACAATCGCCAGAGATCGCCAAATTCTTTTCCGATCAAGTTACAAACGGCGCTGCATAAAAGACGAAAGTAGCTTATGAGCTCTATGTGCTCATAAACTCTATGAGCATGAGAGCATGAGAAGCGTGCCGTCGAAGATGAGAGGTTTAAATCAGAAACAGGTGAAACGAAATTCACAGGTACTTAAACATAGAACCAAAGGCTGCAAAGACGAAAGTAGAAACATCATAGTGGAACCGCAGTCAATGCTGAGGATATGGAAGGATCACTTCTGCAGACTGTATAACGGCAACGACGAACCGAATTCCGCTGTCAGACGGGATGATGATCCATTCATAGACGACGAAAGCCAACAATTTCTTCCTCCCGACTTAGACAAAGTAAAGATTGCCATATCTTAGCAGAAGTATAATAAAGTCACTGGAGCGGATTTCTTGAATGCCGAGCCCTTTAAAGCAGCTGGAGATAAGTTGGTTAGGAGCATGCACCAACTTATCTGTAAGATATGGTCGGAAGAAAGCATTCCCGATGAATGGAACCTCAGTATTGTCCTAAAAAAAGGAAACCCTTTAAACAGCACCAACTGTAGAGAAATCAATCTACTTAACATCGCCTATAAAATCTTCTCTGCCAAAATATGTGAACGTCTAGATCCCATCGTCAACAACTTGATAGGTCTTATCAGTGTGGTCTTAGACCAGGAAAGTCTACACTCGATCAAATATTCACATTACGGCAGATCCCAAAAAAAACCCAAGGACACCAAATCGACACCCACCATTTTTTTATCGATTTCAAGGCCGCATATGACAGCATCTACAGGGACGAGCTGTATAGCGGCATGTCTAGTTTTGGCATCCCTGCCAAACTCGTTGGTTTGTGCAGCATGATCATGGAGAATTAGCGCTGCTCCATAAAGGTTGGAAACAATTTAACAGAACCTTTCGATGTCAAAAAAGGTTTTAGACAAGTTGATGCGCTGTCATGCGATTTTTTTAACATCGTGCTTGAAAGAATAGTGCAGAGCACACACGTCAACACTAGAGGCACTATTTTTCAAAAGTCTGTCAATGGGACTTTTGTGAGTATTAAGGCAGAGGCGGCAAAAATGGGTTTAACGGTTAATGAGGGCAAAACAAAGTACATGCTGTGGTCAAGAAAGGACATACAACACCGACGTCTTGGTCAAAACGTCATCATCGACAGACGTAACTTTGAGGTAGTCAAGGACCTCGCCTACCTAGGCTCCGCTGTGAACTTAGAAAACAAAACCAGCGCTTAGATCAAACACAGAATAACTCTTGCCAACCGCTGTTTCTTTGAGCTAAGAAAGCAATTGAGTGGTAAAGTCCTCTCTTGAGGGACCAAAGTGTCGCTATATAAGACCGTCAGCGCAGTAGAGGTATACCGCGGACCAGGTGGTGCGCACAAGTGGAAAGTGACCTCACCCAACTTGGAGCGCGAAACTGGAGACATCTAGAAGTTTGTTAGGTGAGGCCCTAGTACACTCAGACTGTAGCGACACCTTAAGTAAGTAAGTTGCAATAATTCACCTTTTTTGAACAATGGGCAGGTTCAGACAACATAAGTAAATTTGAACGTAAATTTTGACCAAGGCAACTACTTAGTTTTTTAAGTGTCATAAATTTCAAATTCAGAACTTTATTTCACAAACCTCTAATTGAAGTTTATAGTACAAAAACTACCAATATCATTATTGTCTACAGAACACTCCTCAGGCAAGCTACAAGTTCATCACAATTTGTATTTTGTATTGCAAAGATAGAATTCTTATTTCTTTTCTAAATTTACAAGGAACTTTTTTACAGAAAGCATTAAATTAAAGTGTGCAGAAAATAAATAAATGATAGAGTTATAAAGTTCAGCTTTTGGTTGAATTAAAAAACATGATCAATTGTCATTTTGACATAAATTGACTTGATAGTTAGGGAGATTTTTCATTTACTAACTTTAAAATAAAGTTGACTTGATTGGAAGTCAATTTTTTGACAGCTGGCCAATCAAATGCCAGAAACTTGCCTTACTTTCAAGTCCCTTAAGCATCTTGCACATGATCTACGAACTGCGAACTATGGATGTTCGCATATTTTGACTTTTCTTTCACATGAACTTTATTTCTATTTGCAGACATCGAAGAATTGTCAATTTATAATCACCCTTTTCAACAAACAAAACAAGAGGGGTATAATTTTGAGGTTAAGTTGAGCGCGAACAATTTATTCGTTGCAATGTGGATTGTATGTGGAACGCGAATAGAGATTGACAGTTCGTAGCAACCACACCGCAATTTTTTACAAAATTGTCTTGGTTCAGAGAACAAAATGCAAATTTTATTGTCCTAACATGAGTGTCAATTGGTTTCTTATAATTTAAATGTGTTTTTGTTTGAAATTGACTTTTTGAAATGTTTAAATTCACGTTTGTTCGTCCATTCTTTCATTCGTTGTTCGCTCTCATGTGCAAGGCCCTTTATGTCGTCTGAACCTACCCAATTATTAACTATTGTCATTGTTATGAATAATTGGAGTTTGTTAGAATCATTTAGGAAAAATTATTGTTAGAAATTGTTGAAAAAAATTGTTTTTATAATTTTATTTTTATGGTGCTATTTTTTAAATTAAAATAACGAAAGAAAAACTAAAGCTGCACTTTATTTGCTTGAGAATTTTAATTAATATTGATGAGACAAATAAAAGCACATGAGAATCAAATAAAGGCTTCAACGAAAACATTGTTTGATAGTTAAATGCAAATTTGTGATTTAGATAACAAATGGCTTTTAAATTCATTGTTTTATCTCAAGCCAAAAAAAAACATTACTTGTTTATACATTGTCACTTTTACAATTCAAAGCCTTAAACTCACTTCCCAAGTTGAGTTGTGGATTGTTACAAATTGTAACTATTTGACATTTCCACGATGTTATTGGAAAGTTGTGTTGACACCATCTTGTTGCAAATCATAAAAAACTTAATATTGAGGAACGACAGTAGTTACCTCAGGTTTTTTTGATCAGATGTTATTTTCATGTAAATCTCTAACAAAAAGATATCCGGGTACCCTATCTATATTAAATTGAACCCAACCACTATATGACTAATTCTGTAACTACCATTAATTTGACATTAAAAATATCGCTGTCATTGTGCAGGTTTAGACGACATAAAGGGACTTGAAAGTAAGGCAAGTTTCTTGTATCTGATTAGTCAGCTTCTAAATAATTACCTACCAATTAAGGCAACTTAAATTTAAGGTTGACTGGAAAGTTAGTACCTAAAAAAAAATCTCCCTATCAAGTCCAGTCTACTTTTGTCAAAATCCAGTTGATCATGTCTTTCCATTTTTTTAAATTTCGAGTACTTTTCTAAAAAAATGTCGGAAACCTTGAATTTTGTACTCCTTTTCGGATACAAGGGCAAAACCTATGAAAGTACGGCCATCATAAAACAAAAACCATTAACGTCATTAATTGAGGCGTCATCTCTGAATCATGCCATCAAGATCAATTCATCAAAAGTCTTTAACTTTATATCAAACATCAGATCAAGATTTTAATTTATAATTACGCATGAGCACGATTCAAATATGCTTTCAAGTGCAATACCCTTTTTTATATCTCATTCCAACTGCTCGAGCCGCAAATACAAGTCCATTCAAACAACCAAACAATGCATCACTGAAGCCACACAAAGATTGTAAAGCTGCATGGGCATGGGAAGATCAGATTAAAGTCAGGTGCATGAGATTCCAACATCAACAAATAATGGAAGGTCTTAGATACCATGCTAAATCTTTCAATAAAGATATTTTGCAGAGCTATGTACGTACGAGTACATAGGTACATACTTTGATGTTAAACATAAAAAGAAATGAAAAGTTTAGTTAATGAATAGCTACATGCTCCTCAGCAATTTGTTGTTGCTATAATTGTTGTTGGGCATCTACTATCACGGGTTTAAATCTAATATGACATGAAAGTGAAATTCAAGGTAACACCAGGCCATGGTACTTTCAAGACAAATGAGCACCTGCACTTGCACTAGCTTCATAAACAAGACTTATATATGTATCTACTGTCACTTTGAATACAAATTATGTTTAATGATATAACAAAATGGTGATTCCCATGTACATGTAACTGTGCTCGCTCAATAACTGGATATGACTTCGAAATAATTTTTTACAGGAAATGCGATCAGAATATGGCTACGATGTTTGGATACTTCCGTTTGAAGTCGCTCAACCAAATAATAGTGCTATTGAACTCTCAGCTTTCAAGTTTTTGATTTTCTAAGCCTACCATACTTTTAATTTGCAGTCTGAATAGATTTGTTTTTATATTTTTGTTTGCAAGTACCTACCAATGGCGGATCCAAGGGGGGGTCGTAGGGGTCATGACTCCCCCCCTGGGAGATAATTTGTTTGCTTTTTCGTAGGAATTCCCTTGAATTCAAAACTAATCGTATTGCGTTGATGGATATGACCCCCATTATATTTTGAATCATTTATTTTTGTATATGAAAACAACATTTATATTTTACTTCCTTAAATTTTTTTGCTAAAAGTACTACTTTTGACTGAAGATTGGACCAAAAACATAATATGAATCGGATACTCAGCCTTATTCCAAAAGCACAGCACAAATTCATCAACTTTTGATCAATTGACGATCCAGGGGGGTGTCACATGAGCCAAAAAGCTTATACAGTTAAGTTGTATAAATAAGGATTTTATCTATAGATTTATTAGTAATTTAACGACAAGCACCAAAGAGTGGTTTGCGGTCGAAAACAACTCAAATTTTAATTTTCACTCAATTTAGAATTTGAAAAAACTTTAGTCATGCTTTAAATTATTTCATAAAAATTGTTTCTAAGAAAAAGAACAAATATTCCGGTTCTTAAGAAGAAACCTTGAATAAGTGATCATGAATTTTATATTAAGTTACCTTTGAATTCCTTAAACTAGCCTTCAATTTTATTATTACATTTTTTTGACACACATGAATAGTGATTTTTGAAGTGATTTTTACTGCGACATACATAAAAGAACTATATAGCAAGCCTTGTATTAGTAAACAATTTTAAACTAGAATTTTTAACCAAATATATCATTAGGTGGAGAAGCCGAAAAAAGTGGGTACCCCGATTCCTTTCATCTGCCTGTCTTTCCTGACCCATACAGTCCAAACAATTGTGTTGATTGAAATTAAGATTTTCAGCCGATTAGATTATTTTTTGGTTCAACATGCGATTTTTCTAAAACTTTCTCTAAATTTTGTGTTCTTAATTTGACTTCTTTCTACAAGAAAAGCATATTTTCGTATTGCTCCAAAAGGGTACCATTCAAAAAATCTTAATTTTGTTTTTAAGTTTTCTCAAGAACTAATGGAACCATTTCAAAATTCTTCTCTTTCTGTGCAAGCTCTTGTCAATGATCAAATTGATGATGATTTTTTATGAAATTGATTTTTAATAAAATACTAAACTAAAAACTCGATATTTCAGGGCCAACGTTTTTTGACGAAATTTTAATGTAAAATGTTCATATAAGCGCTTTATTTAGTGCTTATACCAAAAATATTTTTAAGACAAAATTTAAAATGATTTTCGAAAAAAATAGGTTATTCTAGATTTTTTGACATTTAAATTTTTGAGAAAAACTTATTTTGCAGGTACAATTTTAAATCTTAAAATATAGGAAATATTTAAACACTCTTTTTGGAAAAAATTATCAAGTTCGTGCGTTTCATTTCTTTCAAAATTAGTTTTCTTACAAAAGATTTTAAAATGTTAATTAAATCTACTTTTGTTTCTTTGGATGCTCTAGAACTAAGATTCAAATACGAATTTTAATAATACAAATATCCCAAAAAATCAAGTGGCACTTTTGTTAAATGGCTAAGTGAAACACATAATAAAAGTTTCATTTCTATTGATATAAAAGCTTTGAAACGTGTAATTTGTGAGTACTACAAAACTTTTCTTCCCAACTTATTTGTTTACTTACCTTACTTTTTTTTAATCTAATTTTTTTAGAGAATTTATGTACTTAAATGCAAATATTTTCTTGAATTCAAGATTAATTCAATTAAGTTTTGTTGACGCCTTTATAAGATCAAAATACGAGCAAGCAGATTGATAACGATAGTAATAAGAGACTCCCGGAGATTGATTTCAAAAAAACTACATCAAAAAAAGCCCGACATTTTTTATCAGATCCTCTCTCATTTTCTGGATTTTTAAATATTTGTAGCGTTCTTTGCATTAATAGAAATGAAAACAAGAAAAGTGCGTTTTGTTTTTGGAAAAAAGCAACGTTTCTTAACAATTTCCTAAATTTCTGCGCGAAATGCACCAAAAACCCTCTAAACTATTGTATTTTAATTTTTTCTTAAATATGGCATATTTAGAAGCTGTTGGAATCTTGGAATGCTTTCATATTTGTCATCCAAATTAAATAGTAAGACTATACCTTGCTGGACAACAGTGTTCTAAATAATTTGATAACTAAAGTGAGCATTTTAGCAATTATTAAATTATGTTAGGATCCTTTACAAAACATTAAAGGACATTTTTAAGCGGTGACTAAAACCTCATCTAAGTGTGTGACCCACCCTGATGAAAAGTCTGGATCCGCCCTTGGTACCTACTTAAAAAAAATATACACTCCTTGTCAACTGAATACGCACAAGCATTTTTAAATCCTTCGTAAATTCGATCCGGCATAAAATCGTTTAGCTTTTTAATGTAATTTAACGAAATTTCGCTCCACGCCAATTTGATTGCAGAAATTAAGGTTTCTTTGTCTTCGAACTGACGACCACTCTCATAAACTTTGGGTACTAACCATCCCCAGACATTTTCTATGATGTTTAGATTAGGTGAGTACGGCGGCCATTGAAGCAACTGCACTTGTTGCTCCTCTATCCATGTTTTTATTATGCGTGCTGAGTGAATAGGCGCATTACAACGTTGGTAGGTCAAGTTTATGGGTCCAAAGATGTTAGAAAATTTAGGAAAATTTCTTTCCAAAATTACTTTATACCCAACTGTTGTCGTTTTTGATAGTACAACCTCGAGTTCAACTGTTCCATAATAACTGACTGCTCACCATATCATGACACCTTCTTCACGACTATGATGGCGCTTTAAAAATCTTTTTTCTTTTCCTAAAAAGTGAAAATAGAAGTTGAACCCATCAGGGCCATTAAAATTAAACTTTTTTTCATCTGAAAAAACTACGTGATACCATTCTTTTTTCGAACTCATGTGATGTCTTGAAAAATCTAATCGCAAAATTTTCCATCTCTCCTCAAGTGGTGGTATTTTCTTAAGTTTCATTCGTTTAAGATGGCTCGAGTTGTTGATTACTCTTAAAACTATTGAGCAACTTGCGTTGACGCCGACTTTTTGTTTTATTTTTGCCACAGAATCAGAAGAATTTGATGCACATCTTAAAATTCGTCTCTCAGCTGCTGTTGTTGCTGTTTTCTTACCTCCCTTCATGTTTTTGCCGTATGCATCTTTATTTTTCAAGTAAGAATAAAATACATTGAAACTTCGGCCAACTTTATCAGCTATTGCACATCCAGTTAGGCCTTGGTCTCTAAGTAAATCGATTTTAACTTTTTCAACACTGTTAAGACACGTAGGTTTACCCATTTTTCTTAAACTTTGAAATCAAGAATTAAATTTTACTGAAAACACTATAATCGATAATTTAAATTGTCAAGCACTTCAAAAAACTTATAAACAACGAAGAAAATGGCGTTGTACTTATTCAGTAGACTTAAAAAAAAAACTCCTACTTTGCATATAAACGGTGATTTTTTTAGAGCTTGAGAACTTTTTAAAAAAAAAAACTCATAAAATTTGCAAAATCTCATCGATTCCTTATTTGAAACGTTAGATTGGTCCATGACATTTACTTTTTAAAGATAATTTCATTTAAATGTTGACCGCGGCTGCGTCTTAGGTGGTCCATTCGGAAAGTCCAATTTTGGGTAACTTTTTCGAGCATTTCGGCCGGAATAGCCTGAATTTCTTCGGAAATGTTGTCTTCCAAAGCTGGAATAGTTGCTAGCTTATTTGTGTAGACTTTAGACTTGACGTAGCCCCACAAAAAATAGTCTAAAGGCGTCAAATCGCATGATCTTGGTTGTTGCAATTTATTTCCTTTTAAATTTACCAAAAATAAAGAAATTAAACTTTAAGACAAAACACCCGCGCGAAATATTAAAGTATGAGAAATGAATTATGCCGAACTGTCAAACAACAGCGGCGAATAAGCGAAGAGGCAAAATTGCAACAAGCAGCAAATTAAGTGCTGCCACCACGACGAGCTCAGTGAGGGGTGGGTTCAGCAATTAACAATCAATCGATGAATCGATTGATAAAGTTGCATGGAAATGTGATATCACTTTGATATCAAAATTATTACTTTAATTATAAATTGCCACAGGGGCGGTCTTACGTTTCGTAAGAAAAAGGGGCGCCAGCAATTTTTTTTTGTTCCTGAAATAAAAGAAAAGGAAATTGCAAACCCTTTTTTTTTTAAACACAAACCAAGAGAAGAAAAGAACCAATAAAACAGTACAACCAAGAAAAAAAACAAAATGGCTATCTTTTACGACAACTTTATTGATATGATGTGCCTGAGAAACCTTGCAAAGGCAGGATAAAAACTCAGGATCTTTTCAAAAAAACAACGACAAGTTTTATGGATAATGGACCGTTAAGGTCTTAATTCCCACAAGTAAAATTGGGACAAAACGAATAAACAAGTTTAACAGAAATAAACAAAATTTTACTTATCTTTTTTTTTTTTTCTCTGCAGAACCCCAAATCGATATTCCTCCTTTCCTTTCCTTCCTTTCTTTTTTTTTCCTTTTTCACTTTTCCTTTTTTTTTCTATTAACACGACACTATTAATTTTTCTGGATTATTCTCAATTTTTTGTTTCTGTCTAAGTCCGAAAGTTATCTTCACGGTTTCAAAGCTCAAAAAGAATTGACGGCCAGATTCCAAGATCTGTCCTATCTCTTCCTTTCCATCTCCCAACATTTTAGCTTTCAGCCAATGTGGAGTGGCGGATTTCAATCACTTCATCAACAGCCAATCGGAGATCGGCTTGTTGATCTCAACTTGTGATGAAATTCTCGCGATCCCGCTTACTTGCTCTTCTCTCACAGCTAAATGCAAGTCATCCTGGAATTCGCCGTCCGCTGGATTCACTTCCAGGTAACTTCGATTCCAGGAGCTGCATTCAGCCACCCCCACTTTCTTTTTCGATATCGGACAAAGACCGAGAAATTAAAAATCGAGAAAAACCTTTAAAGCAATCAACTAAACTTTAATTTTGACTTTAAGACCGCGCGAAAGGAAGGGAAAAATAACTATACTTTAAAATCTGTTACTCTACCCCCGAGTTAAGTTGCCCGCAACTTAACCGTCCATAAGTCCATAAAACTTGTCCCGTATTACATTATTTTCAAAATATTATTATATTACAATTAATCGTGAAACAAAAAAAATTAACTCTAAAAAGACAAGAATTTTACCAAAAAGATTACAAAATTTACAATTTTAAGAATTAGGTTGGGCCGTGGGCCATTCTCCAGTTGGAGTAACTTCTGATGAAACTTTACGTATCAACCAGACCGTCCATCTGGTTTGGTTTCACTTCCATGGAAACCATCCTTCTTTTGAAACCTGAAACGAGACTTGGTATTTTTTTCCTCACGAAAATGACAGAGAGAACCATGGTCAGAAGGACTATGGCCGTCCCGCTCTCTCTCATCCTCGTGTAGAAGGAATATGACAAGTGTCAAATCGAAAGTTGTAAACAAAACACAAGTGGGAAAGTGGATGCAAAATGCATCATTTTTATTAATTAAAATTAAATGTGGAAAGACATTGTTGCGTTCATTTATAACGCAACAAATCCCACCCTTTCTTCCTTGAAAAGGTGTTTGTTCATAACACAAACAAGATTACAAAAAAAAACTCTTCGTTTAAACATCACGAGATGGAAAGACTACTTACAATGGGACTTCCAATATTCATTCATTCTCCAACAACGACGTAAACGGCTTCAGATCTTTAATGTGCCAAGTGCCACGATCTTTACCGGTGTCATCTACCAGAACATAAGTCCAGGGAGATAACTTTCTAGATATTTTAAAAGGGCCGACAAACTTTGGTGCCAATTTAGCTGCGTAGTAGTTTGCAGCATCGGACAACACAAAATTTCTTCGCCATACGAGGTCATTCGGGAGATATTGAGTATCTCTCCTCCTGAGATTGTATGTCTCGGCGGATTTCTTAACCGCTACTTTTAATTTTGCAGCTATCTCTATTCTCAACTTCCTGAACCGTTCTTCAATGGTTCCTCCTTCGACTCTCCTATTCCCTTCAATACTCTCACTCCTAATACCTTCGTAATTCCCACTCGTTGACATCTCTTTCCCAAAGTTCGCATAGTACGGACTAACACCTAGAACTTCATGTTGGGAAGTGCGTATAGCACAAGCTACCTTAGCTAACTGAGAATCCCAGACTCGGTGATTCTCTGAAACATACGCTCTTAATGTTGTTTTGATAATTTGGTTAATCCTTTCGGCAGGATTAGCCTGTGGATGGTAATGCGGAGTAAACCTAATTTTCGACGAGTAACCTTCACAAAGTGTCTTCAACTCCCTACTCTTGAACTGCGGACCATTGTCACAAATGACAATTTTGGGAACTCCAAATAACAGAAAAACATTATCTTCTAACTCTTTACATACCGCCTTTGCGGTGGCTGTCCTAAGTGGAAACAATAAGGGAAATTTGGTAAGATAATCTACTACAGTTAAAATATACATAAATCCTCTGTTGGACTTAGGTAAGGGCCCTACTAAATCGACGCTAATCATCTCCCAAGGAGATGATGCTCCTACTCTCTCAGTCATAAGACCGGCTGGCTTGTCATTGATCGGTTTCACTTGTTGGCATATACTACATTTCCTAACATATTTGGTGACGTCTACTCTCATCTTAGGCCAATAATATTTAGCTCCTACTCTCGCGAACGTTTTTCTAACCCCCATGTGTCCCGCTAGTGGACTATCGTGACACTCTTTCAACACTCCTAACCTATCTTTCTTTCCGACTACTAACTTCCACTCTTCGTTATTGTCGTGCACGATCACATGATTTGACTTCACAAATTTGTATAACCTGCCATTGTCTACTCTCCAATTCGGAAAAGCTAACGGATTAGACTCAACTGACGAAACCATCTTAGCTACCCAAGGGTCCTTATCCTCATCTGAAATCCCAGCTAACTCTGGAACTCCCCGAGATAACATGTCTGGTACTACATGTTCTTTCCCTTTCCTATGAATGATTTCAAAATCAAACTGTTGGAGCCGAACTGCCCAACGTGCAAGTCTACCTTGTGGATCTTTGAGATTGCTCAACCAAATCAAAGAATAGTGATCCGTTACGACCGTAAACCGAACTCCTTCGATATAAGGTCGTAACTTCTCGACCGCCCATAAAACTGCCAAACATTCCTTTTCCGTAGTGGAATAATTTCTTTCACTTCTATTGAGTGACCTACTTAAGTAACAAATTACTTTTTCCCCCTCTTCAAATGTTTGGGTGAGTACGGCCCCGATGCCGTAGTCGGATGCATCTGTCTGAACGACAAATGGAAGCTTGAAATCTGGACATGTCAAAATTGGAGCCGTGATTAAGCATTCCTTTGCTTGACGAAAACTATCTTCACATTCCTGTGACCAAACGAATTTCCTACTCTTTTTCAACAAATCTGTTAAAGGCCTAACTAGTGTTGCGAAATTCGGTACGAAGCGTCTGTACCATGAAACTGTCCCTATGAAACTCCTAACTTGTTTTACATTTTTAGGTGCTGGTATTTTGATCATACCATCAACTTTTTCGGGGTCTACGTGTAACCCGTTTTTGTCGACTACATAACCTAAGAATTTAAGAGAAGGTCTACAAAAATTACATTTGTCGCGGCCTACTTTCAGCCCCGCCTCTCGTAATCTCCTAAGAACCTCACCTAAAATCTCTAAATGTTTTTCAAATGTACCTGTGACGATAATGATATCATCCAGATACACGAAAACGAATGGCTCCAACTCAGGCCCTAACACACTATCGATAAAACGCTGCCATGTTGCAGGCGCATTGTGTAATCCAAAAGGCATTCTTTTGAATTGAAATAGACCCCTACCAGGTACCGTAAAGGCAGTGTATTTCCGCGATTCCATTGCCATTGGAATCTGCCAGTAAGCGGACTTAATGTCCAATGATGTTAAAAATTTGGCATTCCTAAGTTTGTCTAAAATAGCCGAAATTATCGGCAACGGATACGCATCCCTTTCTGTCACCTGGTTAACCTTCCTAAAGTCGACACAAAACCTAAAACTATCATCCTTTTTCCTAATGAGAACAATTGGGGAAGCCCATGGACTATTTGATTTCTCAATGACGTCCTCTTCCAACATCTCCTGAAGTGATTTATCTATATGTTCCTGCATTGCCGGTGAAACCGGATAATACCTTTGTTTGATCGGCTCGGATGAAGTTTTAATGACATGTTCTACCATTGTTGTTACCCCTAATCCCTCTGGCATATTCTTGAAAGCATTCTCGACTAAATGTTTAAGTTTCCCTTTCTGATCCTCGTCTAACTCAGACTCCTCTGTGATAGACGTAGTATCTATCGAAGCCACTATCTCCTGGTTCGAAAAACTCCACATGTTTGAACGTAAATCCGGGACTATACCCGATAATGCCCAAAAATCGGCACCCAAAATCAAAGCATGCGGTAGGTTGGGAATGACTAAGCATTCAATCAAAATTGACCTACTCTCTACAACAATGGGTATTTTAACTATTCCTAAAACTCCTATACCTGCACCATCTGCTAAATGAACTTCCCTAATATTTGAACTATCTAATTGTAATCCTAAATCTTTTAAAACATGCCATGCGTCCCTACAAATAATCGTTCGCGATGCTCCAGAATCTAGTAATCCTAAAAACCTTAAACCATAAATATTAACTCCTAAAAACGGACGTCTATCTGTACCGCTTGAATCTAACGTGAAACCTAACCTAACTTTGTAAGCCAACTGGTCGCCAGCAGGCAACCTTCCTAACTCTGACGCCGGCGCTCTTGTCCTGCTGGCCCAAGAGTCCGTTGCCCGTTTCCCGACGAGCAGCGTCTACAATTTTGTCTTGTGGTCCCTACAGTACCACAACCAAAACAGCGCCTAGGAGCGGAACAGGAATTAGCGAAATGGCCTTCCCGGTTACACTTAAAACAACGATTGTTTCTATTCGGAGGGGGATCAGGATTAACCGCAACTCGAGTATCCGATACCGAGGCGATATAAGCAACATCCGGCTCCAAAGCCGACCTGTTGCGATAAGAGGGTGGAGGAACGAACGACTCGACATTTGCCCTAATGGTTTCCAGCCTTCTGCCCAAGGCCACCAAATCATTGACTGACTTAATGTCAGCTAAACCTAGCTGTGTCTGGTAAAATGGAGCGATATTCTTCATGAGAATAGCCAACTTCCTATTCTCACTCAGAGGCTCCGAAAAACGTTTGAAAAGAGTCTGCATGAGCGCAACGTACATGCCTATTGACTCTTCCTTACCCTGGGTTCGACGCCTGACCTCATCCAACAAGAGATCATCGTAGTTGGAGGGCAAAAACTCCAACTTCAATTCCCTAACCAACTCTTTCCATGTTGAAGCCGTGTCCCTAATCGCCCTAAACCAGAGGAGCGCCTTCCCAGTAAACAAATCCACCGCTGACCTGTAAATTGCTTCTTCCGAAACACCGCGAGCCTCCCTCAATTCTTCGATTCTTTCGATAAACGAGTTCACTGATGAACCACACCGTTCACCAGAAAACTGCACGTTCCACTTGTATGGTCGCTCGGGGTTCCGGTCACGGGGTGAATCACCCTGTATTTGGAACCCACTAGAGCTCGTTCGTTGGCCGACTGACGCAGCTGGCGCTTCCAAATCTGCTGTCGACATTGTTGATTGATTATTATTATCGTTATTATTATTCAAATTTTTAGGAGGTTCCATCACCTCCTCTACCTCAGACAATTTCGCCATCAAAAGCAAAATTTCCCCCCTTAAATCAGCTACCTCGTTAACCTCATCCGAAGATTCGGCCTTAGACCTAGAAATCCTACCCAACGACCACTCAATTTTGGTCAACACTTTCTGATAGTCCGACGACTTCGGATTTTTCGATACATTCGGAAGCAAATCCCTAATTTCCAAAACCTTCGCCCTAACCGCCTTTGAATCCTCTTCAAATGAATATGGATAGTGAGGACTATCCGAAGAAATTGAACCAGTCCGTTCCAGCATACGACTAGCCCTGAGAGTCATCCTCATCTCATCCACCTTAGACCCTTCCTTTAGGCCCCTAGCCCGCAACTCATAAACGAGTTCTTCTTTAGAAAGCCTATTTATATCCATCCTGACTAAGAAAAGTATAAATCAATTTACAAAACAAGTTTTTAATTTAAGACCGTTGATAACAAAAAATCACGACGACTATTATGCCCAATCAAACTAATAAAACGATCGATGTTTAAAACCAAGAAAATCTCAACCTCAACTTGAACCAATAAAAAAAAATAGTAGTAGAAAAAAAAATATGGTAACACCAAGAGAGTAAATTTAAATAAAATTTCCGATATCCCACAAAAGTAAGATTGTAACACCAAAAGGGTAATATTGAAATTAATTTAAAAGAATAAAAAAAAATTAATATGGTCACACCACTAAAAGATCAAATAAATTTTAATAACACCCAAAATGAAATCAATATGGTAACAATAGCAAAACCAATTCTTTTTTTAAAATTAATTTAAAGAAACGAAATAAAATTTAATATGGTAACACCAAGAAA
This sequence comes from Eupeodes corollae, assembly GCF_945859685.1. NCBI lineage: Eukaryota > Metazoa > Arthropoda > Insecta > Diptera > Syrphidae > Eupeodes > Eupeodes corollae. The sequence continues at coordinate 41,594,213 of NC_079148.1, read as the reverse complement.
GATCAAATAAATTTAAAAAAAAAACGTATGTAAAAAAAATTCAATATTATGGTAATAAAACAGAAGAAGAAAAAAAAAATTATATTAAAATTTATTTCAAGGAAATAAAAGAAGTTAGTATGGTAACACCAATAAAAATCCACTAAATTTTAAGAGGAACTATATAAAAAAAAATCAATATGCTAATAGCAGCAAAGAAAAATTATTTTAAAATTAAATTCAAGAAATCGAAATAAATGTTAATGTGGTAACCCCGATAGAAATCAAATAAATTTTACGAAAACCAAAAAAAAATCTGTATGGCATATAGCAAAGAAAATGATTTTAAATTTAATTTTGAAGAAGACAAGTAAATTTGATATGGTAACACCAATATAAATTATATTAAAATTATATTAAAATTAAAACAAATTCAAAACCGCACTAAAAGAGAAGAACCGCCAAAAAAAAACTTGAAATTATTAACACGCAAAAATTCTAATTGAATTGCATATGTACGAATATATATGAATTTTAATTGAGTTTTCTCAAAGATTCAAAAAAAATCTTTCTTCCTGTTCTGGGAACAGGGCAACCGAAATAAAAGACCGTTTTATTTTAATTAAAAACACTTTTATTTAAGCGTCAGATCCCTTACCGTTGGTCGGGGGAAATCATCGGCTATACGTTGATAAACTTGTGAAAAAACTAAACTAGAAAGAGATCTGGAGATCCCTTTTATATTATTAATATGCTAACGCAGCAAACCTTTGTTTGACTGCGGATGATGCAATGATTCAATATTGTCAAATACTTTTGATATCCATTTGATACTCTTGCACAAGGCTGAAGGCCAAGAAGTGCTGATATGCAATTTATGTTTATTATCGTTGCATCATCTTTGAAGAATTATTACAATGTGTTTAATTGAATTTGAAGTCAAGATTTTGCGTGGGTTTATCTTTGTTTGAAATTTGTTGGGGCGCACAAGTGTGCTTGGATATAACACCCCCCTCTTTAGATTCTTCTAAGGGTCGGAAATTGACCGTTGGAAGATTTACATTATTTATTATCTTCCTTTTCTTACTTTTTAATTTTAGATAAACATAAATTATTACAATTATTAAAATGAATGAAATGATAAAATATATTTTGAAACTTGACTTTTTATGACTATATTTCAATTCTTGTATTTCTTTTAAATTGTTTATATTTTGGTATTTTAATTCTTCAAAAGTTAATTCTTCAATTTTAGTATAATTTATATCCAATATTGTATTAGGAATTAAAAGCTCATGCTTATAATTTTTCCTTTCATATGATTTATTGTTTATTTTAACTTTACAATTTTCAAATCTAATAAGGTAGTTACCTTTAATTTTAATTTTTTGATTATTACAATTTTGATTAAGTTCTTGTAATTTTACATTAATTAATACAAGATTATTATTTCCTATTTCTAATACTTGTTCATTTATATTTTTTATAAGTTTACAATTCATTGACTTTTTAAGTATATTTTCTATACAATCATCATTTATTTTGGTTAAATTTTGTACATATTTAGTACTGTCATATATTATTTGATCTTTTGTCAGATAAAGGTGTTTGTGTATTTTTAATTGGGAATTACTATCCTTATTTGGAATGGGTTGAACGTATATCTTTTTATACAGTTCATTTGTATATTTGGGTACTTTAATTATAAATATAATATTTGTTTTATATAGGGCTAAACTGAGTTTTAACTCTTCCAAGTTATTTATATTAATGCCGTATTTATCTATTTCTTCTACAGTTAAAATATCTCTGCTGAGTATTCCTAATCTTGAAGTCATTATTATTTCTTTTATTTTTTCTATGTCTTCATGTAAATATTCGAGGTTTTCTCTTAACTTTATCTCGTACTGTATTTTAGCTATATCTTTTACGTAATCGTAGCTTTCTACAAATGTATTGATTCTTTTAATTATGTTATTAGTTTCATTATTTAAAGTTTCAGTAAGTATTTTGATTTGTTTATTAAATTTTTCATTTATTATTATTTGTTTGTTTAAATTTGTTATCTCATTATGATTGTTTGTTTCTATTATTTTTAGATGTTCTTCGATATCTTGGCGATCATTGTCGTCCATGGTTCCGTATAAAAATTTCATACCTGTTCCTAAAATATTTATTAATCCTCTTTTTTGTCTATTTGATTTAGGATGGGGTAAGAGTACTTCAAACTCTTTTCGTATTTTTGACATTTTCCTAATAAAGCTGTCATTTTCTTCTGGAATTCTTTTAACATTCCTTTCCATAATTTCTATATTTTGTTCATATTCAGTTAAATTTATTATATGAATTATAGTATCGTAACTTTCTATTAGTGGATATTCTTCTAGTTGGATTAAAGTGAATCCATTTCCCTTATTTAAGTCAATGACTTCCAATTCTGCTCGTACTTGTTTGAGGGTTATCGTAATCATCATTATTATAATTATTTTCTGCATTATCGCCATGGGTTGCAACATTTGATGCAATATCCTTATTGGATCTGAAACTGGAAGATTTTATTTGTTGATATTTTTTCTTCTTCCTAAATTGATCTTTATGAAGAATGCGATTAGGAATTTTTTTAAATCTATTTCCTTCTTGTAACGTGTATTTTTTATCAGTTTTATTAATAACTTTCACCTTTTTATGTTTAGGTACGATTTTGTTTTTTATTTTCTCTTGTTCTGTTACCTTCGCATAATTTTCGTCTATGCTTACATCTTTTCTATTTATGTTTAATTTATTTAATATTTTTATTTTATTTTCTTCAATTCGTTTATAGATTATTTCGTTGTCAATTTTATTAAAGTGAACGTCGAATGGTTTTTCTTTGGTAGTTAAATGGATTACGTTATTGTAAGATTCAAGTGCTTTTGTAGCGTGCTTTATTGGTATATCTTCTTCATTGGATAGTTGTAATTGCTGTAAGATTCTCATATGTTCATTTAGACTGCTATGAAGTCTTTCTACATCGGAATTTCCGGTGTGTCTATTAGCTGTGCAATAATGTATGATTATGTTGTTATTTTCTAAAAAGTTCTTAAATGTTTCTGATACAAATGCGTTTTCATTGTCGAGAGTAATTTTATTTGGTTTCTTCATGTATGAAAATATTCTAGTGAGAGCGTTTATTACGTCTACATAAGTTTTTGTTTTGATTGGTTCAATTGCTGCAAATTTAGAGAATTTGTCAATACATGATAAATATTTTTCTTTTTTATTAACAAACCATATATCGATATGATAGTGTTCGTTAGGACTCTTTGGAGTCTCTGTTTTTTCGTAAGGTAGTTTAATTGGGTTTCTTTCTGCTTTTGCCATACATGTTGAGCAATTGTTTATTATTTTATTAATTAAATTTTTAAGGTTCGGCATATAATATTCTCGTTTTATTTCTAAGAATATTTTTTCGATTCCTGCGTGATTATGATTTTTATGATTTCTTAATATAATTTCTCTTGCTTCTAACTCTTTTATATCTTTTAATATAATCATGCTTCTTTGTAATATTTTATTACTTAATTTATTTTCCTTTTTCCATATATCTTGGAATTTTTTAAATATTTCGTCATCTTTGACATATATGCAATTTAGTATTGTTGTATCTACTTCTTTTATTATGTTTATAAAGTCTTCTTCTTTATATTCTTTTCTACTGAATGTTATTCTTCTTTTTCCAACATGTGGGTACAAAATTTCTTGATGATCATTTTCATTGATTTCAAGAATTATTTGTCGATTAAATAAATTAACCGGTTTTTCACTAATAGGAATAAGATGTGAACTATCTGATTCAGCACTATGCTGTGTTGCTAACTCATCTTGGTTATGTAATATGACTTTATTGTCTTCTATTTTGATTCTGGAAAGTGCATCTGCTACTTTATTCTCTTTGCCTTGGATATATTCAATTTTAAAATCGTATTCTTCTAATTTTATTTTCCATCGTTGGAGTCTGGTATTTGGCTCTTTTAAATTGTGTAACCATACTAAAGGTCTATGATCTGTTTTAATAATGAATTGTCTACCGTATAGGTAATGTCTAAATTGTTTCGTTGCCCAAACTATTGCTAATAATTCCTTTTCAATTGTACTGTAATTGCACTCATGTTTATTAAGTGTTCTTGAGGCAAAACTGAGAGGTCCATGTGTTTGACTTAACACGGCTCCAATAGCAAAATTGCTGGCGTCAGTTGTTAGTGTAAATTCTTTTGAGAAGTCAGGGTGTCTATTTATTAAATCGTTAGTCATTAAAGTTTTCAGTTTATGAAAAGATTCTTTGTAATCGTGATCATTTATATTTATTTTGCTGTTTTTCTTTAGGCATAAAGTTAAAGGTTTAATTATTTTTGCATAGTCATCTATAAATTTTCTATAGTATCCTGTTAATCCAAGAAAGCTTTGTATTTCTCTTACTGTTTTTGGGATAGGAAAATTCTTTATAGTTTCAATTTTCTTTGGATTTGGTTTTACACCATTTGGGGTTACTACATGCCCTAAAAATTCTGTCTCTTTTCGTAGAAACTCAGATTTATTTAGTGATACTTTAAGATTTGCATTCTTGAGTGTCAATAAGATTTTATGGAGTGAATCCATATGTTCTTGTAGGCTAGAGGAGAATATTATGATGTCATCTAAATAAACGTAACATATTTTTCCTATGTAATCTTTCAAGACCTCATTCATGAGTCTTTGGAAAGTTGCAGGTGCATTCTTTAAACCGAATGGCATTCTTGCGAACTCATAATGTCCCGTTAATGTACTAAATGCTGTTTTTTCCCTATCTTTAGCTTCAACTTCTATTTGATAAAATCCTTTTGTAAGATCTAACGTTGTAAAATATATTGCTTGTCCTAGCTTATCTAATATCGAATCCATGTTTGGAATAGGATATTTATCTTCTTTAGTAATATTGTTTAACTTTCTATAATCTATTACTATTCGCCACTCTTTATTACCAGCGTGGTCTTCTTTTTTAGGAACGACCCAAATTGGGGCGTTATAAGGCGAAGTAGAATGTTGAATTATTTTTGATTCAAGCATCTCTTTTATTTGCCTATCCACTTCTTTTTTGTGGACCTCAGGATATCTGTATATCCTTGTATATATGGGAGAGTTATCTTCCGTTGGGATGTTATGTTTTACATGATTTGTAAAAGTTAAATCATCACCCTTTTTATAAAATGCTCCGTCGCATTCTTTTATTAATTTATATAATATTTGTTTTTCTTCTTTGTTTAAGTGATCTGTTCGCAGATCCTTTTTCACTTCATTATTTAATATGGAGTCTACAGGTTTTATTTCATTAAAATAATTGATTGTCTTTTCATATTCCTTTTCTTCATTTTCGCTGAAGAATAAAGGAATGATTTCGTCATTCAATTTCAATGTTTTATTTTTGTAATTTATTTCTCCATCATTTGGAATCAAAATATTGTTTCCAATTATTCCATTATACTCTTCATTGAAGGTGTGCACTTGGAATTCACAATCATTTTTTACAGATAGTGCAAATCTGTTTTTTGGTATTAATACATCTTTTTTTACTACTATAGGGTTTCCTGCTGTCCGTATTGTCATGGGATTGGTACGCCATTTTGTAAATTCTTTTGGAGAATCTTGTTCCCTCAAAAGGCTATTAGTTGCTCCGGTGTCAATAAGGAGTCTTAAAATTGTATTCCCCTTTTCTAATTTAATATAGGGAAGTGAGATTCCGAGGCAAAATGCCGAAAATTTGCTTGCGTTTGTTCTTTTTGTTTGTCTACGTAGTTAGCTTCATGTGCTCTCCTTACTTGGGATGAACTTGGATCGATATCCATTGGTTCAAATCTTTGAGGATACTGTCTATTTCTGTTATTATTGTTATTATTATAATTATTATTATTTGGTCTATTATAATTATTTTGATTGTTCGGCACATAAGGTTTTGGTTGCCAATTTTTATTATTTTCATTATTCCTAAATGGATTATTAGGATTTTTAAAGTTATTATTATTATTTTTATTCTTATTCTCATATCTATTTTCAAATTTTTTATTAGTATTAGTGTGCTTTTGTTTTTCATTATTAAAATCATTATTTTGTCGTGTGATAAATCCTGCTTGAGTTATCTCATGAAGTGCTGACTCCATGGTTGGGGGTTTTAATGCATATAGAATTGTTCGCATATGCGTCGGTAATCTTTCTTTGAAGATTTTAAGCGCTGTTTCGTTATTACGAGGGATATCAGAAATATTATTTTCTTGTAAACTTTTTTGGTTTAATAAGGAAAGGGTATGTTGTATGTAGTTATAAAATTTAATCGGATCGCCTCTATATTGAGAAGCTCTGAGATCCTCATATAATTGGAACGAATTTTTAAATCCACCGAAATTTTGCAAAAGCATGTTTTTTATATCAATCCATCTTGTAAGATGGGTATGAATTTCGATAGCCTGTCTGGCTCTTCCTATAAATTTACTCTTAAGAATGTTTATACACATTTTTTGAGAAATGTCATTATAAGTTAATAATGTGGGGATTATATCATCCACATTTGAAATAAAAATAGGGAGGTCTTCGGTTTTACCGTCAAAATTTTGTAATCTTTCTATATATTTAAGGGGATTTAATTCCAAAGATCTTAAATTATTATTACCTCCTACTAATGGTGGTTGTTGCGGCTGCTGTTGCTGCTCTTGCTGTTGTTGTGCTACTGATGGTTCCATGTTGTCTGCTTGTTCTTGAAAGTTTCTTTGCTGGTTATATTTAAGCTGCCTTAATTCAGCTCGTTGCGAATCTCTTCTGATTCGGTTCATCAACTTGATCTCGTTGGGGCTTTAGATCATGCCACTTACATCCACGTTGGATTCAAGTGGATTTTCCACATATAATTTGAACCATAAATTTTAAAATTTTTTTAGGTAGGTATATTTTTTTCTTTTAGTTGCACTATTTGTTGCATTTAACCTTTTTGATTTTGCTTGTTATCGTTCCTTTTGGTTTATTTTTTTTTTATTTTGTTTTTAATTTGTTTGCACATTTACTTTTATGTAAAAAAATTATATTTTTTTTTTTTATGTTCTTTTTATTTATTTATTAATTTTTCTTTTTTTCACTCACTCATTTTTTTATTTTTACTCAATTTTCAGTATAGGTTTTTTTTTTTCAATTAATTTATTAATTATAATTGTTCATCCGCCTTTAATTTCACTTCTACTCTTCCACTTTTCACTCTTCACTAAAAATTATTTCCTCTCTATGAGGCTTCGCAACATTAACCATATTCACTGGCGTTGGTTACTAAATAATTTTTCTTTTTTAATAATTTTCGATTTTCGTTCGAAAAATTATTATTTTTTTTTTTTTTTTTTGTAATTAAATTTAGTTAAATGAAATTCACGATTTTCGTTCGAAAATTAATCACTTTTGCTTTATTTAATTTGCATTTATTTTTTATTGTTAACTAAAACACGTTTTTGCATTTATTAATTTTCACAATAAAAACAAATTTTTTGGGTCGCGAAAAAAAATTTAATTCCGGTTCGACCACTGGATTACCATGTCTCTTATAATTTTCACTTATAATCTGACTGGAATCCTACCGACTGCGCCAATTTTAATTGAGTTTTCTCAAAGATTCAAAAAAAATCTTTCTTCCTGTTCTGGGAACAGGGCAACCGAAATAAAAGACCGTTTTATTTTAATTAAAAACACTTTTATTTAAGCGTCAGATCCCTTACCGTTGGTCGGGGGAAATCATCGGCTATACGTTGATAAACTTGTGAAAAAACTAAACTAGAAAGAGATCTGGAGATCCCTTTTATATTATTAATATGCTAACGCAGCAAACCTTTGTTTGACTGCGGATGATGCAATGATTCAATATTGTCAAATACTTTTGATATCCATTTGATACTCTTGCACAAGGCTGAAGGCCAAGAAGTGCTGATATGCAATTTATGTTTATTATCGTTGCATCATCTTTGAAGAATTATTACAATGTGTTTAATTGAATTTGAAGTCAAGATTTTGCGTGGGTTTATCTTTGTTTGAAATTTGTTGGGGCGCACAAGTGTGCTTGGATATAACATATGTATATAGGTAGGTAGAAGGTCACCTTCAAAATGTACCCTTAAATCTCGACTATCACGATTATAGTAAATGTATATATATATACGTTTAATATAATTAATTTTTTTAAATTTTATCAAAGAAAATATAAAAAGACTCACTCATGAAAATACCGAAAACCTTTCCAACCAACTGCACAATTTCCACCGCTGCTTCCACTCCAAGTCAAACAAGTTTTTCCGTAATTTATCTTCACAAAAATCCTGTATAAAAAGGAAAAAAAAAATTAGCAGTACCAATTGCAAATAAAAGAACAAGGAAATCACAAACTTATCTAAGCAAACAGACACCACGACACAGCACAAAATTTCCAACGCAAAGGAAACAATTTTCTTTTTACAAGCCCCACGTTGGGCGCCAATTTGTTGCAATTTATTTCCTTTTAAATTTACCAAAAATAAAGAAATTAAACTTTAAGACAAAACACCCGCGCGAAATATTAAAGTATGAGAAATGAATTATGCCGAACTGTCAAACAACAGCGGCGAATAAGCGAAGAGGCAAAATTGCAACAAGCAGCAAATTAAGTGCTGCCACCACGACGAGCTCAGTGAGGGGTGGGTTCAGCAATTAACAATCAATCGATGAATCGATTGATAAAGTTGCATGGAAATGTGATATCACTTTGATATCAAAATTATTACTTTAATTATAAATTGCCACAGGGGCGGTCTTACGTTTCGTAAGAAAAAGGGGCGCCAGCAATTTTTTTTTGTTCCTGAAATAAAAGAAAAGGAAATTGCAAACCCTTTTTTTTTTAAACACAAACCAAGAGAAGAAAAGAACCAATAAAACAGTACAACCAAGAAAAAAAACAAAATGGCTATCTTTTACGACAACTTTATTGATATGATGTGCCTGAGAAACCTTGCAAAGGCAGGATAAAAACTCAGGATCTTTTCAAAAAAACAACGACAAGTTTTATGGATAATGGACCGTTAAGGTCTTAATTCCCACAAGTAAAATTGGGACAAAACGAATAAACAAGTTTAACAGAAATAAACAAAATTTTACTTATCTTTTTTTTTTTTCTCTGCAGAACCCCAAATCGATATTCCTCCTTTCCTTTCCTTCCTTTCTTTTTTTTTCCTTTTTCACTTTTCCTTTTTTTTTTCTATTAACACGACACTATTAATTTTTCTGGATTATTCTCAATTTTTTGTTTCTGTCTAAGTCCGAAAGTTATCTTCACGGTTTCAAAGCTCAAAAAGAATTGACGGCCAGATTCCAAGATCTGTCCTATCTCTTCCTTTCCATCTCCCAACATTTTAGCTTTCAGCCAATGTGGAGTGGCGGATTTCAATCACTTCATCAACAGCCAATCGGAGATCGGCTTGTTGATCTCAACTTGTGATGAAATTCTCGCGATCCCGCTTACTTGCTCTTCTCTCACAGCTAAATGCAAGTCATCCTGGAATTCGCCGTCCGCTGGATTCACTTCCAGGTAACTTCGATTCCAGGAGCTGCATTCAGCCACCCCCACTTTCTTTTTCGATATCGGACAAAGACCGAGAAATTAAAAATCGAGAAAAACCTTTAAAGCAATCAACTAAACTTTAATTTTGACTTTAAGACCGCGCGAAAGGAAGGGAAAAATAACTATACTTTAAAATCTGTTACTCCACCCCCGAGTTAAGTTGCCCGCAACTTAACCGTCCATAAGTCCATAAAACTTGTCCCGTATTACATTATTTTCAAAATATTATTATATTACAATTAATCGTGAAACAAAAAAAATTAACTCTAAAAAGACAAGAATTTTACCAAAAAGATTACAAAATTTACAATTTTAAGAATTAGGTTGGGCCGTGGGCCATTCTCCAGTTGGAGTAACTTCTGATGAAACTTTACGTATCAACCAGACCGTCCATCTGGTTTGGTTTCACTTCCATGGAAACCATCCTTCTTTTGAAACCTGAAACGAGACTTGGTATTTTTTTCCTCACGAAAATGACAGAGAGAACCATGGTCAGAAGGACTATGGCCGTCCCGCTCTCTCTCATCCTCGTGTAGAAGGAATATGACAAGTGTCAAATCGAAAGTTGTAAACAAAACACAAGTGGGAAAGTGGATGCAAAATGCATCATTTTTATTAATTAAAATTAAATGTGGAAAGACATTGTTGCGTTCATTTATAACGCAACATGGTGGCCAACTTACCGGTCCATTCCTTGAGATGAATTGTTCTCCGAAGTTTTCCCTCAAAATGGCCATAGAATCGCGAGCTGTGTGGCATGAAGCGCCATCTTGTTGAAACCACATGTCAACCAAGTTCAGTTCTTCCATTTTTGGCAACAAAAAGTTTGTTAGCATTGAACGATAGCGATCGCCATTCACCGTAACGTTGCGTCCAACAGCATCTTTGAAAAAATACGGTCCAATGATTCCACCAGCGTACAAACCACACCAAACAGTGCATTTTTCGGGATGCATGGGCAGTTCTTGAACGGCTTCTGGTTGCTCTTCACTCCAAATGCGGCAATTTTGCTTATTTACGTAGCCATTCAACCAGAAATGAGCCTCATCGCTGAACAAAATTTGTCGATAAAAAAGCGGATTTTCTGCCAACTTTTCTAGGGCCCATTCACTGAAAATTCGACGTTGTGGCAGATCGTTCGGCTTCAGTTCTTGCACGAGCTGTATTTTATACGGTTTTACACCAAGATCTTTGCGTAAAATCTTCCATGTGGTCGAATAACACAAACCCAATTGCTGCGAACGGCGACGAATCGACATTTCACGGTCTTCAGAAACACTCTCAGAAACAGACGCAATATTCTCTTCTGTACGCACTGTACGCATTCGTGTGGTTGGTTTAATGTCCAATAAAGTAAACTGAGTGCGAAACTTGGTCACAATCGCAGTAATTGTTTGCTCACTTGGTCGATTATGTAGACCATAAATCGGACGTAAAGCGCGAAACACATTTCGAACCGAACACTGATTTTGGTTATAAAATTCAATGATTTGCAAGCGTTGCTCGTTAGTAAGTCTATTTATGATGAAATGTCAAAGCATACTGAGCATCTTTCTCTTTGACACCGTGTCTGAAATCCCGCGTGATCTGTCAAATACTAATGCATGAAAATCCTAACCTCAAAAAAATCACCCTTTACAACACTTTGCAAGTGGTTGAAGTGCTTAACATCTTAAGGGAATAGTTAGCATCAACAGATGGCATAATAACCATCACTGTTTGGAAAAAATGGATAAGGTATATTAAAAAATGTTTGTGCAAATTCAATTGACGAGGAGTGTATATTATGGTCCGTCATCCAACGTTTTTTTTTTACTTGTGCTTATTTCGTGAACATAACGTAACACTTAGCTGATGTCTGATTTGACACATAATTAGTTGTATCCTTCCGCTGAACGAATATGTTTGTGTATTTGTGATTTTGCCAAAAAATCACCTTTTCATATGAAGCTCATTTTGATCTTGGTGGGTATGTAGACAAGTAAAATTGTCGCATTTAGGGCACAGAAAACGGCCCGCATGCATAAATTCAAAAAACGAGTCACTGTTTGGTGCGGATTTTGGTCCAGAGGGATAATTGGGCCATTTTCTTCTAAAATGAGCAACGAGTGGCCGTTATAGTCAATGGCGATCCATATTGGGCCACGTTGAACGAATTTTTGTTCAAAAAAGGAGGAGGAGGATATTGGACTTTTGGTTTGAACAGAACGAGCGGCGGCGCTATGTGCCACACAACCAAAGCTTCACTCGATGTTTTTCAAAAAAAAAAGTTATTTGGCGGACCCTTAGTTTGGGAAACAATAACTCTGGAGACATGAATATGATCATCATGTCCATGTCCAATTTTTATATTTTATTGTCGGTGGAACAAGTGTCAGCTTAGTTGTCAAATAATTCCTCAAAAAAAAATTAGCTTGTTTGCACCTGTCAAAGAACAAAAAGAAAAGGAATTGATTCTCAAATATTTTAAAAATATTGTTTATGATCAAAGAAACATTTATTAAAAGAGAAGGAAGGAGATTTTTAAAATTCAGTTTTATGTGACTTTCCATAGGTAAAATAAATCAATTTATTCTTGGTCAAGATCTGTCAAAACACAAATTGTCTCTGTTTTTGCATTCCATAGGGCAAAATAAATTAATTTATTTCTGATTTAAGAACAAATCTGCTGATCTGAATTTATCGACAGATTTACCCGTTCGCAGCAATACTAATACCCTACAATTTTTAGAAAATGTTTACTTTTGAATTTGACAGCTTTGCCGCACTCGTTAACACGCACACAAAGCTGCACTTATGCAATGACAGAAAAAAAAATAATTCGAAATTTGGCGCAAGGCCACGAAAAAAAATCAATTTTGAATTAAATCTGAATTTACCCATGGAAAACTTCATTAGATTAAAAATAAATCAATTTATTTTACAAAATGGAAGTCATATAAAAGAAGAATTGAATATTTGACAGATTTGAATACAAAATGCATGAATATACATATTTTAATAAGTAGACACCCCCATTAGAATGTTTTTGAATTGAATATCATTTTTATTAATTGCAAATTTCGTAGATTTAAACATTCAAACTTTAACGATTTTTGTTTTATTTTCAGACATGCCATAATGGAGCCTATGACCGCTCTTGTTCTAGCATTTCAACTTATAGCCTTATTCTCAATAGCAGGAGCTCTAGTTCTGTACCTACTTTGTAAGGTCCGCAGTACACAGGTTAATCTCTCTGAACCACAAAGTGGCACTGTTCTAGTTACAAGTGCCGACAGTGCTTTGGGACTGCAGCTATGCACACATTTGGCTAATCGGGGATGTCGGGTATTTGCCGGAATGAAAGACTCTGTGGATTCGATTCCTGCTAAATTGCTTAGAAATTGGATTAAAATGAAAGAAGTCAATGTTGAACCTGTTCAAGGATCAATTATTCTAATGCAACTCGATGTGACACGTGAAGACATTCTACGGGAAGCTACTGAAGCTATGGGATCTCATTTGAATGCTGGTGAGCGTGGAATAAGTGCAGTGATAAACACCAGTGGATGCATTTATCGGGGAAGAATCGAGAGTCAAGATGTCCAGCAATGGGAAACAATGCTTAAGACCAATATTCTGGGATCATTGAGAGTTGCCAAGGCTTTTGTCGGTCTATTGCGACCAACTCGTGGTCGTCTTATTTATCTTGGTGCTGGGAATGATGGTGAGGAACTCGTAGCATTCAATGCATCTCGAGTTGCTGTGGAAAAATGTGCAGTTGAACTTCGCAAGGAATTACAACCGTACGGTATAAGTGTAGTAGCTTTGGACACAAATGGAATAAATGCTGATTCTCTATTCCGAGCACCGATACCGCATGGTAAGTAAATTCATTTTTTCTTTTGCCAAAACTTAATAGAACTTAATTTTATATTTTTTCTTTTTTAACTTTCTAAGTCATATCGGACTGCGAAGGAGCTCCAACACAATATTCAGCTGAAGTACTGACATCAAGTGCCTTAACAGCCATCGAACACGCTCTCTGGGACATCCGGCCAAATGAGAGATACCAATTAGCGGTGCCACAAAACAAATATAATATAACGTTGCCATGCAGGTCATCATTCCGTTTAAAAATGGACATGGGTGCCGTACAGAAGGTCTAATTTAGTTTTAGACTTTTTCGTGTTGAAAAGAAAAAACAAAAATAATTTATTATTGATAGACAAGAATTTTGTGCCATCTGTTGGCAATCGATCAAATTGATTGCAAAACAAAAGTGAAAGGCAAAATTCTTAAACGAAAAAGTTATAATTGATTTATTATTAATATTATCTTATTTAATTCATAATTTAAAAACAAAACTAAAAATATTGTCTGTTGGAATTTGTATATATCTATTATATTATAGCCAAAACATTATTTGTAAATATGCTCTTATTATAAAAACGTTAATTTTATTATTATTATTATTCTTTAAAACAAACAATTGTTTTCTTCTTTTTAAACTGTTTATTGGAAAAGTAATAAAAGACTAATAAATAAAAAAGCTGTATTACTTTCAACTAATAAAATAAATATTCCATATTTAAGTTTCAGAGGAAAGCCTGATGTTCCGTTTTCATTCTTAGAGCTTTAGTTCTTCCTATGCAAATTAGTTCATACCACAAGATATGTTTATTTTTATTCTTAAGAACGAATTGTAGGATTGTCATGTCATACGTCTTGGTTTTACCTTTGCATATACCAGCTTAACGCCTCTTGCTAGGAATTAAAAATCCTCCAAGTTTGATTACAGCATTGAAACCGTAGGCCCATCCCTGAAATTCTCGTACACAGAATTGGTTGGGAATAGTAAGCCACAAGGGCCAGTGTCTTCACAAATTCCAAGATTTGTAAGACGTGAATTTTAAGAACTTGATCAGCAGGCTTCTTATTCAACTACATACTTCTTTCATTTTAATTAAACAAAATACTTTTATACATTTGTGTTATAATTATATTGCTTTTATTATTTAAATTCTATATTCGCCTTGAATGGTAGAAAAATAATTTTGTTTTGTCTTTTTTTTCTTCGTAAATTTTATATCTTAATTATGCACTTTAGCATTACAGTAAATTCGATTGTGTACTTAAAAGTTAGAACCAATAAAGCCAAATACGTGGATGGAGATGGAAATTAAAATATTATTTTGTTTGCATTTTATAGATGCATATTTATAGATTGTTAAAAATTATTCATATTTCGATATGAAATCATAACGCAAGACAGAAGCTCTTAAAATGTCACCAGCTGATGCAACAGGTTTCTCTGCCGTTTTGCCTGGTAAATGTATAAGAACGTCAGCACCAATTATACTTTGCAACCTGCTGCTTATCTGTAAATTAATTGAGAATGTTAAATGTTATTACAAGTGGTAGTTAGATTTATTATGTATAATTAACTTGATTGCCATTGACTGAAGCATAGAGACGTCCATTTTTACTTGTCACTGAAGCACGAACATATTCTGGCCTGGGGTCAAGGTCGATGTTGTCGTTTTGAAGCTGGAAAAGTATTTTAAATAAATTTATCTGTACTCATAATTCGGGAGTATAATTAAAAAACGAGTTTATTCTTTCTTTCAGCTCTGTATCTGAGCATACTTAAAATTATAGTGAATTCGTTATGCACTTCGAACTTATAAGACGTCATATAAGTGTAGGTAAAACTTAAAAATAAGCTGAATTTATTTTAAAGGTTTTTTAGTAGGTAGAAAATTAAATTTCCAGAAGTTTGTGTCCAAATTAAAGCAAAAGAGAACAGTAACTTCACACTTCTTAAAGCTATTGGTTTTAAATAGATTTGAATACATTAAAAGCGACATCAATCTAAGACATCGAATTTAGGGTTTATTCGATGTCGCTGTGCGAATTGTTAACAACCTTTGAGGCGACATTTTTGAAGTTTGTTTCGTTTATATATTTTGGTTTTGACAATGGAAGATGGTAATATAGAATTAGTTAAACCAAATTAATTCTGCACTTGCAAATTTTTCAATTATTTTCTGTATTCGGTGTTAAGCTGTAAATTTGGCATGACTTTTGAAATCAAAGTTCTTGTTGCTGTCGAAGTTTCTGTAAGGGACACCGCAAGGTGATGTTCTATGCTCTCTCCTGTGGAACCTTGTGGTGAATGAAATCCTAACTAGTCTAGATGCGGGAAGCTTCAGAGTGATAGCCTATGCGGACGACGTTGCTATAGCAGTTTCAGGAAAACATCTTAACACCCTAAAAGAACTCTTACAAATTGCTTGGACAGACTAATACTTTGGGCTGATCGGTGTCGACTGGGTGCTAACCCTCACAAAACCGATTTGGTCTTATTTTCGAGGAGATACAAAATTCCATTTGTCAACCATCCCTAAATTAAAGGAATCCAATTAAAATTCTCAGACGAGGCTAAATACCTGGGTCTTGTCTTAGATAAAAAACTAAATTGGACACGCATCGTACAGGAAAGAGTCAAAAAAGCTACTGTAGCTCTCTTTTCTTGCAAAACAGCTATTGGTAATAAATGGGGTTTAAAACAGAGAATCAACCGATTTTAACGTAAGGTGTGGCAGTATGATGGACTGCTTTAGAGGTATAAACAGGGATAAGCTAAATAAAGTCCAACGTTCAGCTTGCCTATGTATAAGCGGATCGATTTGCACGACCGAATCTGCGGCACTGGACACCTTACTCTACCTAACACCTCGTGACATATTTAGCAAACAAATAGCTGCAAGCTCTGCTATTCGCCTCAAAGCTTCGTCGCAGTGGACTAACAACAACATTGTCCACTCCTAAATTCTTAGGTATCAATTAATTCCAAAGCACACAGACTACACTATCCCCCAACTGCAATTCGACAGATTTTTCCATATTTCTATACCTTTCAGATCTTTTTGGGAGGATAGGACATTCCTGGAAGATGAGTCAATCCATTTCTATATAGATGGGTCAAAAACAAAAGAAGGGGTTGGTGGAGGTGTGTACTCTGAACGACTGAAATTAAGTTTCTCATTCCACCTTCCCAATCATTTTAGCGTGTTCCAGGCGGAACTTTTGGCGATAAAGGAAGTCTTGTCCTGGCTCAAAGAAAACGTGATATCAACATCTGATATCCGTATTTTCTCAGATAGCTAGGCCGCTATAAAATCTCTGGACTCTGTCTCTACAAACTCTTTAACAGTCCATAACTGCCGATCTTCTCTAATGGAGATCGCACAACAGTTTAATATTTACCTTTGCTGGGTGCCGGGCCATAGGGACATTCCAGGTAACTGTAAGCAGATGAACTCGCCAGGAACGGTACAGTACAGCCCATCCTACTACGTTTATCACGTACTGGCATAGCAATCGCTACTTGTAAACTGCTGATTATGCAAGACGCTGTGAGGAGGGCAGGCACCAGGTGGAACAACATCACCACGTGTCAAGTTACAAAAAAGTTCTGGCCAACACTGGATTTAAAACACTCAAGGTGCTTGCTCTCTCTAAGCATATCGCATATAGGTGTCATAACAGGACACTGTCTAATAGGAAAGCACGCTACGAGTCTGGCTACAAAAACGAAATTAACGATCTAAATCATATCAGTACAATCAGCCTCTCACAATTCGTAAGGGACTCAAACTGGTTCCATTGAGCTTAGGAGGAAGCCTCAAGATTCATGTGGTATCACAATGGGCTATAAAACTGGCCTAAGTGTGTCCGTTTCCATCTTGGACAGACATTATAACCTAACCTAACCTGTGGCAATCCGTTTTTCCTATAAAAGTCGTTTATGAGATAATTCTACGTTTCTTATGCACCTTTGCATCTTAATTAATGTCTTTCGATGCCTTTTAATGTGTCATGTAGGTTTTTTAAGCTAATGTGTTTTTCTAATGTGCAATTGATGGTGCTCTTAAGTCTTAGGCTGGTAGAAATTAGAAAACATTAAAACCCCAAGGTTCATATTGTTTTGAACAGGCCGGCTGTTTTGGCACTAGGCGAGAAATAGATAAATGAACGCACCGATTATAACGAGTTAGCTTGTTGCTGACGTTGCCTATTAGTTATATTGTTAATATTCTCTGTGAAAAGGCGCATTAATCATACTTGATTAATTAATCGTTACAGGCCAATCTGCTAAACACTCTAGGACGAGTTTCTTACTTCTTATCCTAATAAATATGCGATAATTGTATTATCGCCTCAAGAGACATTAGACCATTGCGTCATATATAAAATTTTTCATGCCATACAAATCCAGTTGGGACGATCTTAACGACTTAAACTGGTCACTTTGCTTCCTCGATAGTGACCTAGACTCCAGGGTAATTGCACAAAATACTACAATATCAGCTAGTACACATTTCTGGTCTTTTTTAAAAAAAAATTGTACGTAACACCAAGTCATTCTTGGTTCCAACGCCCTTTAACAATAGCAATGGGTTCAGGCGACATAAGGAACTTAAAAATAAGTCAAAATTCTATTATCTGATTGGCCAGCTGTCAAAAAATTGCGTTCCAATTAAGTAATTTTCATTGGAAGGTTGTCTGGAAAGTTATTCAAGAAAAATCTCCTTAACTATCAAGTCAAGTCTACTTATGTCAAGATGACAGTTGATCATGTATTTTTTATTTAACTACACGCTGAACTTTATTACTTTGTAATTTATTTACATTCTGAACAATTCCCCTTATGAAATTGGTAAAGGAAAAAGTAATATGTATTTAAAGTGCAAAATACCAGTCGAGATGGACTTGTCTTTGCCTGAGAAGTTTTATTTATGTTTTTAATATTTTCTGCACGATTAACTGAAAGTAGAGGTTGGTGAAGTAAAGTTCCGAATTTGAAGTTGATGACACTTCATTGGCTAACTAGTTGCCTTGGTCAAGATGTACGTTCAAAGAAATCAGTATTCTACGTTGTCTTTTTACGATTGGATGAAAAACAGCATTAATTTGTCCAGCCTCCTCCTTTGCCCCCTTTTTCAAAGGTCTTGATAACACTGATCAATTTTCTGATTAAGAAATATCTTGCAGAATAAAAGCTTCTTATTACATTATTTCATCGTTTTGGATAGGCAAAGGCAATTAATAGAGTTTGGCATCAATGGCAGCGTAGGGTAAGCTCAATAAATTCTGATCTTGACAGCATTGTCCAATGAGGATTCAAAAGCCATGTAGTTTTTAAGTATGTTATGCTTTAAAAACTCTTGTCTACTATCTCTTTTCTAATCTATCTTTCTTAATGCCTTGCACTTTTCTTAATGATTATAAGAGTATTCATAAAAGGAAATTTTAAAAAGACTCACTGTTACTTGAATTGTAGCTAACTCGCACTTATCTCTTTCCCAACCAGAAGCCCAACGGACAGCTGGTAATGCAAATAAGTGGAATGTAACAAAAGCTGATACTGGATTTCCTGGCAAACCAAAGAAATACTTTCCCTTACTGGTGTTTGAAGCAAATGTCATTGGTTTTCTATAAAAAAAAGTTAAATTAAATAAAAAGGCAGATACTTGATACAAAAAAAAAAGATTACTTACCCAGGTTTCATATTAATTCTTCCAAAATTGATTTGAAAACCAAGCTTCTCTAAAACTGGTTTAATATAGTCTTTATCGCCCATTGAAACACCACCACTGCAGATAATGAAATCCACAGATTGATAAATATCTTCAACTGCAGCTTTAAGTGATTCGAAACTGAAATATTGAAAATGTCATCATATTTATTTATTTATAATAAGTCCCTTAAAATGTACTTACTCGTCTCTCAGAACACTCTTCATCATGCATTCGAAATTAAAATAAGCTAACAATTCTTCAATCATTGTTGTATTTGAATCGTAGATTTTGCCCGAAACATCCAAATCATCTGGGGCCAGCAATTCACTGCCTGTCGAAATAACAGCTATTTTTGGTTTTTTAAATTGGATCGTTTTACCAACTGAAGCTAATATTGATTTAACAACAACTTCGGAATGATCTGCACTGGGAAAGAGTTGAGTGCCTTTTCTAAGATCGCATCCAATAGGTCTTAAAGTAAAAAAAAATCTAAGGCAATTTCTTAATTTTGAATATCGTTCGTAGCTTTGGTACCTAATGTCTAAATTAGCTTGAGGATCGACAAGAATTTCGACTAAATCTTCAGCTCCTGATTTTGTAGTTCGTAAAAGTTTGGTATCTTCAATTTGAATAACACAATCTGCATGGTTGGGAATAGGAGCTCCGGTGTTTATTTTGAAACATTCATCTTCTTGAAGTTCATAGTCAGAGATCTGTAAGAGAAAAAGAACATAGGGGTACCAAATATAGGCTTGTTTAAGAAAAATCGAGGCATAGAGTCTGAAGCGAGTTTGTTAAGTAAACGGATGGAATGGAAATACTATCTGGTTTTTGTAGTACTACAGTGAACCAATTCAGGCTGTGAGCATATATTAGGAATAAGACAATTTTATTGAAAGTGGACAGTTTAAATTTTGTTTTTTCAATCTTTCATCTCATTTTATTTAAAAGATAAATACAAACTCATTTAAATACAAAAGACAAATTATTTGTTTCTGTAGTTGTCAACTGCATTTGGTTTAATTAGCTGTTATCTCTACAACTCTCGATCTTTGAGGTCATGTTCAGAAAGTTTCGAAATTCTGTGTAGCCTCAAAAGATGTTTTTCGTTATCATTTATGAAGCATTATTGTACGTCATATGACAACGATTCCAATCAGATAACAGAAGAAGTTGGCCAGAAACAAAAATTTGAATAAATTCAAACAAACATGTGGCTAGGATTTTTATGAATGAATATGAACTTCTTAGATTGATAAATTAGAATTCGACATGTGCGTTAAGCTTTTACTTGTTTTGATCGCTTTTGGTTCTTTTCATGCAATCAGTGAATTCAAAAATAAGGTAATAAAACAACACAAATGTTTACATTTTTTTTATCACAACAAGTTGTTTATATTCTACTTGATGAGTGTTTTTCCTCTCCGCTCTTGACTGCCTCAATAGATTACTTAATTAATATTTTAATTTATTATATCACAACAATCTCCCGACCGACTTTTGAAAATTTGATAAAAGAAATAAATAAATAAAAATGATTTATATGTACCTCATCTCCAGCAGCAATATAACCAACGACTTTCTTTGCACCCGAAAAACCAGATGACTTCATTGCATAACCGTCCTTAATTGATGCCCTAAATGGAGGGATATCAACAGGTGCCACATACTGGGACAAAAAGTTTGGAATGGTCCGCTGCACCACAACAATTCGGAATATAATTCCCAGAGCTTCGTGTACGGGAAGCATTGGAAATGGTGAATTTCGATCACTGGGATCGCCGGTTCCTGTTTTATGTGGACATACATGTCCTCTATCCATTCTCGAAAAACTTCCTTGAATTTCTTTGTGTGTCTTCTGGACCAAGTTAAAATCGTCGCCGATCAATTGCAACGCATGCGGCAGAACTGATCGAATAGCTTCGAAGCATTCGACTACTGCTTTTTCACTGCCTGGAAAATTAACAATCAGCGTTTTGTTAAGTATACCTGCAACGGCACGAGACAATGACCCAAACGGTGTTTTCTTGAGGCTCTCCAAAGCCATGGCCAGCACAAGTTGTGGGCATTCTTTTTGTATGACATCTTTTGTGGCTTCAGGGGTTATGTCCCTTGGTCCGAAACCAGTGCCACCAGTTGTCAAAATTGCCCGAACATTCCTAAGGGCGTATCCATTGAGTTTACTACTGATGACACTACGTTCGTCGGGTAGAATTTCAGTAATAAATTGGCATTCGCCAAATGTTTCCTTAACCAATTCCTTTAAACGCGGACCGCTCTTATCAACTGCAGTTTGCTGGTGACACGAATCACTTACTAACAAAATAAAAGAAAAATATTTACGTTTGTTATTTTCATACACTAAAATAGAATAAATTATAGTTTGTTTTTGAATATTTACTTGTTAAAACAACAAACACTGGTTGATCCATATTTGTCTTTTAATTTAGTTTTAATTTAAATTTGTATGACAGAACTGGTTTTAGAAGAAGGGCAAGGGGGTTGTATGCCATAAAAACATATGACCACAATAGGACTGTTTGCTTGCAATATTCAGAAGTCTACCGAAGTCGAGAGAGATGTTTCCTATAAAATTCTTAAGTGAATGAATTAATAATGGCCGCGTTCAACACAATACAATATATAAATCAAGATTATAGCCTTTCCACACCAAACTGAAAACCCGGTTTTCGGCGAAAAGTTTTCGAAAACTCATAAAGTGTTCACACCGAGTATTTACAAGTTTTCGTTTGACATTTAAATTTGTTTAACACCGGCTGTAAAATTTCGTATTGATGAAAAAAAACACTTCAGAATGATCCGCAGAACTTTCGATATACTCTGCAATGAACTAAAGGATCTGGAAATACAAACTTTAGCCTTATGTAGGTACTTATCAAGTTGATTTTCAGGAAGAAAAGGATCTATACGAGCTCCAAAAGAACGAATGGCATCCAGTCATTGAGTGGTTTAACATGTTATGAATTTTTTGTTCTAGATGTAAGCTACCCCTATTATAATTTGTTGTTCTAAATGTAAGCTACTCCTCAATGTTCGAAACGTCAAACATCATCGATTCATGTTCGAATAGTAAACCGTAATCGACGATTGTTTGACGTTTGGGACAGACAGTATTCCCTTCTTTTACACATTCTTTTTCTTCTTTTAAACGAGACTAGACATGCCAATAAATTGTTAAAGAGATAAAAATTCAATTAAAAAAATTAAAATAAACCTAAACCAAAAGAAATGTCGTTTTAATAAACAAACTTTTCGATACGAACCTACAAAAAACTTCCAGTATATCACCGCCCAAGATTAAATGAAAATATCCAAGTACTTTCTTTCACCAAGTGAAGATGTTTCATATGGTATGTTTTCTCTCAAGATTCAATTTTTTGAAAATTCTTGAGGTGCGAAGCTAATTGTGTAGAAAATATACGGTCAAATCAATAAAAAAAACTAAAGTGTTAGAAAAAAAATTAATTTTATTCGAAACATTTTCTTTTTTCTTGACAAACAAATTCAATCCAAAGTACTGAGCTTATGATTATTGCTTCTGCTGACCAAATGTACCTTGAAAATCACCATGTATTGTGGCCATCCAAGCAGCTTATAGGCTGGGTTGAGAAAATTCTGAACGATTTCGTGTAGGTCCTAGCCCGCTGCGACATAGCCTCCACCAGAAATTTTTTTTCATACTTATTCTTCTCCACAAATGAACTAATCGCCTTTCCCATACCTCCCAATTCCTTGTGATTGAACGGAGTTACCGGAAAGCTCTCTTTCAGGTAGTAAGCGAAAGCGTTGAACTTATTTGTGGCGACGAGTTGGAAGACGCATCGCTTGGAAACATCATTACGAACTATGAGCAAGTCTTCCTCGTCCTTCGGGTCGTTACGCCAGTAGCCATAGTGACTTTCGGTTCCTCGCTTAACAAAGAGCGTTTGAAACTTTGGAGTATCATAAAAGAACAACCAGTGCCGCAAATAGTCACCAGGGCTTTTATTCTCGACCTTGGAAAATTTTTCATATTCTGTAAAAAAAAAAACAAAAAGCAATAATTCTTGTTTTGTAAGGAAACTGTACAAATAATATTACTTACCACGACCAAATTTATTCAAAATGAAATATTTGTTTTGATAACAGCCATCAGCTGTTTGTTTACATTAATATGAGCGCTGAATTTTTCGAAAGGTTTGTTTGTTTAGTTCTAATTTGAATTGCAACTACTTTTCGAGAGGTTTTATATAAAACTTGTGGTTTACGAAAACTTGTCGTTTACCAAAAATGTATGACAAAACTTGAGTTTTCGATGTAGGTTTCGGCGAAAATCGATATTTTCGTGAAAACCGGGTTTTGGGTTTGGTGTGAAAAGCCTACTATGGTCAGTTTGTTTTGGAGATGTTCTGAAATTTGAGTTAATAAATGTATATCCTATAATAAATAATTATAATTGAAAGTACTTTCTTCTTTTGCAAAAAAATAATGCAATTACTTCGTATATTCACAATTTAGAAAATATTCCAATATTTCTACAACTTACAAATTTATTAACACATCTTTAGCAGGTTTGGTATCATTTATAAGCATTTAACTGCCTCCTGAATATGATTCCTTTTTTTTATTTACACATTCTTTGATTTTTTTTTGAAATTTTTGTAATAAATAAACATTTATCATTATATTATATGTATCGTGTGTTTAATGGCAGGAAAAATTATTTTAATTGTCTTTTAAATTGTTGTTATGAACTTGCTTACACTTACAATATTTTGTATAATGCGTCCATATTTTTTCCAAATTCAATAAAGAGAATATTTCGATTAATTTCTTAAAACAAGGTATTTATTATATTTTAATTTCTTATACCATCATGTTTTCTGCACTGAATGATTTAGAGTACGAGTTCGATTGGGGACAATTCTGTGTGATAACCTGGAACGCATCCAATAGATGACAGATGTCAAAATTTGACATTAAAAATCTCTGGTTCGTAAATTGTAATCGTTCGCTGGTCAAATTTTTATAAACAATTAATATATTTTTAACAATGTACTAAATTTCCTCCCCGTATGTGTGTATAAACTCTCGATATAACCAATAAACATGAGCAGCACCAGTTCCGAATATAATGCCGAACCCCTACAAAGAGAAGTATGTATCTGAAATTCGTTTTTATTGATTTCTCAATAGCCCCGTCTTTAATTTCTTAGCCAATAGTTCAGCGTCCCCGACCACCACCAGAAGCTCTTACCAAGGGTCGAGCAAATCTACGCAAATGGCTAGGTAAGACATTTAGGGTTGTCATAACCGACGGACGTGTACTTACCGGCTTCTTCAACTGCACCGACAAAGACGCTAACGTAGTGCTATCGATGTGCACCGAATACTTGGAAGAAGGAAAAGATGCACGAGTCCTGGGAAATGTAATGATTCCAGGAAAGCACATAGTATCAATATCAGTTGACATGCCTGCCGATCCACCAATGACATCTCAGGAATTAATACAATGACTAGCACGCAATTAGATAAAACTCTTTTCTATTTATTAAACCATTTTAATAACAATTTTAATGTGTTTTAAATAACTTAAACTACAGAACTTTGAACTTTATTTGGCTTTTTCCTTGTGTTCTAGTGGATCAAAACCTTGTTTAACTTTTTCCTTGAATTGTTCGTAGGTTCTTTTACGATCGAAATGTTTGACCCATTGTGATGGACATGAGCTTTCATATAATTTTCTTAAGTCGGCACATATTTTGGGAACAGCTTCACCACTTGTGGACTGATGACCGGGTGCATGAGCATCTAGGCATGCCCAGAAATCATCACGAGCCTTCCAGCATTTTGCTCGTTCGTCTTTTGTTGGGAAACTCATTTTATCAATGGAGGAGCTTTGGAACAACTAGTGGGATAAATGATGTTTTTAAAACTTTAAACTCTGGAAATTATTAATATAAAACTATAAACTATTTTACTTTTGCAATTTTGATCACATAACCTTCTCTATTTACGAAATTCTGGCAGCTGACACTTGAAACTTGACAGCTGGTCTTCAGAGAACAAAAGTGTATGGAAAAAGCTCTGTTTGTTTAAATTTTATTCCATTGTGTGCCACAATTTAAAACCCAGCAAAATTAAAAAAAGGTAACATTTTTCAAAAATTTAAACTTTTGGCAAACAGTAAAAACTTACACAAAATTGTTTTATAGGCTCAACTTTCCATTACCGCAGCACGAATTTCGACTCGCGGTTTTTTTTATTCGATAGATTTGTGCAAATAAATAATAACTATAGCAATTTTAGAGCGAGGAAACATTTATTTCTATTTTTAATTAATTTTTAAAGTTCACTTTTTTCCATACAAAACACTCAAAAATGGTTGATTTTGACATTTCTTCCCTGTTTTTTGTTCAGTGTTGCCATACTTGTTTTTTTTTCTTGGTAATTTCTTTTATTTTAGTGCTCAAATGGAAAAGTACTTTGCATATACCCAAACTCGCACCCACCCCAAATCCTATAGTGACCCCAAGCAGGGGGGTTGCAGGGGCCAGCATGCCCCCCCTTACATACCTAGCTCTTAGTACGCCGTGCTATCAATTAAAAAAAATATGTTTTAGGCTCAAAAAATGCAATACAAAAAAAGTAGGGTTAAGTCCGAAAAAGAAAATATTTTTTTTTATGACTTAAAGTTGTTTCCTCGCCCTTATATTTAAAACATGTTCTATTGAGACCCCTACCTAACGGTAAAAAAAATCAGAAGGAAATTCGTGCTGTGGTAATGGAAAGTCACCCCGTTTTATATTTTGAAGTATGTGCCATTTGAAGAAAATAACGCACTTCACAAGCATTTAAACCTTACTCATTTGTATGCCTATTACTTTTGTAGTCTTTGAAAAAAGGTTATTTTGTAAGGGGTAAGTTATAGCTATCATTGAAATCGATCCGAAAAAATATTTGAATCGATATTTGACGGTGTTTTCTTTTGATTAGAAATGAAAATTATATACTGATCAATCGGAAATCATACAAAGAATTTGTTTTGAGAAAAAAAGTGTAATTACGTATTTATTTTTCTCCAAAAATGTTTTCTTCTATTTTCCGGACGGAAATTCATTTTCCTGATCAGCTGATACTTTTATGTTCAAAAGTGAAACGAATGCTTCCACTGAATTGTAGTCCAATTTCACACAACTCCAATTACAGATTTCTGTCAGTAAAAATATTTCGGTGGCTTTCAATCACGATATTTTGTTCACAGACATACATTTTTAATGAAAGCTATAAACAACTTGTCAAACAATTCCAATGTTTGTTTTCAATGATTAAAAACCAATGATAGCTATAACTGGCGCCTAATAATGGGTCAAATTTAAGACCCATTTTTTGTAGGGTTCGTGGGAAGTACTTCATTTAGAGTTTAGCAGAAACTGTTGAAACCACAAAAGTTGGAAAGGGTGATTTATTATGTACTAAACTACTTAAAAATAAATATAATTGATCATCCACACTTACACACTACACTGAAAACAGGATAAAAACCTTGTAACCCGGGAACATCTCTGAAAATACAGTTTATTTATTTATTAATTATTATTCTATCAATAATAAGCAATTTATGTACATTTATTTATGTACCTTAATACTTTGTACTTACCTTTGCGACTTCGCTCATTTTAAAGTTTTATGTTGTTTTCTATAATTCCTTCCTTATCGCCGCTCTTAATAAAGTGATATATTTTGACGTTTAATGTGAAAAGTAATCGACTTTTAGAGATACAGAAACCCATTTTATCGCATTTTTCCAGTATTTCTATTCCGTTTGTTCCAGTCGATAAAGTTATCGCCTGTCAAAGTTACAGAAACCCGATTATGCGATAAAATGATTTTTTTTTCAATTCTCACCGTTTCTCGACAAGTTTTATCGCTTCGCAAGTTACAGAACATGGGTCCTGCATCTAATGTTGGTCTTAATAAAACGTTGATAACATTCTAACAAAAGGTTAAAGATGGATAAGAAACGTTTTCAACAATCATCTTTATTTTCAACTTCAAACATGGCTAAACGTTTAAGACTTTTAAAAATATAACTTTAAAATATAAAAATTAATTGAAAAAAGAAAATAATAACAAAATTTAAAATAAAAACTTTAAAACATTTGTTATTTAATGATGATAAGTTTTTAAACCAGAAAAGCGTTCTTTGACTGATAATATAAAATAAATTTGTTTATATTTTTTTGTAAAATAAAATATTAATTTAATAAAATAGAGTTTTAATTTTAAGAAAGCTTAAAATCGATGGGTGTTTTTATTTTTTCTTATTTTAGTTTATAGTTGCCTAGATAATGCTTCTGGGTATGAAAATTAAAAAAGGAAAAGAGGGGAGGTCTGTTCCTCTGAGGTGGCTTTTTTTATTATATTCTTTTTTTTTAAAGATATGTAACAGAAGATGCATATAAGAAAATAAATCATATTCTTATTATATTCTGGTATTCAAAAATTACACGAATTTTGAATAAGAAATAAATACATTTTTATTTAATTGATAAGAAAAAGGTTTTAAAAGTAAAAAAAAGATAAATGGAGTTTAAGAAACTGTATATTATTATTAGCTTTACGAATTCCATCTTTAAAGTGCCTTGCACATGAGAGCGAACAACGAATGGACGAAAATGTGATTTTACACATTTCAAAAAGTCAATTCCAAACAAAAACACATCTAAATTATATAAAAACAATTGACACCAATGTAAGCATAACAAAATTTGCTTTTTGTTCTGTAAAACAAGAAAATTTTGTAATAACAATTTGGTAGTATCGAAGTGTGGTTACTACGAACTGTCAAACTTTATTCGCGTTTCACATACCATCCACACTGCAACGAATAAATTGTTCGCGCCCAACGTAACCTCAAAACTATACCACTCTTGTTTTGTTTTTATGCGAAAGATCATGGCTGAGACAAGTATAGAAAAAAGGGTAATCGTAAATTGACAGTTTGTCTCTGTCTCCGAATAGAAAAAAAGCTCATGTGAAAGAAAAGTCAAAATGTACGAACATCCACTGATCGCAGTTCGTAGCTCATGTTCAAGATGCTTAAAGTCTGAAACCAATTGTGGAGCATTGACATAAACCTTCATCTATAACATAATAAAAAAAAAATGTAAAGATGCTCAATCTCGGGATATAATATGTGTTTTTTTTTTAAACACTGAATTGTGACTGCAAAATTTTCACCATTTTTGTAAGGAATTAAAAACATATGTTTTAGTAATGTTAAGTTATTGGAAAACAGTTTATGTAAACAAATTCATAACGGTTCAATAGGGCATATCTAGGAATATTCTTTTTCGTGATTTGGGGCTTGTTGCCACACCATAAAATGATGAACAAATAAAACTGTTCAGCAAAGTCAAGGTTCTTGCACATGAGAGCGAACAACGAATGAACGAATGGACGAACAAACGCGATTTTAAACATTTCAAAAAGTCAATTTGAAACAAAATACCTTTAAATCATAAGAAACAAATTGACGACTATGTTAGGATAATACAATTTACATTTTGTTCTCTATAGTAAGACAATTTTGTAAATTTTTTTTAATTCAACCGAAAGATGATCTTTATTACTCTATGATTTATTAATTTTCTGCACACCTTCATTTAATGCTTTCTGTAAAAATCTTTGAAATCAGAATTATATCTTTACAATACAAAATATAAATCGTGATGAACTTATACCATGCCTGAGGAGTTTTCAGTAGACAATAATGATTTTGGTAGTTTTTTTTAATATGAACTTTAAGTAGAGGTTTGTGAAGTAAAGTTCTGAATTTGCAATTTATGACACATTTGTTTCCATGCGGTCTACGTGACCCAGCCGTATTAGTCGCTGGACTTTTAACCTTCTGGCTAAGTCTACGTCGCTGTACAGCCCGTACAGCTCGTCGATCCATCTTCTCCTCCACTCCCTTTCGACACGAAGAACTTTTCTCTCGAACCGACCCAAGGTTCTTTCATCCCCTTTTGTCATAGTCCATGCTTCTACACCGTATAGGAGGACGGGGATGATGAGGGTCTTAAATAGCGACATTTTGGTCCCTCGAGAGAGGACTTTACTACTCAATTGCTTTCTTAGCCCAAAGAAACAGCGGTTAGCAAGAGTTATTCTGCGTTTGATCTGAGCGCTGGTGTTGTTTTCTGCGTTTACAGCGGAGCCTAGGTAGACGAAGTCCTTGACTGCCTCAAAGTTACGTCCGTCGATGGTGACGTTTTGACAGAGACGTCGGTGTTGTATGTACTTTCTTGACGGCAGTATATACTTTGTTTTGAACTCATTAACCATTGAACCCATTTTGGCCGCCTCTGCCTCAATACTCACAAGAGCCCCATTGACATCACGCTGAGTTATTCCGATTATGTCAATGTCATCAGCATATGCTATTAATTGGACAGACTTTTGAAAGATAGTGCCTCTAGTGTTGACGTGTGAGCTCTGCACTATTCTTTCAAGCACGATGTTTAAAAAATCACATGACAGCGCATCACCTTGTCTAAATCCTTTTTTGACATCAAAAGGTTCTTTAAAGTTGTTTCCAACCTTTATGGAGCTGCGTGAATTCTCCATGGTCATCCTGCACGAGTTTGGCAGGGATGCCAAAACTAGACTTGGAGCTAAACAGCTCGTCCCTGTCAAGGGCGGTTTCAGACTTTTCATCAGGGGGGTTCACACTCTTAGATGAGTGTAAGTAAGAGTAAAGACTCACCGCTTAAAAATGTTCTTTAATTCTTTGTAAAGTAGGCTAACAAAATTTAATAATTGCTTAAATGACGACTTTAGTTATCAAATTATTTAAGAACACTGTTGTCCAGCAAGGTATGGTCTGGATGACTAATTACATAGAAAGCATTCCAAGATTATAACAGTTTTCTAAATATGCCATATTTAAGAAAAATTTAAAATACAATAGTTTAGAGGGTTTTTGGTGCATTTCGCGCAGAAATGTAGGAAATTGATTTGATACGTTACTTTTTTCTAAAAATACAATACACTTTTCTTGTTTTCATTTCTTTTAATGCAAAAATTCAAAAGTTAAGAAAATTATTTAAAAAACATTTCAAAAAGTCAATTTGAAACAAAACACATTTAAATCATAAGAAACCAATTGACGATTATGTTAGGATACAAAATTTGCATTTTGTTCTCTATAATAAGATAATTTTGTAAAAACAATTTAGTAGTATCAAAGTGCAGTGTGTTTGCTACGAACTGACAATCTCTATTCGCGTTCCACATACAATCCACATTGCAACGGATAAATTGTTCGCGCTCAACTTAACCTCAAAATTATACCCCACTTGTTTTGTTTGTTGAAAAGGGTAATTATAAATTGACAAATTGTCGCTGTATACGAATAGAAATAAAACTCATGTGAAAGAAAAGTCAAAATATTCGAACATCCACAGTTTGCAGCTCGTAGCTCATGTGCAAGATGCTTAATGTAGCTTCCGAACAAATCACACTTTTTATAGGTTGTTTTTAAAAAACCTTTTACAATTCGAATAAAAACGTTATATGTTTTTTTTTCTTAAATAAAATTCGTGACTTTTTCCACACACAATACCTTTTTTCAATATCTGTTTTAATATTTTCAGTATCTTATTTATTTTTCAAAAATTCGTCATAAGTTGTAAGCTTTCACCTGCCCTATATTAATATATGAATGCTGCAGATTTTTTGTCAAATAGTTCTTTGCGTAAAAACTCGTTGTTTAAAAGCATGGTTATTATGAATTTGAGATGGTTTAAATTGAATTCGGGATCACTAACAAAAAAATTGCTCTAAAATGAATTATTCTAAACATAAAGGAATTATGTTCAAGGTGTTCAAAAGTTTTAGATTGAGAATTAAATACACATAAGTTAACTCATACCATAAGTTATAACTAATGAGCATTTGCAAAAATTAAGTGAGACACTAAAATGATTTAACCTTTGAGAACCCTAATTGTACATCCAGTAGATTTAGGGTACGTTGACAAGAAATGCTCAAGTTATGTAAGTTCCAGTTGGAAACCTTTCTATAATTTGGTATTACAAACTGTAGGTCAACAAAATTTACGTATACATTTTATGAATCATTATAAAAGTAAAATGCCATAATAAACTAATTGGTTATAGTTAATATAGTATAATTTAGCTAAAGAAACGTTTGTGGTACGATTATTTCCCATAATTGAAGGTGCCATAAATAAAAAGAAACGTTCTCTTTGTAGCACTCTCCCGTAACATGCGTCACTCAGCATCATTCGATTTATTAAATCCACAATCGATCTCTTTTTGTAAATGTATATAGAAACAAATATGTAGCTACTTAAACTTATGTTAATAAATCCTTTAGCAACAATAAACACATGTAATAACGCCATAAATTTGAATCTTCAATCTAACAGATGTTGCATTGCATTTATTCTCATCATCAAGAACTAAAGCATTTTTGTTGTTTCTGAAGACAATGCATCATAAACAATAGCTGTATACAATATACATGTTAACCATAATGACGTAGATAAACTTATGTACATGAAGCTTTAAGATCCAAACAATACAATGCTCTTCACCCCATCTTTTTACGTCAAAATGTACCTAGGCCAACCTTAACATTTGGTCTAGGTACCTATACGAATAAAACAAGACAGACGACCACATCAGGGTAATGCGGCACAAGTTCAAAACAACAAATGCATTTTCAAAGATTACATCAATTTTTGTGGCCTAGGATAACGAATGTGACGGCGGCGCTGGCTATGGCGTTGTTGGCGCATTGCGTTGCGTTTGCCGCTTTGGAATTGTGGCATTGTACTGACTGACGTTGACAACTTAGAGGCGGACGAAAAATTTTGTGGTTTCTTTTTTAACTTGAAAGGGGAGGTAAGTTTAATTGAAATGCGTGTACCTTACCTACCTACCTAGAATATTAGCACCTACGAGTTTAGTGCTTTTACCCACAACTATGTTAAAACGTAGTTTGAATGGTTAAAATTTAATTGTGAGAAATTAGTTTTAGGGTCAATGGCAATGGTATGCCGCAGAACTTTACTTATAACTTATGTTAGTAAGCTCTATTATAGATATAAAAGAACCATTGTTCATAATCGAGTTGCCTTACCCAAAAGTTATCGTAGAACCTGTGGCTTTTGAAAACATTTTGGCATTACATTGTCTAAAAAGGTTTACAAATTTAAATATCAATCATAAAATTGATTTGATCTTTCAAGAAACCAATCAACACTTTGTTTACATTTCATTTTGGTGCGAACTTAATTTTTTTTGATAAAAACTAGGTTACGAAATTTGAAGAAATCCGTTCTTCAATTCAGTAGTGAAAAAATGTTCTTACAAAAATCAGAAAATAAAAAAATAATATTAGTAACCAAAGAAAGCTCTTATAACAACTATTTATTACATTTTAAAAAGCAAATTTTTAAAATTAACAAAGTAAATAAAATTCTCATTTATGCTCAAAGGGGAGAAAAAAAATCAATTTAAAAAAGTTGCATCATGTATTTAAAATATTACGTATTTACGATATTAAAATAGTCCTGGGCGATTTTAATGCCAAGCTAGGAAGGGAAGACATCTTTGGTGGAATAATCGGGAAGAGCAGCCTGCACGAGAACACTTCCGACAACGGATTCAGGCTCATAGATTTTGCTGCGGGGCGAAACGTCATGGTAACCAGTACGCGTTTTCCACACCTCAACATCCACAAAGGAACTTGGACTTCTCCAGATCAATCTACCGTCAACCAGATTGACAATATTGCGATCGACGCCAGACATGCTTCCAGCATCATGGATATACGAACTTTCCGAGCAGCTAACATCCAATTGGACCACTACCTCGTTGTAGCCAAGGTAACACTTCGGATTTCCAGACCCAAGGCAAAACAGGGAGATGCTGGGAGAAGATATAACGTCGAACGGCTACAATCGCCAGAGATCGCCAAATCCTTTTCCGATCAAGTTACAAGTAACCTCTCTTGAAGTTTTCTGCCGCCAACACAATGTATCGGAAACCAGTGGCAACATTGCCAAGAGGCAATCAGAGAATCCGCCTCTGAGGTGCTGGGTTTCAAGCAGCCACCAACAAGGAACCCGTGGTTTGATGAGGAATGTCGGCAGGCAAATGCAGCCAAACAATAGGCAAAGCGGTGCTGTATAAAAGGACGAGAGCTGCTCATGAGCTCTATGAGCAGAAGAGGCGAGAGGAACGCCGACTTCTCAGAAGGAAAAAGAGAGGGCATGAGAAGCGTGCGGTCTAAGATGTTGAGAGGTTTACAAGCAGGCAGGCAGGATGATCCATTCAACATAGACGACGAAAGCCAACAATCCCGTCCTCCCAACATAGACTTAGACTTAGGCTTGAATGCCCAGCTCTTTAAAGCAGATGTAGATTAGTTTTTTAAGAGCATGCACCAACTTATCTGTAAGATATGGTCGGAAGAAAGCATGCCCGATGAATGGAACCTCAGTATTGTTTGCCCGATCCTGAAAAAAAATCTTTTCTGCCGTAATATGTGAACGTCTAAAGCCCATCGTCAACAACCTGATAGGTCCTTATCAGTGTGGTTTTAGACCAGGAAAGACCACAGTTGATCAAATATTCACATTATGGCAGATCCTGGAAAAAACTCAAGAACACCAAATCGACACCCACCATCTTTCATCGATTTCAAGGCCGCATATGACAGCATCTACGGGAACGAGCTGTATAGAGCCATGTCTAGTTTTGGCATCCCTGCCAAACTCGTCCGTTTGTGCAGGATGACCATGGAGAATTCACGCTTCTTCATAAAGGTTGGAAACAACTTAACAGAACCTTTGGATGTCAAAAAAGGTTTTAGACAAGGTGTTGCGCTGTCATGTGATTTTTTTAACATCGTGCTTGAAACAATAGTGCAGAACTCTCACGTCAACACTAGAGACACTATCTTTCAAAAGTCTGTCCAATTACTAGCATATGCTGATGACATTGACATAATCGGAACAACTCAGCGTGGTGTCAATGGGGCTTTTGTGAGTATTGAGGCAAAGAGGGCAAAAATGGGTTTAACGGTTAATGAGGGCAAAACAAAGTACATGCTGTCGTCAAGAAAGGACATACAACACCGAAGTCTTGGTCAAAACGTCACCATCGACAGACGTAACTTTGGGGTAGTCAAGGACTTCGTCTAGATAGGCTCCGCTGTAAACGCAGAAAACAACACCAGCGCTCAGATCAAACGCAGAATAACTCTTGTTAGCCGCTGTTTCCTTGTACTAAGAAAGCAATTGAGTAGTAAAGTCCTCTCTCGAGGGCCCAAAATGTTATATAAGACCCTTTTCATCCCCGTCGTGCTATACGGTGCAGAAGTATGGACTATGACAAAAGCGGATGAAAGCACCTTGGGTCGCTTCGAGAGAAAAATTCTTCGTGTGATCTGCGGTCCCGTATGCATCGAAGGGGAGTGGAGGAGAAGATGGAACGACGAACTGTACGGGCTGTACAGCGACGTAGACTTAGCCAAAGGGTAAAAGTCTAACGAATACGTCCACCCACAGGACAGCGCAGTACAGGAAGACCGCGGATCAGGTGGCGCGCACAAGAGGAAGGTGACCTTCGCTTGGAGTGCGAAACTGGAGACATCTAGCTAAGGACCGAGCTAGATGGAGATGTTTGTTGGGTGAGGTCCTAGTTCACACAGGACTGTAGCGCCACCTTAAGTAAGTAAGTATAAGTAATTAAGTAAGAAATCAATTTTCAAGTTTCTTCAAATTCAACCATGTGTTGAATCAGCTGTTCTGTCAGATACCTACATACCCCAGAAATGCTTGGATACCTTTGGATTCCTTTTTTGACATCTCAGCTGTCTTTGATCAGCTATTATTCTACACGTAGAACACTAACAAAAAGGTATGCAGATACCCTATCTGTCTGAGATTGAATGCAGCCATTTGACCTTTCTTTGGATCCCGTTAGCGCGTTGAAAAACAGGCCTGTTGTTAAAATCGATATTTTGACAGATCTGTTGTTCATAATCTGCTATAAGTCCACACTCACAATTATTTTTCTTGAATATAATTGTGGAATATTATACCTTTTTAAGTTAAGTAAATTTTTTTGAGTTTCAGAAGTTCAGTTGACGGAAATATAAAATTTAAAACAAATTTTCGTCAAGGTTAATTGTAAAATGAACATTTTTATTATTGTGTGTTCAGTGGAATGTAACTGTTGTTCAATGTCATTATGTAGTAAGAGAATACAAAGTTAAAGAGTACATTTCTGTTGATAGGTTGTTAAAAAAAACTGAAACTTTAGCTGTTTTTAGCCTCTTCGTTCATCATGATACCATTTCTGTAACAGTTGATTTTTTCAAAGTTAAAATTTGAATCGCTGATTTTCTGTAATCGGTTTCTTAATTAAAAACATATATTTCAATCTTATTGGTACCTCTTTTTAGGGTTTATGGTCGTATTATATACGCTATGTTGTTATATTTGAAATGCAAATAAAAAGCATTCAGAAACATTTAACATACGCATTGAGCTAGATATCGTACTTCTTATTCTTACTTGTTTCTTAACATAAACATAGCCCATATAACTATTGGAAGATTTTGAAATTTTGACTTGTAACTTTGGTAACTTAGACATTGTAAACAAAATTAGATACAACAAAACATGAACCCGTAGCTATAGTCAAACAAAAATTCCCATATTCAATGGATACCATTGTTACCCCCTTTAAAATTCGTGTAGGTATATATATTGTGACCATCAATAGAGGTACCTATTGTAAGTTCGTTGATGTATCTACAAAATAACTTATGTACGCAACTTCTAAATGTTTAATCGTTAAGTGTTTGAGCAAAAATATATTTTCTGCAAAGTCTGACTAATAGTTTAGATTGGCTTAAAGTCATATAAAAGCCAAGCCATTGCTATTGTACAGCATCAGTTTACGATTTGAATCTCTTGGATTAACATTAACTCCTGTAATATTATATAAACTTC
Source organism: Eupeodes corollae (assembly GCF_945859685.1). NCBI lineage: Eukaryota > Metazoa > Arthropoda > Insecta > Diptera > Syrphidae > Eupeodes > Eupeodes corollae. The sequence goes on along the minus strand of NC_079148.1, from coordinate 41,557,981 downwards.
TATAACTATTATAAAAGTAGAAATGAAGTGCTTTGTAAGTCATCATCATATTCCTTCAAAAGATTCTGTTAAATAAGTTAAATTTTGTTTGTGTTAAGCCTATCTTCGCCATCCTAATTGTGGCTGTATTGGTGGTAAATGCTGAACAATCAGGAGCAGATTCTAGCGCATCCGCTTCAGGACTCGAAATAGTATCTGAGAATCAGCAGAAAAAACAGGAAAAACGTGGAATTGACTATAATACTCTTGGCGGATACACTAGTGGATTGGGTGTTGATGGAAACCTAGGTGGACTTGGATACAATGGCATTCCTGGATATAATAGCGGAGTTGGCTTAACTGGCACAATTGGAGGTTACAACAGTGGATATTACAATCCATATAGCCCCATACCTAGAGTAGCTGGCCTTAGCGGTGAGTGGTATATTTTAAGCACTTTCTCGTTTCAGTATTTGAGCTTTGATTTTTTGTGTATAGGTATTTCCAGTTACAACAATCCAGGATATTACAGAAGTGGATACAATACAGGATATAATGGTTATAGTGGTTATACCGGATACAATGGTGCATATGGATACCCAACAGCTGGATATAGTGGTTCTAGATTAGCAAGCCCGTATACCCGTCAAAGTTATTACAATTCATATCCATCAAGTTATTACAACAGCCAACTTGGGAGTAGTATTGTAGGCGGTGGGTTGGGACTAGGTGTTGGTCCTACTCCAGTTCCAGTTGTTGCAGGTGGCGGCTATCAATATGGACCTGGGATTTCAGGAGGAATATACTAAACTGATTTCTTTTAAAAGAACAAAAAATTGGACAATTTATTAAAATAAAATTTTTTTTATAAAGAAACATTTTACAGATAGTTAAACAATCGTTGTTTTTTTTGTATGAGTAGTCAAATATTCAACTGTGATTTTCTATTTTAATGAATTAATTCAGCCATTAACAGTGTAATGATAAGTTGTATGACATCTAATATGCCAGAATAAGCATACACTTCATACTCCATAAAATTAAAAAGCAAAGCCGACGCTTTAACTCTACATATCAGTGAAATTGAAATGTTTAAAAGGCCAACATTTTAAACCTTTTTTTCGTTTTCCTACCAAGTAATTTACTAATTGCGTTTTATTAAAAAACGTGTATCCAAATAAAAAGTGACAGATCTTGAAAATAAACCAAGCAAAACGTCGAAACGGAAATGAAATCTCCAACTTTTGACTGGACCATTCTATCCACTGCTCTTATAAGAATAATTTTACAGATATCATATGGATTTAGCAAATAGCCAAAAGTTAAAGTAGAAATTCCGTAATTTTAACTATAGCAAATTGTTAGGAGACAGTTAGATGTTAGAATCGATTAAAATTCGCTAAATCACATTTTTGGTTAGTAAATTGCTAAAAATGTATTTAACAATTATCTTCTTTATCATGTTTATTTGTGTAACTCACTACCAAGGAATACGGCTTTTGTTTATAGAAAAATCAACAACTAAATAACCCATTTCTTTCGCAAAAAAAATCAATTCAGACAGACTTGACAAAAACAACCACGACTCAGCACATTTTATTTGATAACAAGTAAAGCTGATAAAGCAAACCGCCTGTTTCGAAAATATTTGTTGAAGGGTGTTTTTTTAAGGCATAGTTCTGAGCAATTAAATTTTAAAATATTTAAATATTAAGGGCCAGTTATAGCTATCGATGAAATCGATCCGGAAACATTTTTGAATCGATATTTAATACTGATCGATCGGAAATTACACAAAGAATTTTTGGGAGAAAAAAAGTGTAAATACGCATTTATTTTTCTCCAAAAATGTTTTTTCTATTTTCCGGACGGAAATTCATTTTCCTGAACAGCTGATAATTTTATGTTCAAAAGTGGAACGAATCGTTTCACTGATTTGTGTTCCAGTTTCACACAATTCCAATGACAGATTTCTGTCAGTACAAATTTGTCGGTGTTTTCAATCAGGAAATTTTGTTCAATGACAGAAATTTTGAATGATAGCTACAAAAATTCCAATGGTTGTTTTCAATGAGGAAAACCATTGATAGCTGTACTGCCCATAATCTCTTAAAGGCCCTATCTACAAAATTTGCATATTTAGAGTTAGGGCATTGTCTCCGATTTTTCTACATTCATTTCTAAACCTTAAATCTTCAAATAAGCCAGAAAAACACAATTTCTATAAGCCCTAACTACAAATCACGTGCATCAAAATATATAAAAAGCCCTAACTACCACATAGGGCCTCTTATAATGCACTGCATAGAGAAAGCATATTCATGTTCTTTTTTAAAAAGCCCTATGTGCAGTTAGGCCTTTTTTTCTTTTAACGTGTTGAATCTTGTCGAGTTTTTTTACGAATTTAGAATTTGATTTTGTTGGAGAGTGCGTTATTGGCCTTCAGTTGAATGCAATTTTTGATACGCAAAGGTCGTAACCTCGTTTCGTGCTTGGTCCTGTTTAACTATTTACAAATGTTGTTTTGTTTTTAGCAGAGGGCTTTATTTTTAATTTTCCTTCATATATATTATTTACAATAAGTGATTAAACATGAACCGGTCAAGAATGCTTGTTAATTTAGCTTTAAATATTAATCACAGAAAAAAAATTGAGTTAATGAAAACAGAATTAAGAAATGAAAATAAAAAAAATTGGTTGAAATGGGTCCTGATTATGTTCCCGAAAATAGTAGTGATTCAGAAAATGAAAATGTCCTTGTTTCTGCTGGTGGTACAGAGACAAACGGAGTGAATCAAGAAGAAATTGTAACATTAAATATTGAAGAAGTGGAAGAGACCAACACAGGACAGGCTGCGGAGTCCAACGATGATGGCGGAAGATTGAAGAGGAAGAGAAAAGGGCTGTCAGCCAAGAAAAACAAAGTAAAAGAAGAGAAAAAGAATCAAAAAAACATCCAATTCGACTACCGTGTGGAGAAAAATGTATTAAAAAAATGCATTTCAAATATTTTTTGAGGTAGGAGAATTGAAATAAATACTCGGTTTTGGTCTTTAGATTGGCTTGAAAGGCGACATATTACATTAAATTCAACACGCAAACAAAATACTGCTCGTGATACAAAAAAAGATAAGTTATCGTCAAGGAGAAAATTTAGCTTTATCCATTTTTTTTTTATGAACAGGGTAATATCTGTGCTGTTTGCGAAACCTTCTACCATACTACCTTAGGTTTTTCCAAGGAAAACAACAGTGTAGTTTATGACGTAATTATGACAACTCCTCAAAATTCATTGGCACCCTTTAATGATAAACGTGGACGATGTGGTCGTTCGTATCCCCGATTGGATACACAAAAAATAAAGAGTTTATTGAGGCTTACAATCCAACGATTTCTCACTATCGTCGAGAGTACGCTCCTCTACGCCGTTATCTTCTAAGTGACTTAACCAGGAAAGGTATTCGAACTTCGTACCAACATTTTTGTAAGATCGTGTCGCTTGGGCATGAGGAATGTGAGCAATGTGAAAGCCACAATCTGCATATGGCTAGCAAGCATGTGAACAACAACGTGGATATACAGATCAGCGACGAACAAGTCTGTAATATTTGTAAAGACTGGGAAAATCACAAGGACCGAGTCAAATTAACAAGAGCATAGTATCAAAAAAACAGCAAACTTGATTCCAATGAAATAGCTCCGGATACACTTGTTGTGTCTGTTGATTTGCAAAAAGTGATAATGCTAGCGCGGTTGGAAGGTTTTAAGGCTGTCATCTTTTTGAAGCGCATTATAGCTTTTAACGAAAATTTTGAGCCACTTGGAGAAAAAAGCAAAGAAATCCCATTTGTTGCAATTTGGCAGAGGGTACTTCCGGACGAAAGAAAGATGACATTGTAAGCACTTTTAACGCTTTCTTTTCTCACCATCGATAATAAATTACACTTAAGTGTATGGGTTGATGATTGCGCGGCTTAAAATAAAAATTGGGTATTATTTTCATATCTTGTAATGATTATCAATTCAGATGAGACATCTGCTACATCAATAACATTAAACTTTTTTGAACCTGTTCATATCTGCTGACAGCTTTCACCATCAGGTTGAACTCTCTATGAAACGGAAGGGAAAACTATACGATTTCCAGGATTTCTTCGATTGTGTTCAAGACGCAAACTCTTTAAAGGTTTACGTTAAGCAAATGTCTGTATCGGATTTTACGACTGGCCACCAAGACCGTATTTTTCACGATATAGCATGCATAAAATTAGAGAGAGGAAGCAAACATTTGTTCTAGAAAGTATCCTTTGAGTCAGATTTCAAAACGCTTAATTTTCTAAAAAATAAATATATGAAGTCAGGATTTTATAAGCCCGCTTCAGTCGTTCGTTCTTAACCAAGAGGAATTGCCATCGAACGAAAAAATGATATTGAAAAAAATTGTTTTCTTTGTTTCCTGAAAACCGCAAGCATTTTTGGAATAATCTTTCATTGACCGAAGCTGAACCAACTTTGGATTGAGGTAATTTAAACGAATAAATAAAAATATAAAACAATATAATGATTAATTACAGGGAGAAATAAGTTCCAGATTTGTTTGTTTACTATAAATAACCAAACCAGACGCTTTTTGAATTAAATTGTGTACAAACCTCAATTATAAAACCGAATATAAAAATATGCATTTTTTTAATTTTATTTTAATAATGCCTTTAAATTTGTATGTCATAACTCATAACTTAAATGTTTGAGACAAACTAATTTAATTTGAATTCTTATTTCATGTTTTATTGAGGATTTTTAATAAAGTATAACGTAAATTATTGTACATAGGGCCTTTTTCGTCTATGTTTTCGTCCAAAGCTAAAAAGCTATAATTGGCTATCGACGAATCGTCAAAACCCCTCAAACAATGAACACATTTAAGTGCAGAACGTTTTTCTGTTTATTTAAGAAAAAATGAGCATAAACAACTTTAATAGAAATAGACTTGAGCAAACACACTCCGTTGCAAGAACGATTTAAGTTGCACATAATGTCAAAAGTAAAATTATGGTAGATCGAAACAAAATTTATAAAGATGTACTAATTTTAAGATTTTTAAGAAATATTTAAATTTGTGTATGCCTCTTAGAGTTGGCCCGGTCTTTATTTAAATATTCAATTCACCAGAGCAAGTTTAGAAGAATAGCTATTTTACCTAAAAATGCTTAAGACTTTTCTTGAGATTTTGGTGATGACTTTCGATAATAAAGTCATTTACACTATTTTTTTCTTAAATAAATTATGGCACTAACTATTCCTATTTATATATAAGCTATTAAGGATTACCATGTAGTTTTTTTGTTAATAAGAATCAAGAAAATTTGAAATTGAAATTGAAATTGAAATTTTATAGAAAGAACTTTGTGTTTGTGGTAAAATTTAGTTTGTTAGGCTTTTGTATCAACTGGTTAAATTAGTTCACAGGAAGTTAAATATCAGTACATTTCATTTGAGTTCTAGACAACTAGCTCGTCTCGTGTTTCGTTAGGTTAGAAAAAATTGAAAACTTTGGGTGGTATGCGAAATGCTTTAGCTCAGTCTCAAAACTCATTATTTTAAGCTTTTGCTATCATTCCTATGCAAAATCGTTTTGAGACAAAACCACTAAAATGTGATCGATCTCATTTTGGAGATCTATCTCAATTGAGACATTTCCGTATGCAGAAAGAAACCATTATCTCATATAAATGAGGTAAAGCTTGTAAAATGTTGAGACTGGAAATTTGTTGTCTCAGGAACCACATTGGCTGAATATTCAAATTTGTTTGCTCCTGTTGAGTCAACAGGAAATTTTAAGAATCTTTATTGGTTTACCCCAACGCAAGTTGAAATCCTAATGAATTATTTTTTGAAAATCGCGATACTTTTCGAGGCGGTCGATTACCAAATAAGACCAGAATAATGGTGTTTTTACGATTTGTTGGTGATCCTGGCTTTTAAAGCGGTATTGGCGAAGATTTTGGAATCGATCAAAGCACTGTTTCCAGGATTATCATCGAAGTAGCTGAGAAAATTGTAATTAGGAAAGAGGAGTGAATCAAGTTTCCCAATACGGTAGAGGATAAAGTAGCTGCAACAATAATTTGGCTTAGAAAATATAAATTTCCATCCTGTATTGAAGCAATTGATTGCACTCATGTGCGAATAAAGAAAAGGTAGGTAACACAAAGCTTTAGTGATTTTAAAATTATTTACATTTTTTTTAGGTTTACACTCAATAAATATTCAAGCGACATGTGACGGAGCAGAAATGTTTACAAGTGTGGACATTTCATGGCCAGAATCGGTGCACGATTCGAGAATCTTCAAGAATTCGGATATTTGCCAGACTCTCCTTGAAAGTTCAACAAGTGTACTAATTGGCGACGAAGGCTATGGACTAACTCCATTTTTAATGACTCCGTATCGGAATCCGGTCAATGCCGCTGAAGTTAATTTTAACTATATTTTAACAAAAGAGAGCGCCATCATTGAAGGGGTGTTTGGGCAGCTCAAACAAAAATGTTCATGCTTGCAGTACAAATTAAGAGTGGCAACACGTAACGCCCCAAAAGTTATTTTTCACAATATTTCAAAGCATTCCAATACCTCTCTCATCTCTTTCCCTCAAATAATACTTCGAGGAGAGATAATTTGCTCAGAGAGGCTGGTCAGAGAAAAAGAAATGAAATTGCGATTATTTTGCTTAATCAAAATGTTATTCATTAATCATAATATTTAAAAATAAATAAAAAGAAAACGAAATCTACTTTTTTCAGAGTTTTATTTAAAAATTTAAAAGCACGTTTTGATTAAAAATTTACAAAAGAAATTTCATGTTCTGAAGTCTTGCTTTCCAGAGTTTTTAGTTAAGACTAAATTTTGCTTCAGCAAAACAATTCTTTGCAAATCTGTTTGAGAAAGCTCCCTTGTCTCCTCTGTCTCTTACTGACTTAAAATTGAATTTGAATTGTTTGAGTTCTTTCTTTTTCGAGACAAATCCTTCAAAATTTCCGTTGCGCTTGCAACGGAATTAGATGATTCCTCTCTATTAACGTCCGCCTTTTCCGCTCCTGTACATAATATTAAAAATGTATTAACATAAATTAAATAAGTGCTCGCTCTTAACTTCAAGCCTGCTTAGAACGGGATTCGAATTTCCAAATAAATCCCATAACTCTTTTTCCCAATGCTCGAGTTTAATTTTTTTGTTCCCAGTTTTGTTTTTGTCGCATTTGTCTTTAAGTCTAGTTTTAATGTTTGTTATTTTTTTAGATATTTGCTTTATTTCAATGTTTTTTCCAAATTTATTTGGTGCGCTTTTTTTCTTTTTTTTTTTTAAATCCGGAACTTGGCTTTTTGTCAAAAGAAAAGTATTTTTCTTAATAAAATTAATAAGAAAACTATTAACATCTTCGTTCTTATCCGCTACCCTTTCGCTATCACTTCTTTCACATGAAGAAGCCATTTTAGAAATTAAGGTTATTTTGAGACAAAGATAGTGAGATGAGTCAAACCTCTTGCAAACCAAAATAAACTTTGTCTCATTACAAATTCTCAATCTCATAAGCTTGAGCTCAGACTCGTAGCTCATGCCCATGAGGCTGAGTAAGTTCATTTCGCATACCACCCTTTGTCTGCTAAAATCGTTTTTGAGAAAATGTTTTCCTTTAATGAACAAATTTAAAAATTCTTCTAAAATTAGTTTTATAAAGGTGAAACTAAATACTTTTGCCAGTTATAGTAATTTCTAACGAGGTAATTAATGATGCGATGCAACATCTGCCCAAAACCTTAAAAACTTTAAATTTCAGCAACCGATTATGAATAAACCTTAGAATTTAAAAGCCCTTACTCTATTGTAGGATCAAAGCAAACTTACATGTTCTTGAAAATAAGTTATTTTTACATCCAAATAAAGAAACACCCTATACATTCCATTCCCAGATGCCAGAGCATCCCTCCTCATCTTTCCTTTCCTTATCAAATCCATATTTATTTGTGTAATATATTTTCGTGCGTTTAATTGATCTGATTTCATTTTTCACTGATAACTGCGCAGCACCAACAATCATGTTTCCATTAAATGGAGGGAGAGTTACTTACGTATATTAAGATCAAGAAGCTACAATCATCTTTCGTCTTAGTTTGAGATAGAAAGCGCCGGGCTACGGATCGCGATGTGAATCAGTTTTTTTTTTTTTTTAATTTTGAATCCAACCAACCAAAAATATTTTATATAATTTCACAACTAGTAATTAAATTTTCATAAATTTTTCATACAAAACAATAAAATTATTATATTGAAACACACAAAATGGAGGTATACACATCAGATAGCAGCGATACTGATACTCGGGAATTGAAAACAATCGATTATGGTCGTATGAATTTAACCGAGATTACCCTCGAAGATGATCTCAACTCGGAAACAAAGTCCAAATTAAAAAGTCAAAAGGACATCGAAACAATGCTTTTAAATCATAATCGTTTAAAATTTATACCACCTGCTTTAAAAAATTTTGTCAATTTAAAAGTTCTGGATTTGAGTTCAAATACCTTGACCGAATTGCCAGAGGCTGTTAGCTCATTACCGTTAGTGACATTGATTGCAAAAAATAATCTGCTTACAAATAATTCATTGCCCAAGTCGTTGGTTTCGAAAAATTCAACTTTAAAGGAGCTTAATTTGAGCGGGAATTTGTTGACACACTTTCCAGACCAGATATTGGAATTGAGATATTTGAGATATCTCTATGTGGGTGGAAATCAAATATCTAACATTTCAAAGGATATATGGAAGATGCACAGGTATTTTTTTTTTTTTTTCAAATATATGACAAAAACAAATTTGGCTTTTCTTTAAATTGTTGCAAAACCGCTTCACTGTTAGAGCTTTTTTCAGCTTGAATCTTTATTAACTTGAATTATAAAAAAAATCTTTCATTTTTCATCATTTTAAAATAATAAAAGAGATAGGAAATTGATGCTTATGATGCCAGAGAGCGAGATAAAATGATATGACGTCAAAATGCTATCAAAAATGTAAAATGTAGAAGGTCGTTACGGACAATTTGTAAAACATAACCTGAAACAGTATTGATCAACGTTGTAAAATACTTTACTAAAAATCCCACGAGCACCATGTAATTGGTTGTCCTTGTCTGTTTCATAAATAACTTAAGTCAAAAAATTACATTTCATGAAGTCGTTGAAGTTTTAACGTTCTATAATTTTATATCTTTCCTGCTTAGAAGTTAAGAATCATAAAGTGTAGCCAACGGCGTCTTTCACACGAGACTGTTTCGAATCTACGGTAAAAATCCGCACGGTGTTTATCCGTGAGCCATTGATAGTAAACTTATAAAATTAACTAAAGCTTTCACACTGAACGGAGACGTATTTTTTCCGTACGGACGATTTAAGATAGCCGTTTCAACGACTGAAGTGTACGGCGACCGTGCTGTCACCGTCATATCAGTGGCGTACGTGACTACGCAAACGCATTTTCATTCGTCAACCGTCCGTTTTTAGTAGTCACTTGTACTAAAGAAATATATGTATCTAAAATATAACCAAATGTAGACGATTCACGGGGAAAATACGTTATGTGTGAAAACAAAGTCCGTATGGAAAAAAATCGTACGGATTTTAACCGTACGGACGAGACCGTCTCGTGTAAAAGAGGTCAACGTTTTTAAATTGTATGTTCTATGTAAATATGTCCATGATTGAACGAAATGCAATAATTAAAACAACTGTTACATGTTTTGACAGCTATTGGAAAATTGTTCGATTTTTCAATTATGTCAAAATGACAGTTGTGTTTTAAGAAAACTGAATCATTTATTATTAAAGGTATCAGAATTCCAGTTAAGCTCATTCACAGATTTGGAATTCTATTCGATTTTGTTGTATCAATTGAATATTCTAACAGATTAGATAGTTGTGGTTCTAACCTTAGTAACACATGATTCCACGGAAATATTGGGCATCAGTCAAGAGTACGTACCATGCGAAACACTGGGTGACTATCACTAATTCTCTAAATTCTGTTAAAATAATTGACATTGTGCTTAATATCACAATAACCTATGTTCCGCGACATGCAACGCCAAAATTCTATGTTAAACCCTCTGTCCTACAATTCACAATCACTTTTCTCAACAAATATTACATTGTCTTGATATGATTAATATTCTTGAATACGGCAATGTTCATAAGTTAATTTTGACATTTAGGCTTTTTTCAGCAGTTCTCCATTCTTTTATGTATCAATTTCTTAAATCACCATAGTGAAGGTATTTGGAATTTTGTGGTCCACACTTTGAAACCTAATGGTATATTTTAACAAGTCCAAAAATCGAATGTGTGAAGGGCGACTCATCTTCATTATGTGCATATGTAGCTTAATTTATATATTTCCATGAGTCAATTATATTCATTAAATGCAAATTAAGACAAAGGCAACTAATCCAAATTTCATTTCTCATTAATTTAAAATCTGGAACTTGCAAATAAAAAATGAACCAATAATTAATGCTATTCAGCTTACAATTGAATAAAAAACCGAATCAGATGAATTTGAAACAATGAAAATTGGGTTTTTTGACAAACTTTCCTAAAATGTTGATATTTAATCAATACGATTTTTTTGACAGATGGCCGTTTATAAACAAGAAACTATTTTTTTGAACGGACCCATTCATGTGTGGCAACAAGAACTTTTTGTATAATTAATCATTTGCTTGAGGTTGAATGTCAATGTCAGATATGTTTGCTTTCTAATTCGAGATTGTTTAAAATATTAAAATACGTAACTACAAGTATTCTTAAGAGATAACCTCTACACTTTATGTGGTTGGTTTAATAAAAAAGTATTTAATTTTTAATTATTATTAAATATTAGGATGAGTTGAGAAAATTTTCATTTTTCACTAGTATGAAACAGAAAATGATTCATCAATAAAGATTTTTGAACTTAAGGCTTTCAATTCTAATGCTTGTGTTTATTTTAAGCACAAGTAGAAAGAAAAAGTCGGCAGTATTTTTATTTGTTGTCGTTGTAACATTACATTTCTATTCTCGTGATCAATGGAATCTCACACTTATTCCTTGAACCAACGATGATTTTTAAAATGAAAATTAGACAATATTAATTATATATAAAAAGTGTTTTAAACTAATCCTTTTGGCACAGTTAATTTACCATCATTTATTTGTGTTTCTGTAAATTTCTCTGACATTGTAAATATTAATTATCAAACATTTTTTAGTTTGCAGATTCTTTCTCTGGGTGGAAATTTGATCAACGATGTCCCTGATACTGTTGGCTGCCTGGGCCAACTTCAAGCCCTGGTTCTTTGTGATAATCTAATTGAAAGTCTTCCTACAAGTATTGCTCGTTTAAAAAATCTCAAATCTTTATTATTGCATAAGAATCGTCTTCGACATTTGCCAAAAGATATTGTGGCCCTTAAAAATTTGACAGAGGTATTTTGAGAACTCATATAAGAATATGAATATTTGAATTAACGTCTTTTTTTTAATTGTTTAGCTTAGTCTTCGTGATAACCCATTGGTGGTGAGATTTGTTCAAGAAATGGCCATTAATCCGCCATCTTTAATGGAATTATCTGCTAGAGCTGTCAAAGCAACTGCAACTAAATATGGACCAGAAGACTTACCACATACTGTTTTGGAGTATCTAAATAGTGCTAATTGCTGTGTGAATCCAAATTGCAAAGGCGTTTTCTTCGATAATCGGGTGGAACATATTAAATTTGTTGATTTTTGTGGAAAGTATCGAGTACCTTTATTGCAGTATCTATGTTCTTCAAAGTGTATACAGCCTGAAACAGAACAAAGATCAGAAGCTGGTGCAAGCGGATATTTGATGAGAAAAGTGCTTCTTGGGTAGATTTAAGAGAGAATTGTTATGTATTGGAGTGAATTTAAGAATTGTGATTGATTGATTTATTAAAGTGATTTGTGTACCTTTGAGATTAGCATTATGAAATTTAAATTGAAGCAAGAAATGAAAAACAAAATTTAGTGTGAGTAATAGTCGATAGATACTAAGGTAAGAGATTTTAATGTCACTTACTTGATAGAATTATCCAAGGTATGAAAAAGTGAATATTAGTCACTAATTTTTGGATCACCACAAAGGTCTTTTTTCAAGATAGTCATCTTTTGTCATTTCTTAAGTTCAAGATTTTGTCAGTTTATATTTGTAAGATATTTTTTTTATTTTATCAAAATCTTAAAGCTAGACAAAAATTCCTAAGAAACTAGCGTAACGATGCGGGTGCTCTAAGTTAATCCATTATCTTATAACTACTGTTTTTCGGCCGAAGAACAATTTTCATGCTAAATAATGAGAACTTATTCTAAAACTAAGAAAATTAACAAAAAAAACAAACTTGGTAACAGAGATTTCCATATTTCCTGAAATATAAACAAAATTTTGTTTACAAATAAATCGCTTTTGCTGTCAGAAATCTGAAAACAATTTTTTTTTCTCAAGAATTCCCTATCCCGTGATTCAAAAAGGATGAAAAAAAATGCGAAGCTATTTTGGGTGAAAGATGAGAATGAATAGAGAATTATGCTTATATTTCATTCTCCTGTTGTGTCAATCAGTTTGAAAAAATTCTCAAAAATCTCAGAAATATAAACTGGCTAGTTGCTACGATTTTTTTCCAATATGACGTTACATCATGTCTTTACTAAGATGGTTTTTGGAGTATAAAACAATTACGTTTTGTAACTCCACAGATTTCACAGCATATTTTAAGACAAACATTATTTACCTTGTACGTTCTTATTTTCATTATATTATTCATTTTGCGATTGAAATGTAAAAATCTTGACGCAAGTAGCTTGACAGATCAACCATTTATTACATTGTTCAGGTTTCAATGACATATGGAATTTGAATGTAAAGCAGTATTCATATGAGCGCGACCAACGAACGACGAATGAATCACAAAATGTGAGTTTATATACGTTTGAAGACATATTTCGACACAAATTCTTAACAAAACTGTTGAAAGGTTCACTTTAACCATTCTACATCCAGCATAAGATTCCATCACCTGAAACATAGTGTTACACTGAACTGAGAAAGGCTGTGGAATCATTAGCAAAAACAACTATACAGTAGCAGTAGCCACTAGAAGTACTTGTCAGCTTTACGAACTCAAATTAAGTGAATAATCTCTGGCAAATTTAAGCACACGATCTGAGAGTTATGAAGTATGGCACAAAAGACTTGGACATCTTAACAATGATGGAATGTAAAACTATCAGTATAAAGTTTGACTCCTTAAGACCACCGAAAGAAGTATGTCAAGTCGGCCCTGTAACCCCTACGTCTCATGATGATAAACGGTATGTACTTACTTTCATAGACGACTATACTCAATTTACTGCCAGTTATATCTTAGAAACGAAATCAGAAGTGTTACATTATTTCAAGTGCTTTGAAGCAATGGCAACAGTCCATTTTAATCTCAAATTGAGTAGATTCCGATTTGACAACGGAAGAGAATACATCTCCAATGAAATGAAAGACTTCTGTGAGAGCAAAGGAATTCAGTTCAAGTTCACTATTAGATATACTTCAGAACAGAACGGAGTAGCGGAAAGAATGAATCGCACTATTCTTGACAAAGCGAGGTGTTTGTTGCTTAATTGTCAACTCGGTAAGACATTCTGGCCCGAAGCAGTTCAAACAGCAGTTTACCTGTGTAATAGAAGTCCAACAGCTGGTTTGAATGGTGAAGTTCCAGCTTCACTTTGGTTTGGTGAAAAACCAAACATTGGAAAACTCAAAGTGTTTGGATGTATAGCATACCTGAGAGTCCCTAAGCAACTAATCGAAGGAAAGTTCGACTCGAGGTCACTTAAGTGCTATTTCATCGGCTATTGTCCAAATGGAAACCAAATCACCTGACCACGATGAGGAAGAGCAACTTGAAAATGATGAACTTTACGCGACACCTCAGAGATCTGAAAACATAGAAGAAACACCTAGACGAACCTCACGAAACCATGTCAAGCCACGTTACCTTGAAGACTATGCTGTTATAGCCATAGAGGAAATATATTACGCGATGCTCACCACTAGACCATATTTGAGTTTTGCTGTTAATTTCTTCAGCCAATTCCAACATGGCCAAACGGAAGCGCGATGGAGAGGGCTTAAGCGAATCCTGCACTACATCAAATCAACCTTGACCACAACTTTATGCTACAAGAAGGGCATGACTGAACATTTATCTTGCTACGTGGATGCTGACATTTGAAGTGAGGATGACCGTAAATCCACATCTGGTTTCTTGATAAAAGTCTTTGGCAATACAAGGAGACAAACCGCAGTTGCCTTATCATCAACAGAAGCCGAATATATCGCCTTGGCTAATGCAGCAGCTGATGTTATTTGGCTGAATAATCTTCTGACCGATTTTTGTATAACCAGTGAAAATCCTCCAATAATCTTAGAGGACAATCAATCATGCATACACCTACTTTCAAGATGGAAGCACAAGCGTCTAAAGCACGTTGATGTTAAATATAATTTTGTCCGAGACCTGTTCGAGAAAAGACTAATTACTGTTCAGTACGTGAGCACCAAAGAACAATAAGTCGCAGACAGTTTAACAAAACCGCTTCCGAGACCATAATTTGAAAAACTTCGTTCAGGACTTGGACTCACACAAGATGTCGATGCTGTAAGAATGTAAAATTGAGGAGGAGTGTTGAAAGCAAAAACACTCTAGTAAAGATATAAATCCTTCGTACGTATCACCCTCCAAAACCCATTTGTTTACATTGTTGTATTTGTAATGTGAACGAATTCAACGAGAAAAAATTGACGTGTTTTCACGCATCATAGACACACTTCCTGAGGTTTTTGGGGAAATTTAATAAATAAGAGGAGAAATTACACGCACACTATGAAAAAGTTTATGAGGTTGATTTCCGGTTTAGCTTGTAGGCAAACCAAAATGTCTACCGGGGATTTATATCTTTATATAGAGTGTTTTTGGTTGAAAGGTTCACTTTAACCATTCTACATCCAGCATAAGATTCCATCACCTGAAACATAGTGTTACACTGAACACATTCATCGAACATGACGTTTCTTCATCATACATGAATACATTTTTCCTTCATTCCTTTTTTTAACCTCTCGTCTCGTCACTTCGTCAGAGCAATCAACCATTTTATGTTACTTGTTTTTCAACTAAATATATGTTCGTATATTTAATAAAAGTTATAAAGTTTAATCTTCGTTTTCTTTTATTCTTTCACGGTCCTCAACAAAAACGATACCAATATATTATGTAGTTTCTATTTGATTTAAGATGCATACTTTTACTTTTATTGAAAATATCATACATTAATAAATTTAAGAAAACAAATTTATTCGTCGCGAAAAAAAATGTGCTTCATACGAACTGTCAAACTTTATTCCCGTTCCACATTATCCACACTCGCAACGAATAAAATAATCGCGCGTACTTAACCTAAAAAATCATTCTTGTTTTGGTTTCGGTGGTGAATGGTGTTCGGCTGTGGCTCCTTAAAAAAATATGTATAAAAAGGTAAAGAAAATGGATGCACATGAAATATTTTCCTGGTTTTGTTTATTAACAAGGACACCAATAACTTTTTTTTTAAACAAATATAGCTTCAACCGCATTTTCTCAATCGTTTGTTTTCAAAACAAAACATACAAAAAATCAATTGTCAAAGTCAAACTTCATTCGCAACGAATTAAAAACTCTCATGTGAAAGAAATGTCAAAATCAACGAATATTCGTTCATTCGTTGGTCGTGCTCATGTGAAAAGTGCTTTAGACTAGTTTGTAGTATCTTCTTGGCCAGAAACTGTTTTCCAATCAAGCCAACTTTATGGGAAAGTTGACTGGAAAGTTAGTCAACAAAAATCTTCCTTTCTAGTTTCTATCAAGTCATATTTTTCCTTTCAGATGAAAGCTAAGCTTCAGACCTCTTTTATTTTTATTTTTACAGCACAATTGCACATAAATTAAAGTGCAAAAATGTTCCTTGCCATTTTATAAAACAAAGTTCACTTATTCGTTACAATACAAATACAATGTATTTTGAACTTGTATCTTGTACGAGTTTTTTTGTTGATGCTTCCGTTGTTTGTACTTCTGAATGATAAACTGAATAAAAAAGATAGTGCATAAAGTTACAAGTTTAATTTTCATAAATATTTTCAATTTTGAAATATTTTACATACATACAAAATAGAAATGTGCTACCGGCGTGTTTGCTTCTGATTTGATTCTAATGTGTCAACGCAGAATTTGTCAATCTGTAGTACTAAACGAACATATCCGTATCCGTACTTTTGGCCTTACATCAAATTCACAAACGTCAAAACAACTGCGATTTGCATTCGATAAGTTATAAGATAAAATAAGAAATTCTTCAATTTAATTAATATTATGAGCGATATTATTGTTAAATCTGAAAAGGACGATGATATAGATGTCAGCAAAACTCTATCCGATTTAACTGAACTTTTACAAGAGGTAAAAAAAGAAGAACAGAAGACTTTGTCCGACGTAGAGGAGGACACACCAGAAGAAAACAACAAAACCCCGGACGAAACATTACCGGAAAGTTTCTTTGACGATTTGTATAGAGATGAACTGGAAGCAGCTAGAGACGATGAAACCACGGATGCAGATATTCAAAAGCTCCAAGAAATTATTGCCAAAAAGAAGAGAATACTTAATGGAGATGTTGAAATTCCCGAAGTTAGCGTGCGCCGAAAATCTCGAAGCCAGAGTCCAGAGCGGCACAAAAGAAAAGAACACGCACAAAATGACGAGAATCAACCAAATGAAAGTCAATCAAAACGACCAAGGACAACAACCGACTTACCCCAAGATCGAAATGAATCAACAACATCCGATAGTCGACCTAATGATGACACCAGTACTCCACAACACCCATCCGCGGCAAATGATTGTGAGCCATCATCGGTTGAACAAACTACTTCCACTGACCCAGAGTTAGAACTAGAGAATCTTCTCAAAACAGAAGATTATAACTCGGACAATGAAGAACCACCCGGAATATCATTTAACAGCAACATGCAGTCAATGTACACATTCCCCCCAAATGCGATGCCAATGGTACCGTCAATGTACAATCCAGCAGCAAACCAAATGATGCCAAATATGACTACCGGAGGTTATCCCATGATGTATAATATGGGATTTCCACCTGGATTCTATCCACCAAACATGATGAACATGCCAATGATGGGCTATGGCCTTCCACCAATGAACGCTCCACAATTAAAGGATGAGACAGAAGTTCAATGTCTTCCAGTAGTTAGTAGTACTTCGGGCTTACCCAAGATTCCATTTAAAAAAATCAAATGTAAGTTGAGATAGGAGTTGTTAATTTCATTTAATCAAAAAAATAAATATTTGTTTTTTGTATGTTATTTTAGTAGAAAAGGAAAAGGACACAACTCTGACACCACCGGCTGAGGATCCTAAAAAAAAAGGTAACTTAAATATAAAACTTAAATTGTCAACCCAATTCCTAATTTTATAACAAAGCTTCGGCAGACTTTTGTTGTTTTTATGAGGACAAAGATTGAAGCTTGTTACCGTATAGATAGCATGAAAATGTATATCGAAAAACGTCTGTATCAGCAAATTCTTTGACCCAATTTATAAAGAAATAAGGTCAGATGATTCCTCCATGCCATAAGCCGCAACAAACATTCAAACTTGTGGTTTGTATTCGCTCCACTAAAATGAATTCCTCCAATAAAATGATTTATTGATCAATATCCAACTTACTTATTTAAGGCAGCGCTGCAGTCCGGGACCTTAACCAACATGCGTCTTCAGATAGCCCTATCTGGCTGTCTCTAGTTTCGCGCGCTAAGTTGGTTAAGGTCCTCTCTTACCTCCGTGTGCTACCTGAGTTGTGGTCTTCATCTATTATGCAGTCGCTCGGGATTGTTTCAAAGAACTTCTGGGCTGGATCGTTGATGTCCATTCGTTCTACATGACCCAGCCATCTAAGTCGTTGGACTTTTATTCTTTTGACTAGACCAGTGTCGGTTTACGGGCTGTATGATTCGTCGTTGTATCTTTCTCTTCACTCTATGCAGACGGGATCAAAAATTACCCGAAAAATGTTTCTCTCGGAGCAACCTAAGAAGTTCCCATCTTGCCTTGACAAGGTCCAGGCTCAGTGCGACTTAAGTTGCTCGAGACAGTACTTTACTACTCAATTGCCTTCTGAGTCTAAAAAAGCTGTGATTTGCTTGCCGTTTAATTTCAGTGCTGGTGTCGTTGTCTGAATTTGAAACGGTACCTAGACAAAGACCTTAACTGCTTCAATCGTGACGTTTTGTGAAAGACCTTGTCGTTCAATGTCCTTTCGGGATGAAAATATATACTTGGTTTTTACCTAAATCACCACTAAACCCATTTTCTCCGCTCCCATCGCAATTCTCAAAACACTACTGACATCTCACTCTGATCTTCCAATTATGTCAATATCATCGGTATATCTGAGTAATTGAACAAACCTTTGAAAAATTATGTCTCTAGTGTTGACGGGTAAGTTTTGCACAATTCTTTCCAGAACGATTTTGGAAAAGTCGCATGACAGAGCATCTCCTTGTCTATGACCTTTTATTAACATCAAATGCATCGGTGATATCTTTTCCGACCTTAATAGAGCATTTGTGTGTATCGATTTGAAGTTCCTGGGTTTTTTTTCTAAGATCATCACATTACGGCAAATGAGAATATTTGGACAATGGTGGACTTTACTTGTCTGAAGCCATATTAATGGATAAACGGTTTCAGAGTCAGACGCTCACCTAATACGGCAGAAACGTACTGATTTTGTCTGTAGTTGGAGCAGTTCAGATGGTCTTCTTTCTTCAGGATTGGGTAAACTATTCTGTGATTGCATTCACCGGGCATGATTTCTTCCGGTATGTTGCAGATGAGTTGGTGTATACTCCTTACCAAGTCATCATCAGCTGCTTTGAAACCGTCAGCTTTTTTGGACACCAGCTTCAATATAGCTGTTTTCACTTTGTTGCGGTCGGGTAGGCAGAATTTTTGTTCTGCGTCACCTAGATAGTACAGACTCTGGTTCTGTTCTGTTCCCCTGATTGTCTGACTTGACTTATTTTGTAAAATTATTTTTTCTTTCTTATTCCCAAAATTGTTCTTGTTTTTTTTCCAGTTATTGCTGCTTGCACAAGATTATTGGAAACAATGAACATTTCCCAATCAACAGGAAAGTTTGTTTACACCTCGACAGTTACCAAAAACAATAATATGCCATTCTCCAACTCGGTCCTACAGAAAATAACAAATGTAAGTTACAATTTTCAATCCATCGGTCCGAAACAAAATCTCCAAGACTGGGGATTGAAGGGAATACCCAATGGAAATGCTGAAATCGCAAAGAAAATTTCCATGAGTGCCGACAAGTATTTTAGTAAAATCTCAGAAAATGCCAACACAATTGCCCGAAAGTTAATCAAACAAGAAGTTACTAAGGATGAGCAAAACCGACTGGCACAAGAAGAAATGGAAGTTGAAGAGACAACACTTTCGTCATATTTTAAAAACTCTATGACTCAAACTGAAGCTATAGTTTGTCGAGAATGTGTTGCTAGAAAGCGTATAGTAGGGCATGACATAGCAGTTCAGGCTTGCGTTTTTACCGGTAGCATTGGCAGCCAAACAGATCCCGAGGTGCGATTCAACGAACAATTAACCAAGGGATTGAGTGATAATCAATTGAAGGCTATGTATGAGTTTTCGTTGTTAATTCGAGAGCCTCCAAAGAATACGTCGGTAGAGCTTGTGAGATTGCGAGAGCAACTTATGAACATGTACAATTTGTCGCAAAGGCAACATAAGGGGTATGTGCCATTTATAGATGCTTCCATTTCCCATCTGGGTATGGGTCATAGTTCAGCAAGAGACCCGCGCATGGACAATCATCCTACCTCCGATCCAAGAAGATTCGCACAAGCCGATGCTCAAAATCAAACTGTACATCAGCCTCCTCCAATACAAACACCGCAACAATTCATTCCAAACTATTCTCAACATGCGATGCAGACAGTAAATCAACAAGTTCTGCCTGGTCAGTACCCCGGGCGAATGAGGAATAATGATTATGAGCATTTACAAGCTAGACCCCAAGAGCGTGCAATGCAGATGCCAAATCAACCGAGGAATATAGGTCATCCAAATCATGCTGGACAATATCCTGTTCATGCGATGCCTGAGATTCAAGATAATGAATTCGCACAGCAAGATTCGCAGATTAAACGATACGGCCGTGGCGGGCTGCGCCGGTGAGAAAATCGTTGTTCTTTAATTTGAGTCCAAAGTATTTTGAAGCTTTGCTGCTAAGAAAAAATAGTACTATGGTTAACTTTAGGTTAAGTGTTTTTTCTTTTTATAAGTTTGAACTTTCATTTAATGTCTACACAAGCAATCGAAATATAATTTGTGATGGGCTGGGTCGAAATTCTATAATTTTACTTTTTAACGAATTTCGCCGAAACGAGAGCTCGCAGAACCCTTTGGTTTGCAGTTGGGGGCAGAGAATTAAAATACCTTTCTTTTAATGTGTATTTTGATTGGTGGGAAATAGTTTTGAAAATACGACTTTTTTTCGGCAAGGGGTTAGCCTACGATTTTCTCGAAAAATTAAAAAAAATCATCTTTAGGATTAATGCATCAGTTCAAAGGTGGTCGATGGTCTGTATTATGGTGAAACCCGCATCTTGTTTGGAGGCTTGGTGGAGGAAATAGAGCAATTGAAAGATAATTTGTTAAGGGCATAGTCGAAATTCTGTAATTTTTTTTTTTATAATAAGCGCACACTCAAAGGGATAATACTACTCTTATTATGTTGACACAGTGTGAGCACTAGGAAAGGGAGAGAGGTTTTGAATTCCTGAATATTGCAATGGCTGGGAAAGACGTAGTGTGGCAAGGCATTCCACATTCGCATAGTACGGCTAAAAAACGAATCTCTTTACTGACAGCACGACCGAAATTGGGCTCGAGGGTATATTGATGAGCATTCGGAGAATCGCGAGTATTACGGTTGAACTGTTTAAGGGAGGAATGCAACTGGCTATTTCTCTAGAGCATAAACCATCAAAATAACGGTAAAAGAGGGTGAGACAAGAAACATTTCGACGATGTTCAAGTGACGTAAATGATCTTATGATGGTAATATCACCAATCAATCTAAATGCTCTACGTTCAATACTATCCAAGAGGTTTAAGTAAGTTGCAGGAGCACCAGCCTAGATATGGGAGTTAGACCCAAGTTTTAGACGTATATAAGTCTTGTAAATAACAGCCAGATCAGAGGGGAAGACAAATTTCTTGTATCGCCTTAGAAAACCCAAACATCTTAAGACCGAATTGGGTTTTCGAAGCATTAAATTGCACGCGGTTTCTTATTCCCCATTGTACATTATAAATACAATGCTGTTTAGGTCGGAATTTAATGAGCTTGTCATATTTTGTCGTTTCAGTTCCACATCCGAAGAAGAGGGGTGTGAATCTGAAAGCGAATATGAAAAGCTAGGAGTACTTTCGTCAGCGAAACAATGTATTGGATTAGATGTTGCAGACAAGAGATCATTAATAAAAATGAGAAAGAGTGTTGGAGATAAAACAGAGCCCTATGGCACACCAACATTTATTTTGTGGTTTTCAGACTTGAATCCATCCAATACAACTTGTATTGAACGATTCGAAAGGTAATAACTAATCCAATGAAAGAGGGATTCATGAAAACCGAAAGAGATCCTGATGCTAAACCCTATCAAATGCTTTGGAAATATCAAGTGCAATAATCTTACTTTCTCCAAGACTATGTAAAGATTTGCTCCACTGTTCGGTGAGATCACCAGTGGGCCTGTTGCTACGAAAGCCGTATTGTCGGTCATTAAGCAGTTTTCGATCTTCGAGATATTTCTTGAGCTGATAATTAATCAGCGTTTCCATGACCTTGAAAAGAAGAGGCGTAAGTGCAATCGGTCGGTAGTTAGAGGGTGAGGAAGATTCGCCTTTTTTAGGAATAGGCTAGACAAATGCGTTTTTCCATCCTTTTGGAACGAGACCTGAGGAGTAGGACAGATGAAAAAGCTTACGCAGTGGTTTTGCCAGCGATGAAGAACACCTCTTCAGAACAATAGCGGGGATACCATCCGGACCAGCAGATTTGTGTATGTTAAGATCTTTTAGGACTCTCGCTACAGTACGAGTGCGAAAAAAGATTTGCCCCATAGAATCATTAACTCGCTCAAGCACAGGCGAAGTCATAACACTCACTGGCAGAGTTGAATTGGCGGCGAACTGCCTAGCAAAGAGATTTGCTTTCTCTAAAGAGCTAACAAATGGAGTGTCATTCACAACGAGCGTAGGAACCGAGGAAGAGGAAGAATTCCTCATATTTTTTTACAAATTACCAAACATTTTTAGTGCCTTTAGGAGTATTTTGCCGTAGTTTTTGAGCATGTACAAATTTGGTCCGTCGAATATGGGCGTTGCAGGCCTTCCTGGCTTGCTTGAACTTATTCCGGTTTTCCTCAATTGGATTGGCTTTAAAACAACGGAAACTTACCTTCTTGGCCCTATAAGCAACCTCTTTGAAGCTCGCATAAAACCATGCGTTTTCCTTACTTCTGATGCTTTTAACCCTATAGGTACGGGATAAAAGTTCTCATTCCCAGGAGAATCAAACTTGTGATCATATCAGCGCTGGCGTCAACGTCACTATCAAGGAAGCATAGTGACCAGTTAAAGATCCTAAAAAAATAATTGAGACCGTCCCAGTTGGCTTTCTCGTATTGCCAAACGGTTCTCTTAGGAGCCCTTTTTTACACGACAAATTTGCTGATATGGCACAATGGTCAGATGTGCCTAGAGGAGATAGAACACTAATAGTGTACTTACCAGGGTCAGAGGTAAGACACAAGTCAAGAGTGGGCTCGTTGACCAACTTAGTTAGGTGGTTTAACTTAGCGAAGATCTAATCACGCACTCCTTCTTGTGTTGTCTGGCCCGAAAGTTGAAGCCATGAAGAATTGTGTACATCGAAATCGCCCGTAACAACGATTTCAGTGTGAGAATAGGACGAAACAATTCTTTGCATGGAATCAGACAAAGCATCAAATTCACGAGAAGTTGACACTCTGTCTAGATTGAAGCTTCGATAAAGGAAGCAATAGTGAATGATTTGCTTATTCACGGAAAATTTAAACCACATAAAATTGAAAAAAGAATTAGTGCAGAGACCATATTGTGGAAAATTTTACTTTTTGACGAATTTCTCCGGAACGAGACCCCGCAGAACCTTTTGGTTTGCAGTTGGGGGTGGAGATTTAAAATACCTTTCTTTTAATGTGTATTTTGATTGGGTGGGAAATAGTTTTGAAAATACGACTTTTTCTCGGCAAGGGGTTAGCCCACGATTTTCTCAAAAAATTAAAAAAAAAATTATCTTTGAGATTTATGCATCAGTTGAAAGGTGGGTCGAAGGTCTGTATTATGGTGAAAACCGCATCTTATTTGAAGGCTTGGTTGAGGAAATAGAGCAATTGAAAGATAATTTGTTTTGGGCTTGGTCGAAATTCTGTAATTTTACTTTTGACAAATTTCTCCGAATCGAGAGCTCGCAGAATCTTTTGGTTTGCAGGGCCCAGGTTCTGTAATACTGCTGGAACATAATGGTGACGGAGCCGGAGTCGTAACGGGAATACTTTTCAAAATATTAAAAGTATGCAGCTGTCACTGCTTGTCGTACGTTGCGTCCCAGCAGTAAACGTAACGAAACCGATCCTTCGTTTTACAAAAACGATATAAATTACGTGCATTTTGTTCGCATTTCATATATAGTAAAGTGAGAAATTCCCAACAAAACGAACCGCAGTGGCCAGATTTTTGTATTTAGAAATTGGTACAACAATTTGTAAAAAACATGAGGAATTCTTCCTCTTCCTCGGTTCCTACGCTTGTTGTCAATGACACTCCTTTAGTTAGCTCTATTGATAAAGCCAACTTATTCGCAAGCCAAAGCACTGCGTAAGCTTTTCCATCTATCCTATTCTTCTGGGCTCGTTCCGAGTAGTTGGAAAACTGCATTTGTTCAGCCAATTCCAAAAAAAGGCGAATCTTCTTCTCCCACAAATTACCGACCGATAGCACTAACGTCCCTTCTTTCTAAGGTCATGGAAACGCTGATTAATTATCAGCTTAAGAAATATCTTGAGGAACGGAAGCTTCTTAATGACCGGCAATACGTCTTTCGTAGCAATAGGTCCACTGGTGATCTCATGGTTCATCTCACCGAACAGTAAAACAGATCTTTACATCGTTTTGGAGAAAGTAAGATTATTGCACTTGATATTTCAAAGGCATTTGATAAAGTTTGTCATCTTGCTCTCTTATCGAAAATGCGTGCTTTCGGTATCGACGAATCTCTTCTTCGTTGGATTAGAAATTTTCTTTCGAACCGTTCAATACAAGTTGTTTTGGACGGATTCAAGTCTGAAACTCATAAAATAAACGCTGGTGTGCCCCAGGGCTCCGTTTTGTCTCCGACCCTCTTCCTCATTTTTATAAATGATCTCCTGTCTGCTACTTCTAATCCAATACATTGTTTCGCTGACGATAGCACTCTTAGCTTTTCATATTCGTTTCCAGACTCACAACCCTCCTCTTCGGATGTGGAACTGCAACGGCAAAATATGATTAGCTCATTAAATTCCGACTTACACAGCATTGTACAATGGGGAATAAAAAATCGTGTGGAATTTAATGCTTCGAAAACGCAATGCTGTCTTGCATCGTTAAAGCGAGATAAACCGTCTTTGCCACTATCTATGAGTGGCACTTGCATCAACGAAACAGAAAATCTTGACATCCTCGGAATGTGCATCAGCAACCACCTATTGTGGAGCGATCACATACGCGATGTTGCCAAAAATGCCGCAAGATGTCTAGGTTTTTTGAGACGTTGCAAGAAATTTTTTTCTCCGTCTGATCTGGCTACAATCTACAAAACCTATATACGTCCGAAACTTGAATATAACTCTCATCACTGGGCTGGTGCTCCAGTAACTTATTTAAGCCTCTTGGACAGTATTCAAAAAAGAGCTTTTAAAATGATTGGTGACATTAACATCATCAACTCGTTTACATCACTCGAACATCGACGCAAGGTTTCTTGCCTCACCCTTTTTTACCGTTATTTTAACGGACTAGGCTCTAGTGAAATAGCCAGTTGCGTTCCTCCCCTTAAACAATTTAACCGTAATACCCGCGCTTCTAGGAATGCCCATCAGTTTACCCTTGAGCCCAACTTCGGACGTACTATGAAGTACAGAGATTCTTTTTTTAGCCGTACTACGCGAATGTGGAACGCCTTGCCACGCTCTATCTTTCCCTGTCATTGCAATGTTCAGAAATTTAAAACCAATGTACACCGACACCTCCTATCCAACCCTTCCCTCTTTTCCTAATGCTCACACTGTGTCTTTGGCATATTAAAGGTATAAAAAACCCTTTTAGTGTTTGCTAATTATAAAAAAAAAAACTGAAAGAAGATCTGTCAAAATAATAATAAAAAACTTCAAAAAGGGTTTTTTTCGTAGACTACTACATTAACAAGTGGTGTTGAAGCGAGCTTGAAGCTCGCCTCAATTCTTTATATACCTGAATCGAGTTGAGATTTATATATTCTAAACTGAGATAAACTTTTTTTGGAGACATAGCAAAACATAAATATATTTTCTATTGTTTTATATTGCAAAATAAGCCCAGTTAGTTCATTTTCACTAACAAAACTAAATAATATCAACAATAATAGATTCGTTTTTTCCGCAATGGAAAACACACATGATTCGAAATGCAGAACTACTCAACGAACACAGCCATCAAAATACAATATGCAATATCATAAATGTCAAAAACCTATCCATAGTGAGATTGTACTCTAACTTTTATCGGTGTTATTCTCACTATGGGTATTGTTTTTGTTATTCGTGTAAAATCCTACTTTACTTTGGATAGATTTCCCAACAAAACACGGGTATTGTGCGAAAACGATATTTTGCATACTGTATCGCTTTTCGTTTTTGTGTATTTGTTCGTTTCTGCTTCAAATTCAACAAAATGTGATTGCATACCTCTAGGATGTCGACAGCTATAAAATATCGAAAGATGGGATCTTAAATTTTATCGATATGTAAAACTTGAGCAAATCGATAGAAGTAAGTAAGACATTAAGTGATTTAATGTATAAAATAAAGAAAAACCAAGCAAAAAAACACGTAGGTTATCTTTTAAATATTTCAACTTTATTTTCGTTGATTATTAATTAAAACTACACAAATATTAAGACAACATAAATTATCGATTGAAATAAAATTAAATATAGTAAGAAGGCTCATCACTATTAATGTGACAGATTGTTTTTGAATTCTTTGTTTTAAAAGAAAGAAAGTATTTCTATAAAATTAAAATAATTTGCTTTTATTTTCTGTAATGGACTTCAAGCAAGCTTCAGGCAGCCTCACTCACCAAAAAAGAAAACAGGAACTTAAAGTTGCTATACCAAACAACGAGTTTAAGTCTTAGTTCGTTTTTGTGATCCAAGATCCAATACCATTGTGAACTTTAATAAAATATTACCTATGTACATATGTACGAATTATTTTCTTTATGTTATGAAAAGATTTTTTGTATTGTTTTCTGAAAAATGTACATATTGCTTTTACCTTGTACATAAATGCAACGTACATAAATTAATCCGCAAAATTTCTTCTTACACCTCGAAAGTTCGAATACTCCTCATTTTACTCTTCTGTATCACTCAAAAATGCAAAATATTCACGTATCATATACATAATATAACTTTTTATAAAAAAACTTTATTTTTAGTAAAATCGTTTTTAAGTTACATGAAGCAAAGAATGTCACCCCAGTTGTAAGTAGAGAATAAAAATACCTTTCTTTGTGTATTTCGATTGGGTGGGAAATAGTTTTGAAAATACTACAATTTTTTCCGCAAGGAAATAGAGCAACCAAGGATAATTTATGATGGGCTGGATCAAAATTCTGTAATTTTACTTTTTGACGAATTTCTCCGAAACGAGAGCTAGCAGAACCTTTTGGTTTGCAGTTATTGGTAGATCATTAAAATACCTTTCTTTAAATGAACTCACTTTTTTACACACAAAGAAACTTAAAAAAACCAATGAAAGATGAGAAAGCTTCGAAACCTCAGCTTCTGCACCAACATATAATGTACCTAGTCAAAAAAATTCTAAAACAAAAAACGAAAAAGAGCCTAATAAAATCTCTACGATTGCTGACTATGAGCACAATAACAGGTCACAATTGATTGCTTTACCATAAAAAGAAAATGCGACTTACCTGCCTAGTACTACGGCTCTCTAGAAACAAACTCTTAGGCAGACACTTCTCTAGTAATAATCTGAAAAATTCAGGAAACAGCCGACTAACCTTTATCAAAGCCTCTGAATGGCTGGAACAAGAAAATCATACGTTTTCTATTATATTTTCCAGGAAGTTCAATACTCCGGGTATCACAATGGGTCTACATCGAGATCCAAAATCGTTTAAGTAGTCGTGGATTTGATAAGTTGACCAGCTTTTTAATAAAAATTATATGGTTACCTACGTAAAATATTTAAGATGATCAATATCCTTATCTCTCCAAGTTCCGAGAACTGGTAACTTTTTTCCTTAGCCAAATACCATTATTCATGTGCCGTTTCTTGATCACAGCCCAAATAAATAGCCAAAACCGTATTCATAAATTTAAATGCCATTTTATTAAGTAGTTATGTATGTTTTTGTTGTTTGTTTATTTTACGCATCTCTTATTCATTTTGTTTTTCTTTTGCATTAACAATATAATTTATTACTTACTCACAAACTTAATGACTAATTTAAAATGTTAGACTTATAGATTAAATTCTTATAAATTATTAATTGCTATTTTGTCAGAAAAATGTTCCAAACATTTGTTATGATTTTTTATATTTCTTCTGTTTTATAAAGTTGCATTAATCTCTTTACAATTAATTTATGTTTTTTTTAATTATTAGTTTTGAGCAACTGGTATTTTATTAATACTTCTATAATAATCAATTTCCAACAGGATGATGATGTAGTTTATCAAATTTTGATTTAGAAAAAAATGTTTATATTGTTGATACGTCATAATTATAGAAACAGTACAGTTGTTGTAGAAAAAGTTTGGAAATTCGAATACTCCTACATACATTTACATAAATACTAAATAGCTTTTAAGGCGTGGTGTCAAGATATACAAAATTATTCAAATTTAAATTTTTGTATCTTTTTTTTTATCATAAACAATAATCAGTCGTTTTTTGTTGTTGTAGATTAAGCAATATAATTAACTACATATTATTATGTATGTAGTATGTACTGTGTATTTTAAATATATATTATGTAGTTATAAGTAGGTATATTTTTACTTAAGATTGCATTATATGGCCTAATAGTTTTCTGCTTAGAACTACGGTTTCTACTACTTATGAACATGTCCTTATAATTTGATTTCCTTTTTTTATTTTATAAATTCTATCTAAGTAGTGTTTAGTTTATGTGAAAAATTATGATGTGAACAAATGAATAATCACACGCAAGAGTTTAATTAATTTGTTTCTTTTTGAAGTACTGACGGATACAAGAATCGATATAAGATTGTTTTTCATAAAATACTTTTATTCCTTTGTAATATTTTATTCACTTTATTGAAATTGTAGTTCAAAATACCAAAGAAATTATTATAAATAATGATTTAAATGTCATTGTTTATCAATTGATAAATAATTGACAATAGTAATAATGTTAATACTTTGTATTGATAAATTCCAAACTTAAATTCAAAAGCTTTAGGGGTCTGAATTCTTTATTCACAAAATTTGTTTCAAGGGGTTACAGGTTAAATCTATGGAAAAGCCCCAGAGAAAATTTGCCAACATACATTTTGTTTCATTGAGTGGGTACAATTTTTCATAAATGAGTTAAATTTGATAGACAACATTTGATATCAATGATCAAAGTCAATTTAATTAATGGATAATTTGTTAAAAAATATTAAATAACACTTTTTTAGTTACATGAAGAGCTAATTCAAATTTATTAATTAAACCACTTGATTATTCAAATACTCTTTAAGTACTTTAAGTCCGGACACGTTATAGTTAGACTAGAAATCTTGATGCAATTCTCTAACCCTTTTAATACTTTAACACAAACTATGTATTGGCCACCAGCCAAACCAAGTTCCTATTTTTCAAATAAAGAAAGTTGGTAGGTAATTTCCTTAATGCAAAATCAGTTACGTCCTTGATTGCTATGAAGAATAAAATTCTTGTTATAGTGGTGCGATCCACAAAAATTAACTGTAACTACTTTCTTCATATTTCTTTGGAGGAATCAAGCGTCTATACAGTGCTCTAAGGCAATAGAGCCAGTGATGGAGCCGATAACTCCACGACTTAAAATTACATACATAAATCAAAAAATTTGGTGGAAATTTAGTGAGGATGCTTTCAATTCTGCGACTCTTATTAAAATAAATAGGGCCTAGTGACTTACAACTCTTAACCATTCCTGTGTGTGAGTAATGTTGTCAGGGATTGAGGTGACCTACAATTTTAAGCCGAATCCGAACGGATAATTTAAGAAAGCACTTTTCATGACAAGAATAACTCTTGGAGAATTTGTCAATTCCTCGCAAGAGGAAATACCCGTGAAAAAAAAACTTTAGATGGCATAGGCAGGGATCGAACCCAAAACCTCTGGCATGACAGTCCATGCCACGGTATTACAACTGTGACTCTTTCTATTCTATTCTTCAAAGTTAAAAGCTAATCTTTAAGTTCTTCAAGTCTTAACGTCGTGTTTGAATTGGACACATTTTACATTAAATCATTTTAACTTCTTATAATATTTCAAGTATTTTAAAAAATTTATTTTGAAGAAGTCATAGTTTTAAAATAAAAAACGGTTGTATGGCAGGAATTGTATAGAAAGTACCGTTATTATTGAAGTTAACAAAAACTAGTTTTCCATTATAATCAGTCCGTAATCTCAATCGTAAACTTTTACAAATTCCGAAAAAAATGTTATCACAAAATCCTTTCATTAAGCAAAATTGTAAAATTGTTCATTACGGAATTTCCAAAACTTGAAGAATACTAATGTCCCTTTGTGTTGATAATTAGGACTGTAAACGTTCAAGCAAGAGATAAAGTAGTTCAGTCATTAGAGATGAGAGGATATCTTTGCAAAAAAGTTCCAACTGTGTATTTAAAGTATAATCTTAACTTGACATTTATAATCTCATATTACAAAGCAATAAAAAAATATAGTAGGACTATTATTATTATAAAATATTGACTTTTTATAATTGACATTTTAAAAAATTGAATTTTGTTTTTGAACTTTATACCATCCATATCCGTCAGTACTCTTCAACTTATTTCTAATATTTACATCCGATTGTTTTATTCATTTTTTTTGTTTACTTTGAGATTATAATTTATACTTTTTGTTTGTTTGTATAGTATATTTAGTTTTTCTTTTTAATTTTAATGTGTTAAAAAACAAATATTAAACTTAACACAAAATGATACTTAGTGGAAAAAAATGTTACTAACTTAAAATATTAATGATATGAATTCGTACATTTTTTTCTTTTATAATTTTCAGTTTGAGACGGAACTTAAATAAAATTAAATTTAGGTATTAATTTAAAACTTATGCTTCTTAAACATAAAACAATTTATTAAAATATTATATATAATAAAAAAATCTAATTTTATTTTTAAATCTTTTATCACAAGTAGAAAAAGATGGACAATCGCTTCTTAAAAAAATATCGCAATTGAATTTATTTATAAATGTGTCTATATATATAAATTAATTTAATAATTAAAGAAAATTATGCTTAAACATTAACACCATGCACATAACATACATACATACACGAAATGTAAAAGTTATAAATAGTCGCACAATTGTTTTTTTTTGTTTTTGTTATTTTTAATTTTATGTTTTGATTTAAAAAAAAAATTATATAAAACTTATCATAGATAAAAACTTAAAACTCCGTTGATTGTCAAACAAATGAGGAGAAACCTGGCAGTGGAGCTCGGGACCGGGCCATGTTATTTACAATAATCTGGCCACCGTTTAGGCTCATGACCGCACTACCTTCGGGCTCCGAATCCGTGTAGCTGGAGTAGTTTCGCACTGGTTTTTGTTTCTTCCACGATTGCCGCAGTGTATCGTTCACATTGGCATAGTGATTCACAAATGAGTGAGGATCAGACCGTACGCTCTCGTTTTCACTTTCAGAATGCTAAAATAGAAAAAAAACATAACATTAAATGTTTATACAAAGTTTACTTAAAAAAAGTAGAAACAACATTTCTGGTGAAATTTCACTTTCTACTATAAACCTCTTAAGTCATTTTACCTGTGAATCTGAAGAGCTGACTTCCGATGGTTTCTCCGTAACACTACTGTCATCGGGGTTTTCATCGTAACATTTTAAGCTCTCTTCATCGCTATGATAGGCCACAGAGGCCGGCGATGGTCGGGGAGGGCTCTTGCCCAAAGTCGAAGCCGGCGGCGGACGGTGATTTGATTTTCTTCCTAATGTTCCCAAAGTTCCACGACCCAGAGTGCCGGCACTGTTTAATGTACCAGTACCAACTCCATGTCTCGAACGATAGAGCTCAAGTGCCAGCTCTTGTCGTTCATCGATAGACATAGCCATTGATTCTTCAAGGGTTTTTTGTGCTTCTTCTGATGTTTTGTTTCGTTTTGTGGTGGGAAATGAGTTGGAGGATGAAAGAAGGAAAATACTAAGTTTTAAAAAGACATCCTTTGACATGAGTCTCAACACGAGAGACATTTTAAAATGGTTGAATATACATTCATAGAGCTATGATAACACTTACGTTTGTATTTGTAACTTTTGCTTTTAACACACAACACAGCTATGACCATGATGATAATGATGATTGAAGTTGCTGCCAATGCAACCATGAACCAGGTTTGCCGATAGAATGGTTTGTGCTGAAGATAGCCATATTCCAGGTGCAATTTAGATGGGGTTAATATTGAGTCTTTTGAATAAACTGGAAAGGATATGCCATAGCGATTGTAGGCAATAACACGGAATGTATAAGCCGTTGATGGTAGAAGACTTTGATAGCTAACTGTAAAATCTTGCATTGGACCTGTTGTTGAACGTGCTATTGTTTCCCATCTAGAGTCATCTGTAAATAGCAATATTTAAATATTATTAAGAATTAAAGACAAAATAAGAATTTAAATCAAATGTATTTTAAAAATACAGTGATACATTTACTTGCAAAAATTAAAGAAAAAAATGTGTTAACACCAAAAATTTAAAGAAACTATTTATTTTTTAATAACATTTTAGTAAAAAAAACATGAATTTTGTTTTAATCAGGACATATTTGTTGCTAAAATATGAACAGTAGTTAGGTTTATTAGTAAAACACACCAAAGTAATGAATAAAAGTCTAAGGAAACATAAACAATACCACGAATCGTCTTATATTGTTAATCTCATTTTTCATTGCATTACGCATTACCGGAACCGGAACTGGCAAAATATGTCTGCCATGAGCACAAAGCTTTTTATCATAATGTAAAATATGACGGCATTTTAAAGAGAGTCTTCAAATGGTTGCTTTTAATCTCAGACAGATGGTGTATCCGGATACCTTTTTGTTCGTACTTTACGTGTTAAGGAACAGCTGATCCAAAACAGCTGGGATGTCAAAAAAAGAATCCAAAGGCTTCCAAAGCTGCTGGAGCTGACGGCATCGCTGCCGAACTATTCAAAGCAGCAGGCGATGACTTGGTACGGAGCATGCACCAACTCATCTGCAAAATATGGTCGGAAGAAAGCATGTCCCATGATTGGAATCTCAGCATAGTGTGCCCGATACATAAGAAAGGAGACCCTCTAAACTGCGCCAACTACAGAGGCATCAGTCTCCTTAACATTGCGTATGAGATCCTCTCTGCCGTATTATGTGAACGTCTGAAGCCATTCGTCAACAACCTGATTGGTCCTTATCAGTGTAGCTTTAGACCAGGAAAGTCCACTATCGACCAAATATTCACACTACGGCAGATCTTGGAAAAAACTCAGGAGCTTCAAATCGATACCCACCATCTCTTTATCGATTTTAAAGCCGCGTATAACAGCATCTATAGGGAAGAGCTATACCGAGCAATGTCTAGTTTTGGCATCCCTGTCAAACTTATCCGTTTGTGCAGAATGACGATGGAGAATGCACGCTGCTCTATCAAGGTCGGAAAAGATCTTACCGATTCATTTGATGTCAAGAAAGGTTTCAGACAAGGCGATGCACTGTCATGCGTCTTCTTCAATATCGTTCTGGAAAGAATTGTGCAAAACTCAAACGTGAACACTAGAGGCACAATCTTCCAAAAGTCCATCCAATTATTTGGATACGCAGATGATATTGACATAATTGGAAGATCAAAGCGTGATGTCAGTGGAGCGTTTTTGAGCATTGCGACGGAAGCGTAGAAGATGGGTTTAGTGGTCAATGAGGGCAAGACCAAGTATATGCTGTCATCAAAAAAGGACACTGAACGACGACGTCTTGGAAAAAACGTCACCATGGACAGCTATAACTTTGAGGTAGTAAAGGACTAGGCACCGCTATTAATGCAGACAACGACACCAGCGCTGAAATCAAACGAAGAATAACTCTTGCAATTCTTTGGACTTAGAAGGCAATTGAGAAGTAAAGTCCTCTCTCGAGCATGTAAAATCACCATATATAAGACACTCATCATCGCGGTTCTCATCTATGGCGCTGAGGCCTGGACCCTGTCAAAGAAAGATGAGAGCGTCTTAGGATGCTTCGAGAGAAAAATTCTTCGGATGTTCTTTGGTCCCGTACGCATAGATGGAGAAGAAGATATAACGACGAACTGTACGGGCTGTACAGCGACACTGACCTAGTTAGCAGAATTAAATTCCAACGGCTTAGATGGCTAGGTCATGTAGAGCGGATGGATATCAACGCTCCAGCCCGGAAGGTCTTCAAATCCAATCCCGAGGGACGGCGCAGTAGAGGAAGACCGCGACTCAAGTGGCGCACCCAGGTGGTAGGGGACCTCAACCAACTTAGGGTGCGAAACTGGAGACAGCTAGCTAGGGACCGAGCTGGCTGGAGGCGCTTGTTGGTTGAGGCACAGGTCCGCCCCGGACTGTAGCGCCACCTTAAGTAAGTAAAGGTATCCAAGAATTTTTGGTATATGCGGGTATCTGACAGAAAAGTTGATTCAACATATGGTTGAATTTGAAGGAACCCGACAATTATTTTTAAATTGATATTTTTTTCGTTTAAAATCCAGTGAATTATTAAGGTACCCATTTTTTATTTTACGATAAATTTGTGCAGCGAAATTTGTATTTTTGTGTCCTTTTTGACCATCTGACCTATCTCAATTTAGGTATTTAACTTGTTCAATAAGGTATCTTAAAATCCAAGTATCTAGGATAGCTTATTTAACTCGAGATTGAACACAGCCAATAAGGATTTTGCACCATTAACAGTTGATATAGCGACCATGTTGTTGAAGCTTCAGCTGTCAAATTAGATGTCAATCATTCCATCTGTTTTATTCAAATGATAAAATTGTTTTCTGGGAATCTTACCGCCGTTGCCATAATAGTCCCAATAAAATCGGGACGTCTGTTTGTAGCTTAATGAATAAATTTCAATAAACTGTTTTTTTTCTGTGATAAAACACAAGATCTGCCAAAAACGGCTTCAGAAGGAGTGTGCAGAAAAATCCGTAACAGTTGACTGCGTAACGTTCCCAAAAATTGAATAAAACACTGTTAAACCCACTTAAGGGAAACAAAAAATGTCTATCTATGAGGTTTTCCACTTAAGTAAAAAGTGTTACTTAATGGAGTCCTAAAAAGTGAACAAAATTACTTAATCGGAGAATTACTATAACATAAATGTCATTTTAATAAAGAAAATTTCAATTAAATTTTGTTTTTTTTTTTTTTAAAAAAGCGTTTTTAATGAATATGAAAAATCAATGTTCTGATAACATTTTTTTTTAATATCATAATATAAAAATATTGAAAAACCTTTTAATTTAAAAAAACAAATAAATGTTATTCCAAAAAGGAATCTTTTTTCTTATTATACACAAAATAAATGACAATTAAAAATTAGTTAGTAAATAAAATGAAAGAAATTTTAAGAAAACATAAAACCAAAAGATTTTTTTTTTTTTTTCATATAAGTACTTACAAATATAAGCTGGTTCACCTCTTTCTACTCAGAGAAAGCATATTTGGGGGGAAAAAAGAATGCAAGAAATAGAATAAAAGAAACTACTATTACTCAAAGCACCTTAAACCAAAATAACAAAATTTAACTATGGGTCTCGGAGAAGTTAAGTTGATTTAAAATGAATAATTTTTATAAAATTTATCGAATTTTAAAATATTTTGTATTCTTCAATATTTTTTGAATCATAGTTAAAAACTCTTGACAAGCAACCAAATTAAATCAACTTTCTTGTGAAATTTATAAGAAAAAAGTAACTTCTGCCATGCACAAAAGTCCCAAAAATATCCCATCATATATTGAAAACTTTCAAACTTACCTCTTTTCTTGCATTCAATGTAATAGCCAAGAACGGGTCCCCGTCCGGATGGTCCATTGAGCCAATGCATTTCAACATTGGCCAAAGTTTTCGATAGAATTAAATCTCTTGGAGCCACTGGAGATCCATCTTGTGGCCCGGTAGTAACATTTTCACTCACCGCTGGTCCATAGTCTATTGTCTGAGCTCGTACCGTAAATGTGTAGGTTACTTCTTCTTCAAGATTTTGAACATGTAAACTATTTCCATTGACCTTTTGTTTTACTTGTTTGCTGAATTCTGTTGGAAATGAAAGAAAAAAAGTTTTAATACTTCTCAAGAAATGTAGAAAAAAATACAACAACTTACTTTCATTCTCTTCGGTGGTCTCGTAAGTCACAAGGTAACCGAGAATTTCCCCGTTACGCATTTTCGGAGGATCCCATGAAACTTTCAAACTTTGCATGGTTATATCTTCGAACCGGAGTGAAACTGGTGGTCCGGGAAGTCCCTGTAAGGTCTTCACTGTGATGGGAGTCGATCGTGGGCCATCGCCAGCTGGATTGAAGGCAAGAATTTGAATCCGATATTCGGTGAATTTATCGAGGAAGACAAGACTGTGTGAGGTTGCGGAAGCAGCTACTACTTCGATTTCTTCTTCATACTTTCGTCCTTCTTCAAGCTCCTGCGGGGAACTTGTCACCAGATAGAAGATCTTATAGCCCAAAAGATCACCATTTTGCATGCTCTGCTTTGGTGGTTTCCATCGAAGTCGCACTTCAGTGCTTGATAGAGGAGCCGCATCTACAGCTCTTGGCTCACCAGTGGGTACTGCTTCACCTACGTACACTGCTACTGGGGGAGATGCGGGACCTACTCCTTGAGAATTGAAAGGTAACACAACGATTTCGTAGTTTCGATCTTGCTGCAAGTCACTCAGTACAATCGATGCTTGATTGATGCCCATGACATCTTGTTTAGGAGTTGCTTGTAGAGCGGCGGGAAAGTCTGATAGCTGCTGGAAGAGAATCCGATAGCCACCGGTAGCGGAATCCCCATTCCAGAGAGATGTCTCAAGGGCATTCCATTGGACACGGACACTGGTGGTAGTTATGGGTACGACTTTAAGTCTACTCACGCCTTTCGCTGGAGCTGCGGGAAGAGTACGAACTGTTATGCTCTCTCGGCTGAAAGTCGACGGACCAAGATCGTTTGTTGCTTGGATTCTAAATTGATATATCGTGTGGGGTTTCAAAAAAGTGGCAGTGTAGGAGGCTAGACTTGGATCAACACGCTCTGGGAGTGATGTCCACGGTCCCTCATTCTCACGCATCTGAACAGTATAGTACCGTAGAGGTGCGAAACCATCACGGCCTGGTGTCCAACTGAAGGTGATCTGATGAGCCTGAATCTGACTCCGTGATATCTGAGGTGAAGATGGTGCTTGTGGCCGTTCACGGTTGTTTGTTGTGTAAACGAGAACAGAAGCCGTCTTTCCCCATCCCAACCTGGTCTGAGCTGTTACGCTGAAAATGTAGTAGCGTTCAGCTAGCAGCTGTGTTGCGCGGAAAGTCCGATCTGACGGAGGAAATTCTCGACTGTAGTTGAGATTCACACTGCCATTAAGTGAGTATGTGACTTGGTAAGCTAGAATCTCTCCATTTGGGTCTTCAGGAACGTCCCAGATAATCCTTGCAGTTGAAAACGACACATCGGGAAATGAGACATTCGATGGAGCACCTGGTGTATCCTCGAAGGTCTGCACACGAATCGGGGGAGTGCTTAGAGCTCCATCTCCAAGTCGAGTGAAAGCCAGAACTTGGATGTGGTAAACGACATACTTCTTCAATTCAGTGAGGGTTGTAGTGAAAGATGAGTTGTTAGAGATAGTCTTATGTAAAACTTGACCACCACGATTGGTGGCTGCATAATACACCTTATAGCCTTCGATTTGGCCATTCCGGTGCTCCTTTGGTACCTCTCCCCATCTAACAACAATGGTGGTCGATGATGTTGCATTAGCTTGCACTTCTAAGGGTCCAAATGATGGAACAGCCTCACGCGTACGCTCCACTGCCTTGATACTATCCCTGAAATATAACAAACAAAATTCATTAATTCAGGACAAAACTAAAGATATTCAATCACTTACTTCGAGGCTCCCACATCATTACAAGCATTCATCACTATCTCATAGACCGTCCATTCCTCAAGGGTATCCAGAACATGGGAGTTTGCCGTGTGATCCTCAATCAAGACGCTTAGAGCTGTTGTTTTGCCAATGCCAGTGGCATCAACTTGACGATAAGTTATATTATAACCCCTTGGGTTTCCAAACCATTCGGTCTGTTGTAAGGGAATCCATCGAACTCGTAGTTCCGTTGCACTCATTGCTCGAACCGTCACATTAAAAGGAGGATGCATCGGTCTGGCTTGTATGGTTTGGAAGTCTTTGGTGGGCTCGGATGGTTCCGATGCTCCCACCACATTAGTAGCAATCAGTCTTAATTTATATTGAGTGAATGGCATGAGACCAATCACTGTCAATGTGGAAGCATCGGGATCTGACACTTCATACACCGTGAACCAGGTGTTATTCCGGGCTGTTTGCGCCTCAACTCTCCACTTGGTAATTGACGAGTTTCCATCAAAACCTGGGGTAAACTGAAGAACCACTGAAAATGCCTCAATATTCGACAACGCCAATTGTGTTGGGGCATGTGGAAGAACTGGTTCGACACCAGACTGAATGGTGGCGGTTTTTGTCGGGCCAGCACCAACCTGTGTCCAGGCTTTGATCTCGAACCAATAATGGGTTGTTGCCTGAAGCTGTGTAACCCTTAAGCTGGTCTCAGTCGCAGTAAGATTTATGGACTTTAAAGTCTCCGAACGATCCTTGACCTGATATCGCACAGTGTAGCCCGTCAAAACGCCATTAACATTTTTCGGTGGCGCCCAAATCACTTTCACTGCCCGATCGGATATTTCATCAAAATGCAGGGATGCTACCTCGTCTGGGACATCTTCCAACGTCTTCACTGGAACCATTCCACTGCGGATACCATCACCGGGATCAGTGAAACACAAAACAGTAACATTGTAGGCTGTGAATTTCTCAAGGCCTCCCATGATAGTTGTTTGTTCGGCCAAGGGGTCTAGTAAACTTGGTGGGACTGTCATCATCTTCGCCTCCGACTCATGCTCCTCTCCGTCGATTATTTCATATTGCCAAGCTTGAATTTTGTAGCCTTGATTTATTCCATTGATTTGTTGAGGATTTGGTGGTTTCCACGAGACTTTGATGGCTGTCGAATTCAATGGTGAGGCTTTCGTATTTGTCGGCGGGGCTTCCGGAACGCCCTCCTTAGTCTTGATTTTCGCCCCTTCCGTGTACACTCCCACTCCCATATTATTATAGGCAGCTATTTGAACAACATAATCCTTCCAAGTTATCAATTCTTGAATCAAATAATTCCTCTGAGCCTCGTTTGTGATATTTTGATACGTCCAAGGGCTATTGTTGTATCCAAAGAGTCGATATCGAATAATATAGCCCAAAATTTGCCCATTTCGATGTTCTTCCAATGGCGGCTGCCATT
The DNA here is from genome assembly GCF_945859685.1 of Eupeodes corollae. Lineage (NCBI taxonomy): Eukaryota > Metazoa > Arthropoda > Insecta > Diptera > Syrphidae > Eupeodes > Eupeodes corollae. The sequence goes on along the minus strand of NC_079148.1, from coordinate 41,518,548 downwards.
GGGTGATAATCTCCGACATCGATCGTGCCGATCCAACAAATCCAACTGGAGGTCCAGATGGCGCTGTAAGTTTGAATCACAAAAATAAAAACAAAAATGATTCGTTAGAAACAAAATCAAAAGTGAGTGAGAATTTTATGTGATTTGTTTCAAATATACCTCGGTTAAGCGGTAATGCTACAATTTAAGCCATTTATTTTTGTTTCGATATTCATATACATTCAAAAATGAGAGATACATAGAAATGACATTTAGATGTAATTAGTATATATGAGTAGAATATATATATTTTTAGTTTTATACATAGTATAATGTATTTTATTTTTCTGTGGCGAGAAGGACCACATAATTGTGTTTTATTTTGATTTGGTCATATGGAATAGAAATCATATAAATTAAGACAAAATCATATCATCATGTGTAAGAGAAGAAACAGAAACGGAAACCGAAAATCAAATCAAAGTTTACGAACTAAACAAAGACATTGTTTGTTTTGAAAAAATCAAAAAGATGATTATATTAAAAGGAGGCGCAATAAAAACTCAAGAATTATTATTATATGGCATTTCTATGGATGGCACATTGAACATGCAGCGCGGCAGCACATAAAATAGGAGATGCTATATCCTTTAAAATTTCATATGGATAGATATTATAATGTCGTCCAGGTAGGAGAAGAGTTTGACTTTCTAACTTTTTAGTTAAAAAAAAAACTTTTATTAAGTTTCAAAGCAATAGAGTGTCTAAACATATATATTATATATTTTTGTTTACTGTGCAGCATATGCAATGCATAGAATAACTATTCTAACGAATATCTTACAAAAGAACAAACAAATAAAACAAAAAGTTGAACTTTTTTGTAAACTCAATAAAAAGAGAACAGAGGAATTCAAATGAAAAGTTACATGTTTGACCCATTTCAAAAAGAAGAATAAGTCAAAGAAGTTCATATTTTGTATATTTCCTCCTATATTTAAACGAAAAAACTTCTCTATGAAATTGAAGATAGGGAAGTCATCAAAACAATTTTTTTCAGATACAATATTTAGTAATCAAAAGGCATGGCAAAGTAAATAGTCACTGCTCCTTTTTTACAGACAAATACGCAGCTGATTTCCAATAACTCTAACTTCAGGACAATTAAAAGGAGATCCATTTCCCAAGACTTCAACTCCATAGCAAATGTAGTTCCTATGATGCAGGGCTTCAAAAATCAAAAAAATCTTACATACATGAAGAAATAGAATCCATCAATGAGGCGTGGTAGCCACCCCCTTTTCCATAAAACCAACATTTTAAAGCGCTGTAGAATAATACAATAAATTTAATGTATAGAGTAGTTGATATCAATTATCAACATGAAACAATCAAGGGGCGTGAAAGACGCCCACTCTTAAAAAATTATCCTTATCATTCAATCGAAAAAAAACGGTAAAAGCGGACAATTCAAAAATAGACAAAATTTGTGAAAATATTAATTATTAAATTTATTTTGGTTAATTTATTCCAAGTTTTTAGATAAATGAAACTTTTATTTGAAATTTTTAGTTTATGTAGAAGTATCTGTCGAGTTAAAGATGGATGGCTTTTGGGACATCCTGTTTTATACATATTTTACGAAACTGTAATTAACAAAAAAAAGTAGTACCCGTGGCATGATGGTTAGTGCGTTGGACTGTCATGCGAGAGGTCTTGGGTTCGATTCCTTCCCGTGCCTTCTAAAGTTGTATTCACAGGTACTGCCTATTGCGAGGAATTGACAAATTCTCCAAGAGTAAATCTTTTCATGAAAAAGTGCTTTCTAAAATTAACCGTTCGGCTTCGGCAAATAAACTGTAGGTTCCCTCCATCCCTGCAATTACTCGCACACAGGAATGTTTGAGAGTTGTGCCACCTAATTTATTTATTTTTAATTAACAAAAAAAATAATATAATACAGTAGTCCCTCGATAATGTGAACAAATCAAAACAAGGCGTTTTCAGATTTTAGATGGATTCAAATTACTGGAACTTTTTTCAATCCTCATTAAAATTATCAAAATAATCTTTATACCCATTGAATACAACTAAAAAATAAAACAAGCAATTACCAGTACACTTCATTTAAAGAACTAAAAATGAATCATTAGAATCGGTAAAATCAATTCTTCCTAAAAAAACTTGTAATTTTTTATTTGCGAACAGCTTGGCTCTTAGTTTCAGCAAACTGGAAATCGTTTCTGCTGCCAGTTCATTTTAATCTGAGTACTCAAGCAGCGTATTTGTATTTCTTTTTAGGAGCTGCAGTGACTTCGTCGGTTTCACACTCCGAAATATCCTCAGTTGGTTCAGATGCAGTTTCTTCTAGGACTACCCAGCCTCTAACTTCTTGTATCGAAATGTTTTGTTCTCTATCTATAATTGCAAGAAGATCATTAATTTCTTGCAACACTCTTTGAAGCAGAGTTTCGGACAGTGTCCTTCGTTATTGTGAAAATGGAATTAAATCTTCTTCCTCCCAGTTTTCTTTACGTGAAAGTATACATTTAAAGCACTTAGCGATAGAGGAAGCGGGAAGTTGGTCCCAAGACAATTTCAGGTTTATTACAGCATGTCTCAAGGATATTTTTTTTTATCCCAGCAGCAATGTTTTCACTTTCTGATGCAATAATTTCACTAAGCAATCGTTTTTTTGTAGTGTACCTTGACTAAGTTTGTAACATTTTGGTCCATAGGTTGAATCAAAGCGGTAACGTTTTGGGAAAAAAAACATAACTGCTATGTCTCCATCAGCGCTAGTTTGCTTTTCTTTATTGAAATGACAAGTTGCATTGTCAAGGAGCAGCAGTGTCCTTTTTTTTATCCAAGCATTTTCGCTGGATCTATAAATCTTGAAACCGGAAAACGCTCTGGAGCATTTGGACTCCCCTAAAACTATTGGAGAAAGCTTATGTGTTCCAGTTGCGTCCGTACAGGCCAAAAACGTTATCCTTTCTTTGATAGGAGGAACGAGGAAGAAGCTTCCAGTATAAGCCGGTTTTATCCGAATTATATATTTGTTGTGGAGTAAGAGACATTTCACGTATTGGTTCATGCAGTTCTTCCAAAAATGGATTAACTGCAGTTTTATTACATCATAACTTTTCGCCGCATATTTTTAATGTTCGAACACCATGCCTTCGCTTAAATTTGGTTACCGAACCTTGACTAGCTTTGAAATTCCGGGATTTTTTTTAATCGCAAATTAAACTGATTTGTTTTTCAGCAGAGAAGATCTGTTGAAACTGGAACGTGGTTCTCCCTTTGTTTTTTAGCCAGTCGAACAATGCATTCTTCATTTAAAATATTTCGGATTTCTAAGCGTCTTTCTCCTGGTCCTGATTCGAATTTTTTGCATCTAGTAGCTTTTTGGAATTAAATTTTATTTCGCAATTTTTGACCTGAACACACCATATTTTTCAGCTGGTACACAACCAGGATGTCCGGCATTTAAATCATGTAAAATTTGACACTTATCTTTTATAGATAAAACAGGGGCGATTTTGGTTTAAGTGCCATTGGTTGCATTCACAAAGCTAGTGGCTATAGTACAAAAACTACTAAATTGCACTGCTCAAAATCATGTTCAAAATTTGTTTTTTGCTTGAAAACGTTGAAGCAAAGACTAAACCACTTAATTGTAGTTTTTAAAAATAACAAAATAAACTGAAATGTATGAGAAAACATGCGTTTCCCAACAAAAGTTACATCGAGACGTAGGATGATAAGTCTAATTTCAAAACAAAAGGACAAAGAAGTCTGAAAAATATCAACTGTCAACGTAAATCATACGAAAAACAACTCTGGCAATACTCTGCTTTTTCAGACCTTCAAAATAAAAAGTATTTCAGCAGCTTAATCGTCGAAGGAGTAACTTATGTTAATTACCTACTTATTACTTCAACAAAGTAGATGAAAAAGCATTTAGATAAGAATCTTTTCATTGGCATTCTGATGTAGAAAATATAATCCCATGGACTGAAATGGCTGAACCATCTTGAATGGAACAATTTCAATTCTACGACTAAAAAAACCTTGAACCCCTTTCCAGAGAATGCCAAGGTAGAGGAGCAATTTGATTTAGGCCGAAACTTTTAACCAACTTGTCTGCTTCAACAAGCCTTAAATGCAAGTATTTAAGTAAGTTTCTGTTTCAAAGCTATTCTTAAGGGAAGTATTTAAGTAAGCTTCTATTTCAAAGCTTTTCTTTTGTAGGGAGTAGTTGTTTATTAAGTGTATGTGGAAAATTTTGTGCAAATATAATTTCCGCAAATAAAAACAAAAATTATACTCGCAATGTCATTTCTGCTTTCAATATTTACAGCTTTGTACACAAACTATCAATATTTATATAGCTTCAACAAAATTTAATTTTACTGCATTTTCTTTCTTAATCATCAAAAGCAATAAATTAAAAAATTAATCAAATTAAACTTAACCAAAAAAATTAAAATAATATATACGAAACAAATACAAAATAAATTATAAACATTACGCCTCTAAACTAATGTTTTTTTTTTAACAACAAACATAAAATACACAGGGCAAACTAAATAGCATCAATATTGGAGGGTTATAGTATCTATGGAACATTATGTTGTAACTTACCTTCTTGTGGCAGCTCTATGACGTTACTTGCTTCTGATGGTGAACCTTCACCAACTCGATTGACAGCACTCACACGGAATTGATAAACTGTGGCAGCTTTTAAATTTGTCAAAAGAATCCAACGTTGATTGGCCGAAACGTTACTAAGCTCTGTTATCCAATTTAACAATGGATCTGGTACTGGACCTACGAATTGTTCTATGAGGTTAATGATTTAAAGACGTGTCGTTGAGAGGGGGAAAGTTTCAAAGGTTTTGATTTTGAAAGGAAAAAAACACCCAAAATTGAAAGACAATATGAGAGGAATGCGGAAGGAAAAGAAAGAAAAAAAAAAACACAATAAGCCAATTTAAATTTTCACCATAATTTTTTTCTTTTTTTGCATCACTTAAAATATAAAATGTAGAACTTACCAAGTTCTGAAACTTCACGTTTCTGAACGATAAATTTCAACACCGGACTATTTCCATCGAATCCTGGTGTCCAGGATACATTTATCGCTCGCTGGCTAGGTGAGTCTAAGCGGGTGACTTTAACATTGGTCGGTGGGAATGGAAGCTCTATGACACTCAATCTAGCCGATCGGGTTTCATTGCCACCGGGTGAGGTGACAACACATGAATAAGTTCCAACATCTGAAGCACGGACTGCTTGCAGTTCGAGTGTTCCATCAGATTGAACACCAATTCGCTGGGAATTGATAATTGGTGTCGGATGTCCTTCTCGATACCAATCTATGTTGAAGGGAACTGTTGGATCACTTGAAACCTTGCATTGGAGTGAAGCTGTTAGACCGAGAAGTACTGTAGTGTCCACTGGAGGCTGAATTATTTGGGTTCGAACTAAAACAAAACAAACAAAAGTTTAGTAAATGAAAAACCTTACAATTTAACATTTTTAAGATTATAATTTATATTTAATAACATCGGTAGTTCTTCAAATCGTAAAAAATCAAAATGCTTCAAGTTCATAGCATTTCGAAATATTATGAAAAAAATAATACCACATCAAAATTGAATAATATAGAAAATTCGTTTGTTTAAAAAAAACCTAAATGTAATTAAAAATTATTAACTTTAAAATATTTCGAGTAAAAATAAAATATTTTACCATTAAAAGAAGTAAGAAATTCCTGTAATGTAAAAATTATTAGAAATACAAAAAAGTAACATCAAACGAATCTGTTGGCTAAGCAATTCTGTAACATCAAGTTTTTGAAATATAAAAAGAGTGTTGAAAACGTTTTTTTAAACTTGAGTAAATAGTTACAATTTAAATATGCAGTCGAAATTAGTACTTAAAATTAAGTCCAAAATGTGTTTTTTTAACTATGAAAGTATTAAACTATAGGTTTGCTCAAAATTTTATACAGAGTCAAATAAATAATAAAAATTTCTAGAAACTATGTAAGATACTAAAATTATTTAAATTTTGTCTAAAAGAGAGAGACAGTTTTCAGACATATTTTCAGTCTTTAGTTAGCTTTAAAATCCAAGTTTTTGGTTGTTTTTAGAATTATTAAAGTTACAAACTTTAAAAACCTGATGTGGTGGAATACTTTAAATGGGAGATTCGAATGTAGGACATATTATTTCTTAAAAAAAAACTTTTTTGCTACTACGCCCAAAAAACGTAATTTTGTCGACTAGTGTTATTTCTAAGTTCAAAATGCGAGTTTCTGAAAATCATAGAGAAATAAGGTTTTAATCAACCACAAATGTTCCTCAGTACTTTAGTATTTCATCTCAGTAATGACATTTAAGAGCTTACAAGAAGTTGAAGTTGAGCGCGGAATCAGGATGTTCAATGAACAATTAAAATCTAAAAAAATATTGATTTCATTATAAAAATCCAGAGATTGGCGGGTTATGAGTAAATCAGAGAACAAATTGACTGAACTGCTTACAAAGGTCATATTCAGAAATTGCGAAGCATATTGTGAGTTTCTATTGAAACGACGAAGTCCGCAGACATAAAGCACGGAACTGAACACAAGTCAACTTTGTTTTTCTCTCATAACTAAAAAACAAAGGACCAATGATACCCTCTTGTGGTATATCACCATTTACCGGCAGGAGTTTTTATTTGTTTGTTAAATTCAAAAGATTGTCTTCGATTTGTTTGATATGTGGACAATTGTTTGACTTTAGACAACGAAAAATTAAATTGATGTAGGAACTTTTAGGAAAGAATGGCATGGTTTACCATATAAAAGGCTTTCGATAAATCAGGATTGTTTGAGTCAATTTCTTTTCTGATGTCCTCTGAAACGATTAATAGTGCAATCAAGCGGCTATTTTTCTTTTGAAATCTGGATCGTTTAAATCGGTTTAGATTTTCATTTCAATTTTTGATTTGCATCAAATGAATTGTTTTTTAATATCAATTAAATTTATTTTATTTTAAAGAATTTCAGAATTTTTAATACATTTTTGTATTTAAAACAAAAGTAATTCTGCATCTATTTTATCTTAGAAAGCTGTATGCAAATTATTTGAAAATAAACCCGGGAATTGAAAAATGCTTTCTACTGAACAAAATTATAATTTAAAAATAGAGGCCGGGATGCGACCCACACTGATAACAATCATCCCGTCTGTCGATTTGTCTTGCTTAAAAGTTTTTCGTGTTGGGTTAAAAAAGTTGAATTATTCTTACAAATTTTAAAATTACAAACAATGTTTTTCATATAAAGAAATAGTTTAGTTTGAAAATCTAGTTTTGGCAAATAGATTTTTAGTCGAAAGCAAATGTTTACCAATTTTAGTAGCATTTCTTAAATTTTTACAAATTGGATGATTGAAATTAATTTTGAGAGATATCAAGAACTGAACATCAATTTTTACCAAATATGCGTACTATTTTTTGTAGATTATATTTTTTTATGAAAAAAACGGACTGTTGGATTTTTATAAAAAAAAAAACTACTGAATATCAAAAACAATATTTTCTGTGAAATAAAAAGAGTTTGAAGACAATATTTTTAATTGTTGAAAAGCTATTTGAGTCGAAGGTACATTTTTACCACGTTTTAGTATTGTTTTTATTTTTTGTAAAAAAAACTATTGATTAGATTTTCCTCAAAATTTTACTGAGTGTTGACAACAATATTTTTTAAAAGATTAAAGTAGTTTAAGGCCAAAATCTCAAAGTTTAAAAAGATATTTGAGTCGAAAATCAATTTTTACTAACTTGTATTAATCTTTTTATTTTTTGTTAAAAAAACTATCATCTTGTTAAAAACTATCATATTGTTAAAAAAAACTATTTTAAATCGATATCTCTTCTGGTTCTTGAGCTATGGACAACGAAACAAACGTACGCACACACCCACGAAAATACATCTTTTATTTCGACTCTAGGGACCTTGAAACGTCGATAAATATCAAAATTTTCAATTTGACAAATCGGACCAATTTTAATAACTTCCTATCTATCTTATTTTTTATGCTGACATTTTTTTCTTGTATTGATTTAGTAAAAATGTAAAAAATGTACAAAATTGAACGCAAACAAGATTCGCTTTACATTCCTTCATCCTTCATCCCTGTCTCAAATGGACTTCCATTTAAAAAGGGTGGTTAGATTTTAAGGACCGATGTCATTTAACATTTCTCAATTTCAGAGTAGTTCAGTTTTAACCATGGAAATGTACGCAATCGAAGAACACATTAACGTTATTCAGGCTTATTATGAAAACGGGCGTTAAATTAAAAATGCATATAGTTGACTTCGTGTTTGTTTCGGTCAATTTAACCGTCTAAATGTGCATATCATCGGAAAAACCGTGCAAAAATTCCAGCAAATCGGGTCTATGGGAGATGTGAAAACTCCAGTGCATTAAAGTCTTCGATTTACATGCTTACAAGATGCAAATGCCTCAAGAACTCAAGAAAGTCAATGGTCAGAATGGTGGCAAGAAAATGCAACAGTATATTATCAGTTTTCGAAGAAAATCATATTTAGTAATGAGGCATATTTTCACCTCAGTGGATTCCTCAACAAGTAGATCTGCCGCTTTTGATCGAATGCTAATCCAAGAGTGATTGTCGAAATCCAATGCACTCAAAATCGCTACCGTGAGATGATAACAAAGGGCCCGAATTGTAAGATATGGATTTAAGCGACATGTGGTTTCAACTTGCCACGCAGCTAACAAAACAATGAATTTTTTACGCCACAAATTGAAAACTCGTGTTTTATCTCGTGGCAAAGATCATGTAATGACACCATTGGAATTTTTTCTATGATCTCAATTTTGAGGTGTACCTCTGAGGTCACTGCGGGCATTTAGCCAATATTCTTCGTACATAGTTAAACCGTATCAAATTATCATTACAAAAGATATAACAATAACTTCCTTAATAATTTCTGCTTTATTCAAAATCAACATCGGCCTTAAAATTTGACGACCCGTTAAAAAAATAAAATACCCTGCAAATAGCACCTTATTGAGTCTAGGATATAACTTTATTAAAGATAAAATAAAAATACTTTACTTTCCAATATTTGAATTCCTTTGTTTTAAATGTTAAGTCACTGCCAGACACAAAAAGGTGTAAGCCTTCAAGCACGTGCGACTCTATTTCACTACCAGTGATTATTATTTTTTTATAATTAAATTAAAATCACAAATTCACTTCACTCAAGTTCAATTAACCCGACGATTCACACTTAAAAACCAAGCGAGGTGCAAACAAACAAAATAAAAATAAATTACAAAATACATAATTACCAAGGTACAAGGTACCTTATACAATGTAACAACCAAAAACAGCTCAACAAAAACAATTCAAAAATAAGCTTTTAAAATGTAAAACAAAATATATAAAAAATAAAATAAAATTAAAAACAAAAACAAAAAATATGTCGTAAGTACCTAGGATATAAAACACTTACCCAGAACTCCTAAATACGCTTCCCCGTTAACAGTTCCAGCTTCATTCGAACGGACACACGTATAAAGTCCAGCATCAGATTCGCGAATATTTGATATCAGCAAGTCCCCAGACTCCAGGATCTGTACCCGGCTCGACACTTCAACTAGTTGGGTTTCTATACACACACACGTAGGTATATATGCATCACAAAACCACCCATCACGAGTGTTTATATATTTTGAAAGGGTTGTTTTGATTTTTGGGGTTTTTGTTGTTTTTTGATGTTTTTATTGTGGTAATAGTTTTTTTTTGTGTTTTTGAAGTAGAGTGCGAGTTGGTTCGTATAGACGAGTGCCATAAGTGCGATTTTGTGTTGAAAGTTGAAGTGATGGTAGAATTTTTGTTCAAACACAATTTTCCGAACAAACAGCCAAGAGAGCAAAAAACATAAAGAAAACATAAAAGTTTGTTAGTACAAAGTTAAAACAAAATCACCGTTAGCAACTCTTGTGATATATCAAGAGAGTTAATTAAGGGATATAAAGAGAACACCAACAAATAAAAAAATGCAAAAATAAAAAAAAACAAATTCTAAAAAAATCCACACAGTGCTCTCAGACAGATGCACTTGGGCTAAGGGTTGCATTTGGGGGTTGGCTTTGGTTTGGTTTGGTTTGGATATTTCCCAGAATTTTATTTTATTCTATTTTATTTCAGAGCAATCACTTACCGTTGTACACCCATGTGATATTTGGATTTGGAGCACCAACAGCCCGGCACGAAATAGTTGCATCCTTGCCATCCAATGCGGTCACATTTAGTGGTGGTTGCTCCATAATCGGAGTCGAGGCTGTGAAGATAGAAAAAGAAAGGCTTTTCATATGAGTACAAAAAAAAGAAAACACTGCCTTGCAAATATCGCAGAATCCGAATCAGTATGTTTGAAATATTTATATGAGAATGAGTGTGGGATGTCGAAATGGTGGATGTTGGTTCAGTGGTATAAAAAAAATAGAACATGCAATGGTGATGCGGTTTAGTGCGCTTTCAAAAAAAAAAATGTATTTTATTTCAGAACGCTTCTTGTTTTTTTTTTTTAAACTATTTTTTCAACTCTACACTGTGATGATATTTAGCACGCCAATTTGCGTTTATATATAATATTTTTTTTCCTATAAATAAGTTAGAGTTGAAAATAAAAGCAAGGAAATAACACGAAATTCTGACGCGAATACAAATAACGAAAAAGAAAAATAAAACTTTACTGCACTGATATACTGCGTTTGCAGAACTATTAAAGGACAAAACAAATGCACATTGCATACTGCACGGAGTACACTTATACCTTCATACCTACATACATTTATCAACATGGAACAAAAACACAAACAAAAATACAAGATGAATAAAAGTTCATAGTAATTGGACGACGAAAAAGTAGCTGCAAATGGAAACCGGAAACGACGTAATTGGCATGGATTTGTCTGAACTTTTTTTCTTTAATTAAATATTTTTATATATGCACAGCAGATACGCTATATTCTATAAGGTACATCAAAGAATTAAAAAAAAAAACAAAAATATTTTCAAGCTACTTTACAATTTTTGGTTTAAAACAGGATATAACTTCCATGTAGGCATTTACTGTATTTTAACATTTTTAAAAACGCTAATTGGTTAATATACTATCGTTGAAAAGGCCCAAAGTTTTCCTATAACCCTGATGCAATGTTGACATTAATTGGGTTTTCACAAAAGGTATTTCCATAGTTTGGGATATGATATTTATTATAAGAAAAATGTGAAATAAAGAGACATTCAAAAAAGGGGCTTAGTTGTGAGCCGATATACTTAAATCAAAGTTGAAAATCCTTATCATTTTTTTGTGGATGAATGAAAATAATGCTGAGAATTTTGAATTTGTTCAACGGAACGTTATAGGTATAAATTATTTTCATTTTGAAATATTTTTATTACGCAGAAACAGAGTGTGAGCATTAGGGGAGGGAGTGAGGGTTTGACAGGAGGTATCGGTGCACATTGGTTTTAATCTCTGAATTTAGCAATGACTGGGAAAGACAGAGTGTTGTAAGTAATTTTACATTCGCGTAGTACGGCTAAGGAACAAATATCTGCACTTGACACTATTTTTTTACACTTCAGAATTTCAGAAAGAAGTTAGCTTTTAGCAAGCTTCAAACCACGATAAGAAAATAATACAATTAAAACCCAACACACGCACAAAATACAAAACATAATTAACATTAAATTTCAAGTTTTTGAAAAGATATTTGAATCGATATTCAATTTTTACCAACTTTGAGTAATGTTTTTTTTAGATTTTTGTTTTTTGTATATTCGATTTTTCCCAAAATTTTATCAGATGTCCAAATTATTATTCTTCGTTGCAAAAATTGTTTTGGAGATGAAATTATATTTTAGACATAAAATTTTGGAGGTGACAATTTTTTTTTTCAGTTTTTTTGATGTATAAAAAACAGTTAAATGGATTTTTTTTTTTAAAATATACTTCTTTAAAAGCACGTTACAGTATATTATGTAAAATTTAATTCAAGTCTCTAGCGTTTTTGGTTCGTCAGATATTTAGGGTTAAAAAAAAGTTTAACCTTTTTTTCAAACTGCTATGGTAAAAAAACCACCCACACCATTTTCTTGAGAGCCCTTTCTGCATCTTTCTGCCTTATTATCTGTATAAACAACATTTTTTGAAATCGATATCTCTTCTGGTTCTTGAGCTATGGACGGCGAAAAAAACGTCGCGAACGTACGTACACACGCACGCACAAATATCTTTCTAAAAATCTTTTGTTTCGACTCCAGGGACCTTGAAACGTAGAGAAATGTCAAAATTTGTAATTTGACAAATCAAGCCCATTACAATTACTTCCTATGGAAAGTTAATAAAATAATATTGTAAGAAATAAAATGCACGACTGGATCGCTCAAACTTGCTTCTCTTTACTTTCGTTTAGTTCAAGATTTAAAAAAAAAAACTTCCACAAAAGATTTGTCTTCAATAATTTAAATACTCATTTATCAAAAAACCTTAGCTTTGCAGAATTGGTTTTTGAAAATCGTTAGAGCATTTTTTTTTCTATTAATTTTGTACGTCTACATTTTCTCAATTTTTGTCTACAAATATTTTTGGTACTTATTTAGAATATAGTAATACGCATTTTATATTTGAGTTTCGTAAAAAATGTTGACCCGTTTTCGAGATATCGAATTGTGAAAAAATATATATTTTTTTAAATTCCGAAGCAAAAATGTTTAAATTTTAAATCGTCTACTATTGAGACAATATGAGAGCTTGTGCAGAATATTTTTGAAATCGGTTCATTACTTACAAACAAAACAACGGTTCTATGGGGGTATCGTTCTGGATATTGAAAAAAGTTAAGAAAAAAATGTTTAGAGAAAATTTGAAAAAAAGCCATTGGTTTATTTTTGAAAAAAAAATCGCATTTGACTTAAGACTAATCTAAGAAAAACTTTATTTTTCCAATTTTGAAATCAATCGACTCAATGGTTTGTTCTGTAGGGGTGAGGACAGAGGTACAGGTGGAATCGGGGACCCACTTTTTTCGACTTCTCTACTATATCAATGTTTCGTTTGAAAAATGCTATTTTATAAAAAATAACAGTATTTACAAAATATTAGATGTAACTATTTTTGGTTAATCAAATACCTTCTATGTAAATATTTAATACTAAAAAATAAATTAATTAAGAAGGCAATAATTTATTTTTCTACTTATTCCTTACTTTACGAACTTGAAAGCAGAAACCTTTTTCACCAAACTTTTTGTTTTGCAAATTACGTTACACCAAACGCAAAATTGCAAAGAGAAAATGTATTAAATAAAAAAGGACTTGTTATTTTCTTCCAACCAATAATAAGCTCTACATAATTATATTTAGAATTTTAAAAAGCTTTAGAGTTATATGCAAAAAGAAATTTTTATTTTCAAAGATAGAGTTTCTTTTAAAAAGTTGTAGAAAACTAATAGAAAAATGTAAGAACTGATAGATATTAATTCACTAAATTTGTTCTATGCATATTTTATCTTAATAAATACAATCTAAGATTTACTTTGCAACCTGTAAAAATACGAATTAATTGCAAAGTTGTATTTGAAAGCTGTGAATCACTTTTACTTTTCACTTTTAAAATTTTGTGAAACACATGAACTTTGCAAGATATTTTTTTTTGCAAAGTGAGAAGTGAAAAGTGTTTGGTGAAACAAGCCTGAGGTCATTATTTTGTTTTTTTTTTATTTGTATTCCTGCTTTTCAAAAACCAGCTTAGTCTTATTTAGATTTTCGAAAACATTGACATTTTATTTTGAGAAAAATATGTAAAATAATTCATATTATGCTTTTTTAAATAAGAATTTATCAATTTTTGTTTAAATTGTTATGTTTCACAAATTTACTATTTGTTTTTTATGATCGTTCTGAAAATAATGCAAGCAGTTAAATTTTTAATTATTTCCAACATCATAAATGAATATTTAGTAATTCTTAAAAAACTTGAGAAACATTCAGAGTTAATAAAAATGTTGCTCAATTAATAAATTGCATTATTTTCAAATCATAAACGAAATTAGTTAATCTAGAAACTTCTAAATATAAATAATTACTAATTAAGTAAGTAAGTAACAAATTCATTTATTAATTCAATAATTGTTTAAGTTTAAAAATTACCCATGAATTTTAAAGCTATGGCTAAGCCGTCAGCCTGGTTGACAAGAATTATAATTCTTATAAACGTTTTTTATAGATAACAATTATATAGATAAGTTTACAAATTAAACATATTCGCTAACTAAAAGCATTCTACATTTGAAGATAACTTTTAAAAATGTACTTAGTATTTTCCAGTCCTACTCGTGCAGTATTTTAAGGGTGTCTTGCATTGAAAGGTTATTTTTACCAAAGAACAAACGTCGGTGTGGCTTAAATATTGGACATATACTTATAAAATGGAAGCAGTTCTCTTTTGACTTAAGGTTGCATATTGAACAGAATTGATTAAAGCTCCCGTTGTAAGGGCATCCGTTTAAGCTGAGTAGTTCACATCTCGCATTGAAAATGAAAGAAATCTCTCGGTATGTTAAGGTATCGGTAAAGTAGTTTCTTTTCTCAAGATTGTAATTAAGCTGAGAATATAACAATCTACTGTCGGATTTACGACCATTTAGAATAAATTTTTCTCGAGTCAAGTCCTCATTCTTTCTAATTATACGGTACAGCTGTTCTTTTAAGTTGTTGGAGTTATTATAGTCCATATAAAGTGTTTCAGCACAAGCAGTACCTTTACTCCTCAACTCGTATAAAAGCATTTTTTTTCCAACCTTGAGTCGTCATGGGCTAAAGTCTTAACAATAAAATCAGCCTGCGCTTTAAGGGTAATCGTTAGGAGTTTTGGTAATCCTGTTTGCAGGTAGATTGCATAGTTTGGTGTGTTTCGAGGTTGAAGAAGTTGAAGTTGAAGAGTTTTTTTATGAAATTTTTCTGGAATTGTTCAATTTGTTCATATTCATCTGCACCCCAGACTTGACATGCGTAACAGAGCGTTGACTTTACTACCGCTTCTTGTATACTTATACTTGGCTTAAAGAACTATTCTACTATTAGTAAATACTTTTCTCCATGTACAATTCAACAAGCTTTGTGAAGTGTTAGCCCTTTTCTCTTAGATGGTTGTTGAAGTTCAAATTGTGGGTAAGTTATACGCCTGGATATTTAATTTCATTGGTTACTTCTATTAGATTTCTATTGTAGCACCACCTTTTCACGTTTTGACTACTTTCTTATTACGTGCTTGGAAGGCTTTAACGATTGAAGAAAGTGTAAAAATCTGGTCAGTTGTAGAATAGTTCCTTCTAAAACCGGCTTCAAGATTTGAAAGAATACCTTTCCTCTCTACCCATTTTTCAAGTCTCTCCACAAGTATACCGCAGAATATTTTGTCTAATATGGTCATAAATGATATGCCTCGATAGTTTTCAACAATATCAAAAGCGACTTTTTTATGAATTGGGAAGATAACTGATTTTGTGAACGCGGAGGGAATTTCGGCGTTAGCCATGATAACAATAATTACTATTCTTAAAAGCAAACAAAATTATTTAAAATATGTATCAAATATCAATATCACTAATTTTAAATATTTTACATACATTTTGATTTTAATATTTTTTGTTTACAAATAAACACATCAAACAATTTTGTATGCATTGGTTTATTGAACAATTAGTATAATTCAATGGAGATTGAAGAAATTTTAATCTTCATTTACATTATTTCCACGAGCTACCCACACACTGAATTATTTTATTTTATAATTGCATCACACATTGTATTCACATTAATTCTGAGATTTAAATAAGTTTATCTTGTACTTAGATATGCACATAAATAACAAAATAGATATGCATCTAAAGTGAATTTACATAATTTTTCACACATTTCTTAACTTTGACTTTTCTCATTATTCCATCAAGGAACAATTTACCTGCTTCGAACCATTATAAAAAGAAATAGCAGGTGATGTAGGACGCAATAAAGAGTCTAACAGTTTTTCTTACTAATTGCATAAAATTGTTGCAACCATCAACATTCTTCACAGAGTTGGATTAACAAGGGAGATAAGGCTTTAGGGCCCTTCAAAAATTAGGATACCATTTTACGAAACCAAAAGAACACAAAAACAAGTTTAAATTGAGTGATAAAAGGATTCAAATTTTCAATAACTTCTTAAGTCTTGAATTTAAAA
Source organism: Eupeodes corollae (assembly GCF_945859685.1). Taxonomy (NCBI): domain Eukaryota; kingdom Metazoa; phylum Arthropoda; class Insecta; order Diptera; family Syrphidae; genus Eupeodes; species Eupeodes corollae. The sequence goes on along the minus strand of NC_079148.1, from coordinate 41,502,237 downwards.
AAAAAAACACATTAGAATATTAAACACTCAGACTTATTTTTTCAGCCTTAAGTAATTTAACAAATTTCCAATAAATGAATCAATTTCGTTCAAAACAAATTTTAAATTAAAATGAGTTTCCAAGTAAATGTAAATTAGACTTAAGGGCCTCCAATCTGCCTTTCAACGACCGTTTGTCTTTGAATTCTTGAGTTATTTCTGATGCATCTCAAGAATCTTGCAAACGACACAACTAGAACAGCAAACTATAAATGCATATAAATGTTGTAGGAGTTTGTTTGAAATAACTTTTAACAGAAAGATAATAATCTTTAAAAATAGAGTCTGTTTCTATGACGTATCCCAGAGCATACTTCTCGTACTTGATCAAAATATTCCCAGACGCATTCAAATTCAAATCGTTCAACTTTTGATGCGAATGCTTTTCTCATTAAAATGTTGCTACTCGTAAGCAGCAGCGGCGGCGGCGGCGTCTTCGTACTACATAAATTCACTTGCCATTCTTGCCACCAATTTTGCTACACATCAGGAACCACCCGCAGCTTCGTCAGTCGGAGTTGCAGCCCACGACGAGTGACGCGCCATGCAATCGACTTATTTTCCCATGACGATTCTATTTTGTGGCATGACAATTATTCTTATCTAGGTACTTTGGCGTCGTCATCATCGTAAAATGTTCGCGTCTTCTTATTGTGAAGACTAAATGTAAGCAAAAGCGGGAATTCAGTGTGACTGTCACTCAATAAAACAAGAGGCGGAAAACGAAATTTTCAACTTACAAATTAGGTTGGAAATATTTTACATATTGTTGTAGGGTTCATGTTTTTTATCCACGAAAATATTTATAGAATCTTTTATAATGATGATGCAGGTGAACACTGTATAGTGGAATTATGTATAAATACTTATTATGCTGAGGACTGATCTTGTATTTGAATAAAGACCAAAGATACACAAGTACTCTTTAAGATGAATTTTGAATTATTTTGAAAGCAATTTTCAACAATATTATTATGTATTTAGAAAGGTACGTATTAAGGCATACTTAAAGGATGCAAATTGTATGTCGTTTCCGAAGCAAAGGGTGTTTCTTTTAGTGCGCTTACTTTTGAATGAAAAGTAGTAGTTGTATAGAATCATTTACAACTGGAAAAGAAAGATACTACAGTAGACAGTGTGGGAACAATCTGAGGGTAAATACATTGGGGCATATTCATAGATGTTTGCTAAACTCTTGCTAAGTTGTTATCAATCAAGTCCAGAGTTTAGGCTATTAATAAATAAATGTAAACCTAAGTTTAGGGCTTAATCTGGGGTTTAACTATAAACATAGCAATTGCTGTGTTTAAGTTGTTATTATCACAGCCAACTGTCATATTTGATTTTTGTTGACTTGAAAAATGTCGATTGATACCAATTGAAATATGGATTTCTTAGGGGAGTTTAAGTTATTTGAATTAAGCGACAAGAGTTTTTAGGAATGATATCGTTTGGATAAAGAAACAGTCACATTTTTTAACATTATTATTATATTATACATCAAATTTGAGGAATGTCAGCACAAAACAACAAGTTTGAAAATATAACAGAAGTTTTTTGCTTTGACCTGTCATTTGAACTAGGTATAATTGTAGTAGAATAAAATTGGGGTTTAGTAAACACATCAGGAAAATTGACTATGAATAAGAGCTGTGTTTATTAAATCAACAAGCCCTAAACAATAGATCAAGAAATCACGACTTAAGTAATTCTCTATGAATACACACCATTTAATTTGATCAATTTCAATTCTTTAAGAAAAAATATTCTTGAAACAGAATATATGTAAAAAGGAGCTCTAAAAATGATAGACGATAAAGAATTGTAAATGAAACTCTTAAATGACTTAAAACACCACCAAATTGTTTCATTTACTTTTTCAATTATTTTTTTTTTGAAAGCAGCAATTTTCTAATGAAATATTCACTTAAACACTAGGACTCGAATTTCCTTAAATGCACTTAATTCCGAATGCACTCAAGAAAGTGAAGTACTAAAAGAGATGCTTTTTTCAGCCGCACATCAAGAATCCAAATTCGTTTTCCTTTCTAAATTTGTATTCCGAACGAACTTTACAATCAATGTACACCGGTGTCTTAAACGCCTTCTTATTGTCCAAACGCTTGGGGAGTGAAGTCAATAAAAAATAATGTTAAATTAAATAAACTTTTTTCAAGATAATTACTTCAAAACTTTAAGCCATATTAGTGTCAAATTCAACGCATTTAATTTAAAACCTTTTGATTAAATATATTAAACGTTTGGATTTGGTGAACTGTTTAAAAATTTAAATGAAGGAGGTTTTTTAAAGTCAGTTCAAAGGTTTTGTATAGAACTTTGGAAATAGTCGATTCAATTTATGTGACAACTTGTTAACAGCTTTTCAAAATTTAGATGTTAATTATTTGAAGCAAAAACGTGAACATTTTAGATTAATTTCTGATCATTTGACAACTCTGTTTATACAATTTCCAAACTTATTCAATTGCCCCGAAAATATAATGGCTGGAGTGATAAGAAACTTCTTAGAAGATATAAATAAAGAAGATTCATGATCTTCTATCTTCTATTGACGCTATAAAATGGCAGGTTCGGTTAAAAGAAATGAAAAATTTCGTTAGTGAAAATTAATTTAAAAATATTTATTCTTTTGCAAATAATTAATAAAGTCTACCACATAGCAGTGCATTAATTGAGCGATTTTGAAATAGGTTATAGCAGGAAATCATTTAACAAGTGAGATTTAAGGATTTTAGGCAGAACGAATTAAGATATAATTTGACAGATTTAAAATATTTTTTAATTTAAAGTTATTTCTATTTAATTCCATTTTAAAGCTAAAAAAGATGTCTATATAAATTATTAAAAACTTTGATCTGTGACTTTTTCAATACAAATATTAATAAATTGCTGTTAATTTGTTGATGAAAGATTTGTTTGTAAAAATTTGGCCCCATCGTTTGTCATATGGCTTCGAAACATTTCGATTTGGCCATAACTGTTTTTTTTTTTATTTTTACCAACGCTGCTGGTAGGTTTTTAAACAATGGCTGTGTAGACCATATTTTTAAAACATCTTGAAAAGTTCACGAAACTCTCAACCAAATAGTATTTCCTTCATTTTGATATCAATAATTTTTTCTACTTATTGGAAAATTTTAAAATTAAAAAAATATGTGTACTTTTTGTAAATACAAACTTCTTAAAAGAAACTTCAAATCCCAAGTTTAGTTTTTTTTTGGACTAAATACAATTTTTCCAACTTGTTGAATTAGGAGAACGTTTTCGGAAAGTTTTTGATTTTGTAGTTTTTTCAAAGTACAATACAATGTACAAAATAAAATAAAAAAACTAGAATCTTTAGTACGTGAAAGTGAAAAATAGAGTCTTACGAAAACTACATGATATTTTCTAGGTCTTCGAAAGTTGTCAAATACCCTTCTTGATGATAAAGTTATATTTATTTTGTTTATAATTTACATGCACTCAAGGGGTTATTAGTACCCTTTATATGTTTATATTTAAACACAGTAAGAGCATTATGAAAATAGGGAATGATTAAAGAGGAGATTTTGATGAACATTTGTTATAAAGTTCTGAACATCAAAATGGGAGGCAAAAATAGAGTTGGCTAAAGCATTTCACATTCTCGATGTGCGATTTAAGAAAGAATCTCTACGCCCGAAATTGAGCTCAAGGGTAAACTGATGAGCATTCCTGGAAGTGTGAGTATTACGGCTGAATCGTTTAAGGGGTGGAATGCAACTGGCTAATTCGACAAAACATTGTCTGTAACAATATCGATAAAACAACGAAAGGCATGAAACATTGCGGCGGTGTTCTAGCGATGTAAATGTTTCGATTATAGTTCTATCGCCTATCATTTTTAAAGCCCATTTTTGTATTCTTTCCAAGAGATTTAAACTTGTTTTAGGGGCACCTGCCCAGATATGCGAATTATATTCGAGCTTTGGACGGATGAAGGCTTTGTTAATTACAGCTAGATTAGAAGGGGCTACACTTTTCTTGCAACGTCGGAGAAATCCTAAGCACCTGGCAGCATTTCTGGCAATATCAAATTTATGATCATTCCATAAAAGGTGCTCTGTGATACACATACCGAGTACTGAAAGTTGATTAGTTTCTTGGATGCAAGTGCCACTCATAGATAGTGGCATCGGGGTGTGTTACGCTTTAACGACAGGAGACAGCATTAAATTCTACACCGTTACTGATTCCCTATTGGACAATGCTGTCAAGATCAGAATTTAATGAGGTTTTCATGGAAACGAGTATGAGAAGCTGAGGGCACTGTCGTCGGCGAAACAATTTAATCGACAGACATTAAATCTTTTATAAATATAAGGAAGAGAGTCGGAGAAAAAACGGAACCCTGGGGGACACCAGCATTTATTTTATGAATTTCAGACTTGGAACCATGCAATACAACTTGTATTGAACGGTTAAAATGGTAAAGGTAGGTACGGTTAATTTCTTATCCAACTAAGAAGAGATTCATCAATAACAAAACCACGAATTTTCGATAAGAGAGCTTGGTGCAAAACTCTATCAAATGCTTTTGAAATATGAAGTTCAATAATCTTACTTTCTCCAAAATGATGTACAGATTTGTTCCACTGTTCGGTGATATAAAATAAAAGATCACCAGTGGACCTATTGCTACGAAAGCCATACTGCAGGTCATTCTCTCTTGCAACTGCACGAGTGCGAAAGAAGATTCGTCCCATAGAATCATTTACGCTCTCAAGAACAGGAGGACTCATGACACTTTCCGGTAGCGTCGAATAACCAGCAACATGTACTGCAAGCAAATTGGCTTTATCAATCGATCTTACATAGGGAGTGTCATTGTGAACGAGCGTTGGAACCGAGGATGGCGTGGTGTTTCGTACGTTTTTTACAAATGACCAGACATTTTTACTATCTTTGGGACATTGTAGTATTTGTTTACTTAATTTCTGATCATGCAAAAATGTGGTTCGTCGAATATGACCATTACAGGTCTATCTAGCTTGTTTAAACTTATTCCGGGTTTTTTCAGTCGGGTTGGCTTTATAACAACGGAAACTTACTTCTCTGAACCTAATAACCTCTTTACAGCTCGAATCAAAATATAAGTTTTCTTGGGATTTGATAAATTCTACCCTATTCGGGATTTAAGAATTAAATTTGTTACCATATCACGTCACTATCGAGGAAGCATAGTGACCAGTTAAAGTTAATGAAGAATTCATTGAGACCGTCCCAGTTGGTTTTCTCATATTTCCAAACAGTTCTCATAGGACTTTTTTCTTTAACTGTTTTTTTTTTCAAACATGAGAATTTTACAGATACGATACAATGGTCTGATGCGCCTAGAGGCGAGCATTTATTAGGGACAGAGGTATTAAAGAAGTCTAGAGTGTTGTCGGATTGACCTGCAACGTCAGGGATTCGAGTTGGGTCATCGACAAGCTGAGTTAATTGATTTAACTCAGCAAAGATCTCAACATACCTTTCTTCCGGTGTTGACTGGCCAGGATAACGAGACCAAGAAGAATTGTATGCATTGAAATTGCCCACAATGACGATTTCAGTGTGAAGATAATGGGCAACAATTCTTTGAATGGAGTCAGACAGAGCATCCAATTCGTTTAAAGTCGTTTAAAGTCGGTCCAGATTTGGACAAAATAAAAATTATAATTTTATTAAAAATATATTTTTTTTTATTGCACTGTGTCATTTGAAATTTGCAAAAATTAGAATGAGTCAAACATTTTCAAAACAAATAAAATGTTAGATATTGAATTTTGAAAATTTTTTTGACGATCTTTTTCCTTGAGACATAAAGTTTTACATTTTTACAAAAATTAAAAAATCGAAATTTTAATCAAACATGACATTACGAAAGTAAAGAAGTGGGTCCCCCCATTCCGTCCGTTCATTTGTCTGTCTGCCTGACAACGACGCTACAACCCAAACCATTAAGTAGAATGAGTTGAAACTTAGAAATTAAGGTTTTAAGCAAATTCAAGCATATTAGGTTGTTAGCATAAACAAGTTTGTCAGTCAAAAATCAACAATTGGGATTTTCTCAAAAACCAGCCGATATAATTTTCTAAAAATATGTGTCTTAACTTGGCTTTTTTCAACAACAAATATATTTTTGTAAATTTGTCGTTTTCTTATTAAATTTTATTAAATTTTGAACTCATGAACCGATAACAATTTTATTCGGCACAATAATAATTTTTTTATAATATTTGATTATGAAAAATATCAACATTTTTGTATCGGATTTTGTTAAAAACAAATAATAATTCGATATCTCAAGATAGACAGTTAAACATTTTTTTACGAAATTCAAATTTAAAATGTGTATTATTATGTTTTTAAGTAACTTCATACCAATAATATTTTTAAATCTTAAATTTTTGTGAATATTTTTAAACAAGGGAAAGTTGGTTTTTCATTCAAGCGAACTTGGCTTTTTGTTTTGCTCCTTTAAGTTCTTCTACTTTAAACAGTTAAGAATATAAGGTGTAATAATTTTCACTTAGGCGCGTTGATGTTTGATCCTTTTTCAGTCTTGCAATTTTGCAGTTTTTTTGTTAGTTAGTTTTTCTCTTTAGTGGGTTTTACAGATGTTAGAAAATTGGATTCATTCTTAAACTTAAGAGTTTGAAAATAGTGAGAGTTGTTAATTATTCTTAAGAATTTTTACTACGGGCTTAAGCCACACGCATTTGGGCCTCACACGAAAACTGTTAAACCAAATCCGGAATTTATTATTTCAATTTTTTTACAACAACCTCACAAAATCGATTTTCCTCCAAATGCTAATCACTCTAGTAACCTACTATTATCCTATTCTCCTGCTATATGTTCCCTTTGACTTGAAATAAATTCATAGGCTTAATCCATTTATCACACGGAATAGAATTAATTTCAATTTATATTGTAAATCAATCCTTTCGCACATTAAATACCTTTGCATAATACTAAATGCAATTTAAATACATATACTAAATAATGTACACACACTTATGTACGTTACCGTTGCTTTATATTGTATATCCAATCAAATCAAACCAACTTTAACTATAATTTGTATAAAACTCAATCCATCGATTTAAGTTTGTAAATTTACGGACACCCGCCTTAAACGGACGTACAAAAACAACAACAACAGTAGGACGTCTATAGGTCTCGGGTTCTCGCCATAAAGCCAGTCTTTGTACAACAACAATAACAACAATGTGTTTCCACAAATAAATGCGTGCAATTTCAGCAACACTGCCTCATAATTACCCCCAAGGAATACTCTGTGCAGGGCAGTAAATTACCTGGTCATGCTATTTCATGTAATTGAGGTCAATGAAGTTAAATCACCATAGCCTCTGGAATCAAGGCCGTAGGAGAAAATATTTATAAACAAAAATTAAAAGGAGGGGGCTATTTAACAAGGGTTAGCTTTTTTATGTGATTTAGGTTTACAAATTTCATTGGGGAAAGAAAAAACCCAAAAACTTGAAGTAAAAACTTGTCATGTTATTAAGATAAACCCCTTTTCTTTCAACTCTCTCTGTAGAAACGGCCCTGCATGTAAAACCAAACATACAGTTGAAAACGGTCCTGCCAATTGACACAGGACGAAATGTAACATTTCTGTCAAAATGCATTATACTACAATATGCACAGCTCTCGGAAACGACTCTAGGAAATACAAAAAATAATAAAACGTAGATGAGAAGAATGAATCAGATTGTGAAGCCGAAGCGAGGCGAACCAAGAGCGACTGCATATGTTTTCCATTTCAACCGCATTATACGTCAAGTAAATTGGATTTTTCACAGGACGAAAAATATTATTTTATTTTGCTCCATTGCAACTCTGGATGATTGAGTGTGAAGATTAAAAGGCTTCATGGCTTGAATGATGTTCTGTGTGTTGCTGTTCACATTCCGTGTGAATACCTATTTTGAATCGCATTACCATAAATGTATACATACGTACATGTCTCTAGACCAATTTTGTTGGCCAATTTGGCTCGCTATAAAGTGAGCCTGGACTAAGCATATTATCTACCGGATAAATTAGTTAAAATGTGTGGTGTAGCTTCATTCATTTTTCGATTGATATTGAAGTGAAAATTTTGTTTTAGCGGGCGAGTTTGTGAAATGGCCATACAACTAGCATTTAGAATTTGATATGAGTTTTGAAATGATTATATTTTTGCATGAAACAGGAATACAAATATTCCTTTTAGCGAAATAGGGAGTTTTAAAATAGATTTTAGATACTGTTTGTAGGTTTGTTCATTTTTCGAAATGAAACAATTTTTCATTGTTGTAAAAACAAATATGTTTTGGTAGCAGATTGACTTAAAATGTTGCATAAGTGTTGAAATTATGATCCAACAAGGCTTAAAGAGGGTGGTTTTCGGACATATTCACAAGCAGTATTATGCTCTTATAGAATTTAATGAAATTTAATATTAGTACACTTGGGCGTATACGTACTTTTTTTTTCTTCTATTGTGAATAATACACTAAAGTGATTTAAGACCAACCTGATGATCTTTAGGTTGAATAATTTTGTTCAATAAAATTAATTTCGTTGCAAATGTTAATGGTGCAGTTTTAAAGCAAAATATTTTCTTTCTAGAACGAACAAAAATATGCGGATGCAACACGAAACCCCTCAATAACGTCAGTTGAAATCAATTTAACTCTGTTGAAGTGCATCTTTAATTTTGAAGAACTTTTAAAAAGCCTTTAAGTAGGGATTTCTGATCTTTTACAGTTAATAACGGACATACAATAAAAACAACGTCAAAATGTTAAATGAGTTGAGCAGCTGGTAGCTAAGGTGATTTTTGATAAATGACAGTCAAAATCAAAGAATTTAATATGTTGTCAGTGTTGTATTTGTTTTTCGGGTTCTATTGTCCAAAAAAATTCTTGGGCACTACTTCATTTTTACAGAAACAGACTTAGCCGATTTAAGACCCCCTCTAACTTTAGATTTAACTTACCTGAATTTTGAGATACGGTAGAAGCACATAACTTACTGACTGAAAAGTCATTAAAATTTGTAAGAACTTTACAACACTGAAGAGTCTTAAAATTTCGTACTACTCATTCATGTCCATCTATCGACGTTTCTAAAAGTTTAACAAAATATTGATACAAATATTTAACTTACGATACGCAAAGTTTGAAGTCAATATCTTCCTTTGTTTCCAAGTTACTTTAAAAGAAAATAATTTTTTCTCGGCGTGATTTACTGTTTCGTATGCATAAAAGCTGAGTGAAGCAGAAGAGAAACGACGAGCTGTACAGGCTGTTCAGCGACTCACGGTAATTTAGAAGAATAAAAGAGGCTGGGATACGACCCACACTGATAACTTCCCACCCCGTCCATCGATTTGTCTTGCTTAAAAGTTTGTCTATATGTACTCGTATCAATTTTTACTAAATTTGCGTAATATTTTTTGTAGATTTTATTTTTTATGAAAAAACTGACTGTTGGATTTTTATATAAAAATTACTGAATATCGAAAACAATATTTTCTGTGAAATAAAATAAGTTTGAAGCCAATATTTTTAATTTTTGTAAAGCTATTTGAGCCGTAAGTAAATTTATACAAAGTTTTAGTAATGTTTTTTTTAGAGTTTTATTAAAAACTGTCAATTCGATTTTTTTCAAAATTTTATCGAATATTAACAACAATATTTTTTGCAAGATAAAAGTAGTTTAAGCCATTATCTACAATTTTTGAAAAGATATTTGAGTCGAATATAATTTTTTACCAACTTTTGTTAATTTTGTTTCAGTTTTTCATATTTTGTAAAAAAAACTGTCTATTCGATTTTTTTTCAAAATTTTACTAAATGTTGACAACAATATTTTTTTAATGATAAAAGTAAATGAAAGCCAATATCTCAAATTTCTGAAAAAATATTTGAGCCGAAAATCAATTTTTACCAACTTTTATTAATTTTTTTTTAGATTTTTATTTTTTATAAAAAAAATTGTCAATTCGATTTTTCTCAAAATTGTATGAGATGTCTAAAACATTATTCTTTATAGCACAAAATTGTTTTGGAGATGAAATCATATTTTAGTCGTAAAAATTTGGAGGTGACAATTTTTTTTTTCAGTTTTTTTTTGTTTTTTAAAAAAAACCGTTAAATGGATTTATTTCAAAAAATATACTTCTTTCATATCACGTTACAATATATTAAATTTAATTCAAGACTCTAGCGTTTTTGGTTCGTAAGAACCCTTTCTGCATCTTTCTGCCTTATTATCTGTATTACAAAATTTATTTGAAATCGATATCTTTTCTGGTTCTTGAGCTATGGACGACGAAAAAACGTAGCGAACGTACGTACACACGCACGCACAGAGATCTTTCTAAAAATCTTTTATTTCGACTCTAGAGACCATGAAACGTCGAGAAATGTCAATGGGAAGTTAACAAGTCAAACGCTTGAGATGGCTGGGTTACGAAAAGTAGGTTGAAGCTCCAGTCCGGAAATTCTAAGAATCAACGTCCAGTAGAGCAAGGCTGTGAATTAGGTGGCGCCACAAGTGGAAAATGATCTCACCTAACTTGGAATGCGCGTAACTAAAGACATTTAGCTAAAGACAGAGCTATTTGGATGAGGCCCTTGTTCACACATCCCCATAGCGCCTTCCAACGTAAGTAAGTGATATGTTTTTTGAAGCATGGTGAGGTGATAAATATTGTTGAGGAATGTCAAAAGTTTCAATTCGACAAAATGCTAAAAATAGGCTTAAAATAACATCCTAGGAAGTTAGAGCTTGAAATATTTTCAGAACTCATTACCTTTCAAGTCAAACTTTTTATTATATGAACAAATTTTAACATTTGTAAAAGGTTCATCTGCTTTGAAAAAATTCAGTTTCCTCAATTTTGTTTCCTTTTTAAATATAACTAGCTGACCCGGCCAAGCGTTGCCGTGAATAACGTTTTTTTGTCATATTACATTCTTGTCAACTATTTAAGGAAAACTGTATTAGAACATCAGAAATGTTTTGTTACAAAGAAAGATACAACCACCTACAGATAACCAAAAGCTTCGTGGGTAACACAACTAATATTGTTCAACTTTTGAAATATGATCAAATCAAAATCTAAAACAAAAAATCTGCCATTTGTAAAAAAATATGGCGATCTTTATGACTGACAATGAATTTATTATATACGAACGAAACGGAAACCTTAACGCTGGATAAAAATTAACTGGTTTAGGATTTTAAGGGGAAGGACATTCAACTCAATTTATCAAAATTTTCGTTCGGTATCAATGAAATACGTGGCAACAGGACCACTTTTCCTTTAAACTTTCCAGTTAAAATTCTTACTTTTAAGAATATTTCCGGTGAACTTTTTGATGACGAAACGTGTACCGCTGCATAATTGAAATTGATTCAAATTAAGCAGGAGAGTAATAGGTAAACCAATCTTTAATCGAAGATTATGCGTTGGCAGTGCAGGTAAATCTAGTGAATATAAAAATTCAATTGGAAAATGTAAACTATCATTTTCATTAACAACAGTATTGATTAATTGAAAAAACATCAGATCGCCACGTAACAACTGTTGTATCTGGAAGTTAATTTCGTCAACATTAACAATTTTGGCTGCCAAAATAGCCCGACAGTTATGATCCGAGTAATTACTCTGTATATCCGGAAAAATACTCTGAATTTCCTGAAGACCAATTATCCGCAACACTGCAGTAAAATTCACTGTATTTCGTTTGGTACAAAATAATTTTAATCTGTATTTATGAAACGTTTGGAAGTTTAGAATTGAGTTGGCATGAAACTGAATAATTATTCAATCCAGTCACCAGATGTTGTCATCTGTTAGAATCTTTTGAAGCTAATAAATAATTGTGACTGTCAAATAATAGACAAATAATTTGCAATAAAATAATATAACTATCATAAATTGAGATGTAAGCTATCCTATCTTTCAAGTTATATCAAACACAAATTTGATTTAAATCGGTAAAGTAGTTTAGGAGTCTTCCGCGGGCCAACAACGTGACACATAATTTATATTTATTAAGGTACAGACTTTTATAAAATGTTGAAAGTGTTCTGAGCGGATTTTTTGTTTTAATAAAATGGAAAGTAAAGTACTTGCAACAAACAAAATACCCTACAGTAAGTTGAATTAGATTACAAAATTATCGAAACCTTATTAATGTTTTGCGGCTTCTGCTAAAAAATACAAATATTCAGGTTTAAAAGCGTCAAACGTCAGATTCCATTTTCATTATGTAAATGTTTCAACAAAGTTAGAATAACAGAATTTTTTTTAATTCAATAAATACTCGCATATTAATTAAGCTAAGCGTTATTTTTTCATACTGAATATAAATAGTATTGTAAAAAATATTATTTTAATTAGTTAATTGTTAGCCTAAATAAGCAAAATTCTTTATAATAATCAGCAAATTATTCCAACTTGATTTATGCAACTACCCCATTCCATATAAATAAATAATATTATGATGAAAACTTTTCAAACTCTTTTTTTTTGGTGACGCAAAAAAAAACAATACAAATAATTAAGCTAAATTGTGCACGACTTTTCATCATAAATAAATAATAAATTGTGCACGTGTAAGGCTAAAAAATAGGTACATTTATCATAAACGGTAGCAGGTGTGAAATAAAAATATCATCCCAACAGGTCCATTTATGAAATTAAAAATTTAAAACCAAATTTATTTTTATAAACTATTCCAACACCATAAAAAAGTAATAACATCCATTTAGAAAAAATATTGTGCAATAACCAAAAACAGTGTGTATGAGTTTTTCAAAAATTTGGTCAAATTAAAAAACAAACAATTTATTTAGGGTGCATATATGAATGTGGTTAGGTTAGTGAATTTAACTACTGGTATTTCTTAAAATTATCACCCGTACCGAAGCGAAAATCCTTGCGTCTACCAGTTGTTCCAGTATGAGATGCTCTAACACGAATAATACGCGGTTGAGCTAAGCGTTTAACCCGTTTCAAAAATTCTCTATAAAAGTTAGTAGTCTGATTCTTCATAAGCACATTATTTTTTGTGTTAGTTTCGGCATAAGCATTTTTTAGAGTATTCATATTATGTATAGCATTTTCACCAACAACGACAAGAGCATCCTTTTTAGATGAACGAGCTTCTATAAAATGGGATGAGTTACAAATAAGTTTACATTGTACAGATTTTATTTTTAAATATGGATTTATTTTTGCTCTTTAAGGAGCTGTTAGCAGGAGAAAGAAAGTTAAAGATGATTTATGGAGGTTTTATCGTTTACTTGATGCATTTTAAGTCAAACAACGAAATGACCTCCAATGTTTCAAAATACAGAAATAAAATTGACAACTCACTTTTTACTCGCAACCAAGTGTATGAAGACTTTTCACCGGCTTCATTTGATGCCAGACACTGGAACATCGACGAATCATCAATTGTCAGCTTTTTGATTACCAACGAGTTGTCCTCCTTCAGTGTGTATCTAGAAGACATTTGCATACAATTTAGAAACTTATATAAATTCTTTTCAAGTCAAACTAACCTGACATCAGCTGTATCAATGGGAATGGCATTCCGGTACCAGACAACAGCTGGCGAAGGATCACCAACAACGTCGCATGGCAACGTCACTACAGCTCCATACTCTCCATACGTCTCCGATCGCATCGGCGTAAAAAATGTCGGCGGTTCTTGAACTTCAACTTTTGCAGTTGATGTCACTGTCGGAAATCCTCCCGATCGCAGCCGCACTTGACACGTATACTCGCCGGAATGCGTCAGATTAGCCGAAAGCAGTGCCAGCGTTCGATTCCATGGATCGTTGAGTGTATGCGGCACTCCAGAGTTCTCGATCAAGATGCCGTCCTTCAACCACAGTGTTTCGATCTCGTGCAATGGCCTCGCATTCGCAATGCACTGCAGCTCAGCCACTTGTTCGCCACGCTTCAGTTTCATATCCTCCGGATGAACGATTATTTCGGGAGCTACTTCGGTGTAGGGATCGCCGCTGACATTCAAATGAATGAAGGCACTGTTCTCCTCTTTGCCCAGTTGGGTGTTGATGGCCCGGGCGCGGTATGCCTTGCGATCGGATTCATCCGAACTGAGAATTATCAGTTGGTTGGGTTTGGTGAAGGCATATTTTATGTCGTAATTGAGTGGTCCTTCTTCGGTTTGCCACATTACGGACGGCGTTGGCACTGATTCAATTGGTGGCAGATCAAAAACCGCCGGATGGCCAGAGTGCACTGCCAGACGACCCTCTTGCTGGTCCTCAAAGATGCCCATGTCTGTAAGTAGAGATATGAAAAAGAAAAATAAGTCTAAGCAAGCTGCACAGGGTTGGAAGAGACTTGGGAGAATATAGAAATAAGTAGAAACATCAAGTATCATTTTAGTAAATTAAAAGATCGATTGCATGTTCCTTGGTTTGCCTTTGCCGATTCAATTGGAGGCAATTAATGTTCTTAAATAGTATAAGCTGTGCATAAGGCATGATGCAGTAGGTACGCTACCGCTGATCCGAGTCGATGAAGACAACGACCACGACGACGACGATGCGTTCGGTCGGCTGTCTGCGTCTTCGGTGCATAGTTTTGTTTTCTGTTTCTATTTTTGGGTCATGAGAAAGCCTTCTTTTATTGTGAAGGAAGAAGTAGAAACAAAAGATGCGTTATGTATATGCAAATGAGGTCAATTAAAGAAAAATTAACTGGCATATTTTTTGTTTTTTTCATAGAAGAAGAATGTACTGTGCATATTTAATTGTTTTTAAGTGAAGACTTGTGCATCCTAAGATCATTTTTTATGTGTGTGTTGTGTTATTGTTTAGGTCATGCATGCTTTGTTAAGTTAATGGTTGTCTTAAGCAGCAGTTATTTTACACTTTCTATCTAAGTCGATGGTAGATACATTCGTATGCATTTTTTGAAAATTCAAAAGAATCACAACGAGATACGATCTAAATTTTTGAAATTTAAGTTTCTCTGAATGAAAAGTTTGTGGATTGCGAAAAGTGGATAATGATAGTGAACCATGCCGAGCTAGGATTAGCAAGTGAATAATGTTTAAACAACATACACAGGAGTTTATCTGGTCTTATGGAGCTTAGTTTCATATTTGTATGCTTACAAAACAAAAATTCTTGAATAAAAACCAAACCATGTATGTATTAAAGACATTCTTTCTCCCGTTTTTATAATTTGTCTTTAATTTTTTAAGTTATTTGCTTAAGAATGAGAATTTTGCCGAAAGCTTTTTTTGGGTGTTTTTTTTTTTTCTAAATATCAATTAAAAAAAGGTGAAAATTTTAGTTAACCCAATTTTATGTCACAGATAAAATCCTACAGTCCGGTTTTTCATAAAAACAAAATATCTAGATGCATATTCTTGTTGGTAATTTTAAATATTTTAAGAATAATTCAACTGATAACTTTTTTAACAAAATACGAAAACTTACAAACGGTTTAGCAAGACAAATCAATAGACGGGATGGGAAGTTATCAGTGTGGGTCACGTCCCAGAGTTTTTTTTTTAAATTTTAGTATGGGATGGTATTTTAACAATAAAAGACACTAGATCAAGTACTTAAGTTTATTTTGGGTGAATGGGTTCGAAAAAAGGTTGCCGGTTATCCCATGAGATCACGGACGAAGCAAAAGCTCAATTTTGGTTCAATGATTAGGTCAATAAACAAAACGTCATTATTTGGAGTCATGATAATCACCAAGTGTATGTTGAGCCACCGTTAAATCTACAACAACTGACTTACTGGATTTATGGGTTAATGCAATAATTGGTTCGTACTTTTTTAAAAATGATACTGGCCACAACGTTATGGCCAATGGTGACCGCTATAGAGCCTTTAGTGATTTTCTCTTTCGTCAATAAAATAACTATTTTGTAGTATTATTCAGCTACATTTCCCACCTTAAACAATTCAGCCCTAACTCTCGCACTTTCAGGAATGCTCGCCACTTACTTTTGAGATTAATTCCGGACGTAATGTCAAGTATAGAGATTCACATTTTAACCACACATCGAGAATGTGGAACTCTGTTTTTCTCTCTCACTTTAATATTCAAAATTTTAAGACTAATGTGCACATATTTCTCTTCCTATTTTCTTAACGCTCGCACTGTGTTTAAACATAAACATGTTAATAACCCAATAACCCTTCGAATGCCTGTAAACATAAAAAACTATAATATACAAAATCTGTATAAATATAAAACAGCTATTTATTGAAGGAAGAGTTTGGTAAACGCATTGTTTCACGTTACGGCCCCGTAAATTCGCTTTCAGGATCGTTCATCTTAATGCCACCGATAAATCTGAAATTTTTCATCACTTGAAGCAGAACATTTGATGCGTTTTTGCCGATATGCTGCCATAAATGTTGGAAAGATTCTTTGAAAATATGGTCGAAATTATATTTAAATCATAATAAAGGGTGTCCCAAAATTAACGCAAGATTTGAATAAAATAGAAAACGCCGTTTTTAGTCTTTTGATAGTTATATTTTTATTGACTCGTAAAGTACATAGGATAGGGTTATGTATGCAATAACACATCGGACAAATGGCCTCCACGGCTTAGCATGCACATGCGCACTCTTTTGTTGAAATTTTCCATGACCATTCTGCATAAATGTGGCTGAATTTCGTTGATGCAGCGTTGAATCTCCTCCTTTAATGCACGGGTGGTTGTGGGCTTGTTGACATAGACTTGTGATTTCAAATAACCCCATAAAAAGAAGTCTAATGGTGTTAAATCACACGATCAAGGAGGCCAATTTTGATCACCGGAACGAGAGAGTACACGACCTGGAAATGTCTCATGCAGTAATCGAATTGTTTCACGGGCTGTATGACATGTGGCACCGTCTAGTTGAAACCACATATTGGACACATCAATATCATCCAATTTTGGCAGAAAGAACTGTGCATGTCATGTCGCGATATCGAGCACCAGTAACAGTCACTGCTTGAACAGCATCATTTTCAAAAATATGGCCCAATTATGCCTCCAGCCCAAAATCCACACCATACAGTCACGCGTTGTGGATGCATATGTTTTTTGACAATCACATGTAGATTCTCCGAACCCCAAATGCGGCAATTTGGCGATTGACAAAGCCATCAAGATGAAAATGTGCTTCATCGCTTAGGATGATTTTGCTCGAAAAATCAGGGTCCATTTGTTGATGTTCAATAATCCATTCAACGAACTCTCTTCTCTGTCCATGGTCATTAGGCTTCAATTGTTGTGTTAATTGAATTTTGTAAGCATGAAGACACAGATCTTTGGTGAGTATACGCTGTAGAGAGGTTTTTGAAATTTGCAATTCTTGTCCACGACGTCGAATTGAGGTTCCTGGATTGTCAGCAACACTCTCACGCACTGCTTCGACATTCACATTTGAACGGCTTGTTTTTGGACCATCAGTGTGCTTGGCGTCTCCAACGGATCCAGTCTCCATGAATTTTTCAATTGATCTCTTCACAGTTGACGAAGTTAAAACACTATTCCGACCATATTTTGTATGAAATTTTCGAACTGCAGCCGCCAAGCTTTCACTATTTTTGAAATATTCTTTAATAATGAAGACACGTTGTTCTATCGTGTAACGCTCCATTTTTAATAACCCTGTACTGTTAGCTGTCAAATTGCTTTTTTCAGGGTTGCCAACACTTCACTGCACAAATGGCGGCAAATTCAAATCTTGCGTTAATTTTGGGACACCCTTTATTTCGAGTTAAGTAAATTTTATGTGACTTTACAAAAAACTATCTTTGTTTTATTCAATTTCACAGTTGTATACCTCGACAAAACACTCTTTACAAATAATAAATAAATAAATTGGGTGGCGCAACAGTCCGTTGAGAACTAGGGCCTAGTGACTTTCAACTCTCAATTATTCCTGTCTGCTAGTGCTGTTGTCAGGGATGTAGCGGACCTGCAGCTTTAAGCCGAATCCGAACGGCAAATTTGAGAAAGCACTTTTCATGACAAGAATTACTCTTGGAGAAATTGTTAATTCCTCGCAAGAGGCAGTACCCGTGAAAAAACTTTAGATGGCATAGGTAGGGATCGAACCCAAGACCTCTGGCATGACAGTCCAACGCACTAACCAGCATGGGTATTACCTTTACAAACAACACTAGTTGAAAGACTTAGGTTTTTTTGTGTGTCCTACAAAAAAAACAATACTTTTTGAAATAATTTAGATGTCCTAAATTTTTTATCTCATCAGGTTTTTGAAATATGCCATTTTAAATATGCTAAAAAACCAAAAACGGTATTTTAAAGATTAAGTTAAAGCTCAAAATATCTCTTGACAATAGATTATAGTTTGTTTTTCAAAGTACTAATTCCTCTCTTCTAGATCAATTTAAATCATTTTCGTACCATAGTAAGAGTCCGGAAATTCTCGTTAGTTATTAGTCTTTGCTTGACTCTATATGATGTTTTGAGCAAACCTTCAATTTTATGCATTCATAGTTTTGATAAATACGTTTTGCACTTAATTTTTATTGCTGATTTCGAATCTTAGATTTAATTTTAAATATTTGTTGAATTTTTAAAAAATAACCGCTTATTTCTGTTGAAAACCGTTTTAGCATAAATGGTTAAGCGTTTCTTTCAAGCTTTTGATTTATAAAGATTTATTGAACATTTTATTAAATAATATTTATAAATATTTGAACAAAATATTGAAGGGATTGATTACGGATTTGAAAAAACAATCACGGATTTTATTGTTAAAAATCTACTTTATAATTTAAAATGGCCTCAAAAAGCGTAATGTATTTTGCGAATTTGAAAAAAAAATTCAAAACGCTGACGTAATACATTCATTTTGAAGTCGGATTTCAATTTAGGCCTTTAAAACTCATTGGAAAGTGGAATTTTATTGCCAGGAAGAAAATATTTTCGTCCAATGTAATCAAATTTGTATTTCCTCAGCGACTATTAAAACCAATATTTTGCAAAAGAATAAGTTTGAAGTCAACATCTTTATTCATTTCTTTATTCGTTTGAGAAATTTGACTCAAAAATCTGTTTTTACCACATTGTGATATTATGAAAAGCAAAATTAGTTCCAAGTCGATGTTAATACTCGTTTTTGAGAAAACCCTTTTTTCTTTGGTCACAAATATTGACACCTTTTTTTCCTTTTTTTAAATACTTTTAAAATAAGTTACAAAAACTACTTTTTTAAGTCTTTTTGAAAATACTTTGAAGGGTTTACATTGGTCACGAAACATTTCTTGGTATGGGCTGTGACGTAAAAACGAACCATTAATGTTCATACAATTTTGTATATAAAATTACTGTTTCAGAACTTTTTTTAAAAATCTTTTCGGTTTTGAAAATTTTGCAAGCGAACCATTGCTTTTCGGATATCATAACAACATTCGATAAACTATTTAGTGCTCAACTTTTGAACGAAATCTTATTAAAATAAAAAACACAATTTTAACAAAATTTATTTGACACAAAAGCAGCAGTATAAATGTATTGACAAAATTAATCATTAAAAAATGTAGTAATTGCGGCTTAACTTTTCGTATTGAGATTTTGTAGTGCTAAATGCTAACTTTTAATTGTTAAAAGTTCAAAATTTAGCTTTTGAACTTAATTTTTTTCTAATATTAAAAAAATAATTAAATTTAAAATTGCAATCTGTTTGCTAAGGATTAGATTGTTTATAACAAAAAAAAACACATATAAATTATGGTAATAATCAATTTTACTTGTCCAGAGATGCAAAAACATTGAAAACTAATCTAAAAATCGGAATCAGAATATTATAAACTGAATAAGTCAAACATAATCATCTAGATTGACCTTTAACATTGATTTTAGTCCAACTTCAATTATTTGCCCCCATTTTCTTTCCAGAATCAAATGAGTTATCTGTCGATTTTGATTAAAATATCCTTCTAATAGGAACAAAATTCAAAGAATTTATTGATTTGACTAAAAGATACCAAAACAAATTGACTTGTACTCAACGTCAACACATCAATTGGAATTCTAAAATATTGATAATTTACTATATAGAAGTTCGAAAAGCTATAATAAATTTTGATTTTATCTCATAATTAAAGGTCTTCCCACACTATACACTCATATATACCTAACAATAGAATTCCAATAAGTATGTGTGGCTAGGTATAAAGTATATCAAATGTATATCAATACAAAAAAATAAAAATTCTAAAGCCTTTCAAATTCAATTTGGTATTTACTCACATGCAACAACGACATCAATTTTTTCACTAAATATAGATCCAGCATCGTTCTTGGCAATGCATTGATAGCTGCCTGCATCCTCTCGTCTGGTATTGTGTATCCGGTAGTATTGACTCGACGAATAGTCTCCAACTGGTAGACCATCCTTTAACCAACGGTACATGGGCTGTGGATATCCTGCAAAAATGAACACAAAGAAAATTCATTAAATTGGTTGGATTTTTTTTTTCATTATTTATAAATCTTTTTTAAGAAGTAATCAAACAATATTACAGAACAAGAATTACAGAAGGTTGGTTATACAGATTCATTTACGAGATCCTATGTAATTTTTTTTTCCAAAGGACGATATAATTAACACACCTTTAGCTCAAATTGCAGGAGTTTATATCGTTTTTGGAATTCAAACAATACGCTTTTATGACGTATGAGATTTAATTAATTCGTTTCAAAAGGAACTAAAGATTCTTTTTGAAATGTATGAAAAGATAGATTTAAAAGTAGCTGTTGTTATTCTCTCTGTCTCTTCGGCTATCGGTAAACTTAGCTTAACCTAAGTTAGTACTAAATAATTAAAGTTTAGTATCAGAATTGATTCGAGAGTCTTAAAAGATTGAAGAAAATAAAAATCCTGAGATGTGATTTGTGGAATTTCTTCATTCAATATTAGTTTATTTGTGAATTTGATAATTGAATGATTAGTTTTCTTTTCTGGCTCAGTTTTTCTGACAAGAGGTGATTTTTATGGAAAATAACTTTGTATACTTTTTTGAGTACAAATGTTTCCAAGAAAAATAAATCATGTTTTCATAATCAATTGAAAAACCATTTTTTTAAATTACGAAATTTCAGAAAATAGCATAAGACACAAATTTTGCACTCCTTGATGTTTTTCCTCAGAATTCATTTCATTTATTTAATCTAATTTTTTTTTTAAATTCCTGGCATGGCCGTTTCTTGTTGAGATATCGAACTTTTAATCGAAAAGAATCCCTTTCCTTATAGGCGTTATGAGTTCTTTTTCCTCAAAAACCTAAAAAATCCTCAATATTCTTTAGCTATGTTTTATCCATTTTACTTGCGACAAATAGGAACTATATGGCTAGTATTGTATTCGAACAAAATTTCGAACTCAAGATTTTAATGAAACATAACAAAAAGATTTTAGAGAAGTTCAAAAAAGTAACTCTCCCGATCAAAAAATTTACTTCTGCTAAAGCTTTTATGGTGTCTTAGTAAAATTTTATGAAAAAAATTTCATTCTTTTTATTTTTGATTTAGAAAAAATTGAAATTCAATACCTTGAAAACGGGTCATAATTTTCTTACGAAATTAAAATATAAAACTTATAATAATAAGTTTTAAACAAAAAAAAAAACACTAACGATTTTTTAAAAAATGGTTTTCGAACTAAATTTTTTGTGATAAATCAAATTAAGTTTAATTGTTCTAAAACAAACTTTTTTAACTGAGCTGATTTCCAAACCCAAATAAATATTTTGGAATTACAATAAGTAAAAATTAAAAATAACGACCCTGCCTTCAAATAAGACTATTTTTTTAATTGAAATTTTTCACTTTGCATGAAAAAATAAAGTGCATGAACCTGTTTTGCGTCAAAAAACTTTGTTTAGAAAAATGTTTTATATTTAAAAATTTGCCTTTAAAATAAGTTAGCCTACAAAATTTAAATACCATTTAATTATTTTTTTTTGGATTAAAAAAAAAAATGAAAAAAGTCCTGACGAGAATCTGGCTAAAACATAATCGACCCAATACTTTGGGGGAGCACAGGATGCCGTAAAATAAAGCCAAGTGAAATGAAACTAAATTTCAAGAATTTACTTTATTTCTCTTTTGTAAAGTGTATTAAAACGAATTTCTAAGAGTTGGAATTATTACACTTAAACAAAGTAAAATAAGCCAATTTTTTTAAATTTCACTTTCAAAAAAAAACTTTCGCATCGAAAGGTGCGTCCTGCATCTAATCTTATAGGGTTTGTTTAATACAAGTGGTATTGGTAGGGTTCAAGTCTGAAAACCAGAAAATAAATGCTGGTGTGCCACAGGGCTCTGCTTTATCTCCAACACTCTTTCTCATTTTTCTAAATGATCACCTGTTTGCAACTTCTAATCCAATACATTGTTTCGCTGGCGATAGTACTTTTAGCTTTTCATATTCGTATTCAGAATCACATCCCTTTTCTTCGGATGTGGAACTGCAACGACAGTATATGATAAGCTCATTAAATTCCGATTTAAACAACATTTTACAATGGGGAATAAAAAACTGAGTGTAATTTCAAAATAAAAAAAATTGGGTGGCGCAATAGTCCGTTGTGAACCAGGGCCTAGTAACTTACAACTCTCAACCACTCCTGTGTGCGAGTACTGTTGTCAGGAATGGAAGGGACCTTCAATTTTAGGCCGAATCCGAACGGCTAATTTGAGAAAGCACTTTTTCATGACAAGATTTACTCTTGAAGGATTTGTCAATTTCTCGGAAGAGGCAGTACCCGCGCAAATTATTTTTTTTTTAATTAAATTAAGGTGGCACAGGCAGGGATTGAACCCAAGACCCCTTGCATGTTAGTCCAACGCACTAACCATCATGCCACAGATACTACCTGCGTGGAATTTAATGCTTCGAAAACGCAATGCTGTCGTGTATTGTTAAAGCGAGATATAACCCCCTTGTCATTATCCATGGATGGCACTTGCATCGAGGAGGCTGAGCATCTCGATATTCTCAGTATGTGTATCACCAACCACCTTTTGTGAAACTATCACATACGCAATGTCGCCAAAAACGCCGGAAGATGTTTGGGTTTTCTAAGGCGATGCATGAAGTTTTTCTCCCCCTTCTGATCTGGCTGTTATTTACAAGACTTATATACGTCCAAAGCTTGAGTATAACTCCCATATCTGGGCTGGTGCTCCTGCAACTTACTTAAGCCTATTGGACAGTATTGAACGTATTAAACAGCTCAATTGCAATACTCGCGCTTCTAGGAATGATCATCAATATGCCTTCGAGCCCAACTTCCGTCGTACTGTCAACTACAGAGATTCGTTCTTTGGCCGTACTACGAGAATGTGAAAAGCCTTGCGCTACACTCTGTCTTTCCCAGCCATTGCTATATTCAGGAATTCAAAAACAAAACCGACATCTCCTTTCAACCCCTCTCTCCCTTTCCTAGTGCTTATTATAAAAAAAAAATAGTGTGCCCAAGGAGGGATGTTGCAGCATGCCCTCTCTTATGTAAGAATAATTTGGTCTTATTTATCAAAGTAATTTGGAAAGTTTAACTATGGACAACACTAGTATCACCGTATTTAACAACTAGTATATGGCAACACTATACAAAGCACTAATGTTGTCGAATAATTTCTAACAAATTAAACATATGATCAAGTTTCCATTATCATTATTTGGAATTATTGACTTTGTTAAAGTGTTATATGACAGGCTGCTGAAGATTGGCCTTATTTCACTTTCGTAAAGTACAATAAGGCCAATTTTTAAACGTTGGTCTTATTTTGCGGCACCGGAGGAATGACAGACACATGGACGAAATCCGAGAACCTAATTTTGTCGACTTCGTTACCATCGCAATGTCATGATTGATTAAAGTCTTTATGTTTTTTTTGTATTGTAGAAAGAACTCTGGAACTAACCGATGTCAAAAACGTAACTTTTTGAAGTATAAACCATTTTCAAAGTAGTATCAGTTGCTGCGTAAAATGTTTGAGCTCAATTTTTTTAATCAGTTTCTTATTTGACATAAACAAAATATCAGTTTCATTTTTAAAATTGTGTAATTATTGTATATAACATCACAATTTTTAAATTTAAAGGACTTAATGTACGTGATAATATCTCATGTACCTTGAGTTCTTTAAATAATTTCATCAAAAGTCTTTGTTTTTCATATATCAATTTCATTGTCTGTTTAACAAAATTTTCTTGAAGTTCATATTTTTAACTACTTCTTGAGATGTTAAAGACGAAAAAATGTATCCTGAATGTAAGAATTTTGATGCATTATTTATTGCGAAGTCATTACAAATAGAAGTAATTTCAAGACTTAGAACTTAGCTGTGCATGAAATGTTTACAACACAAAATCAATCAACTCTCCTGCTTCTTTTATGTTTGATTTGTTTACAAATCAAAGCGCAGAATTTTTAAATTTTTTATATAAAACGTGCCGTTATCGTAAAAACATTTCTTAGGAAAACAATAATTTCTAGGAAAATAATAAATGCTAGAAGAGTTCCAAGAACTCCAAGAAATTTTCTGATATTTAAAATAAAATCATATTTATAATCCTTCATATTATTCATGATGCAAAATGCAAATTCAAAGAACTTATATTTTATTTGATTTTATTCTTAAAGGGAGATTTTATTAAAGTGCACTTTGTCCTTTCAAGAACAACTAAAAACAAAAAAAGTACCTTTCTATCATAATACTCGCAGCTATCTATCCATATAAAAGCTATATCTTTGTGTTACAAAAATACCCATATGCAGGAAGAACTTTAGTGGAAAAGTGTGGAACATAAACTCCTAGTGTTGGTTTGGCAAATGTATAGATACCCTACCAACCTTCACCAACTATATAAACGGCATCATCATCATCATCATCGTCATGGTATCAAAATCATTTCCAAGTTCTACACAAATACCCGCACCTTTGTGGAAAAATAGTACACATAGATCGAGCCATAACAATTCAGTGAACTTAACACTCGAAGCTAACGACTTTTGACATCTTATTCCAGTTCAAAGACTTTTTCCACCAACTAACTGTGTGTTTGCCTCCTCTCTAAGTGAAGGTTTGATGATTTCAAAAATACCAAAAGCGTACCTAACCTACATTCATAGATATACTCCTAAATACATATATGAATATATTTAGAATATATAAATCGCTTTCAATTGATTTCTTTTTGAAAATAGAAGAGCAAATTACGGATGTTACAAAAGGTATACAGAGGAGGACTTGAATAGAATATTATATGGAGTGCAGTAGGAGTGCTTTGTGCTTGCATCATTGTAACAGTATCACAAGCACAAGGAACATTTTTTTGGACCACCATTTATAGAGAGCTGTATGCAAAAACTAGGGGGTAGAATATTTACAAGGATATCAAAATTCTTTTAAGGATTTATTTGATATTATATTAATGAATGCTAACAGCTTCCCCGGAGGTTTTACTTTGTCTTATTATTTTTTACTTTTTCAATTTATTTTTAAGAACAAAAGTTCTCAAATAAAATCATTTTTGAGATAATGATGAAATAACAAATAAGCAAAGGTATCATCAACAGAGGGATGGCATTTTTTTAGTGGGAAATGTTTTTTTTGCTAAAGTATTTTATTTACGATCTTTTAACCATAAATGTATGTTGCTATTTTTGCACACTTAGTTCTATGGAAGTCAATAAGTATAAAATCAAATCAAGAGTTCCACCTCGGTAATTCAAATTTACACAAGATAGCAAAGTGCATCAATTTCACTGGTAATGATCATGGAAATTCTTTGCCCAGGGTTTTATAAAATCAAGCATAAAACTTGCCTTATTAACAATAAAATTAATGTGATGTGTAAACTCTAAGTTGGAACAGAAATGTACACCTAATTCTTTAAATGTGGAGTCGCGACAGAGTTTTTGCTTTGATAAACAATAATCAAATACAGTAACGATTCGATTTTTAGTAAAAGTTATCGTCTGGCATTTTAAAGGGTTAAGGGCAAGGCTATTTTTCCCACACCAAAATGTGAAACTATCAACGTCGGCTTGTAAAAGGATACGATCATAGGTGGGCTTTATAATCTTAAGAATGTTCATGTCATCAAAATGAGAACTTCACTTGAGCGAAGCATGACGATACGTCATTAATCGACAGGATGAACAGAAAAGGACCAAGATGGCTTCCCTGCGGAACACCAGATTCAGCAACAAAAGGTTCTGGAAGACAATTTCTAAATTTTAACTTATAGGATCTGTTTTCAAGGTATGATTTGATCCAATCTAAGAAAAGTGGTGGTGGCTAAGTTGGTCAAAAGCTTTAGAAAAATCAGTGTATACACAGTCAACTTCATAACCTTGTTCTAAAGCGTTTGAACATATGTTTGAGAATGTGAGGAGATTAGTAACGGTTGATCTTTTTTTCACAAAACCATTTTGCTGTTCGCAAATAATATTTTTACTAAAATATGATACGCTTTCACAAACAACTTGTTCAAATACTTTAGGAATGCAAGAAAGCTTTGCAATGGGCCTGTAGTTTGTTATATCCACCTTGTTACCTTTCTTGAAAATTGGTGTTAGAAATGACTTCTTCCATATACTCGGAAATTTGCCTGTTTTTAGAAAAAGTTTGAATAAGAACGTAAGGGGTTCAACTAAAGCATTACTACACTTTTTAAGTACTATCGGGGGAATACCATCGGGACCATCGGAATACCAACGCGGATAAAAGATTAAGGACCGTACTCTGTAGCACAGGTATGTGACTACAGCTAGTTTGCGAAAAAGAGTGAAGATTATGAAAATATACTTCATTTACTTCTTGAGGGCTATTAACAAGTGACTCACTGAAATTTGTTGCAAAAGCGTTACAGATATCAACAGTGAAGTTAACTGGAAAGCCATCAGATTTCTTCTTTAAGTTTACAAGTTTCCAAAATTTTTTAGGATTCTCTTTCAAAGAGGTGCCCATATCAGTAACATAACAAGCCTATACAAAATTAGAAAGAGACTTAAATTCATTAAAGACTTTAACATAAAACAAAAGTTGATTGGAGACAGAGTTTTGAGATAAGTTTTCTATGCTTTATTTCTTTTGTTTCGAAGTAAACGCAATTCTTTCGTGTTCCAAGGATGGTTAAAGTTAGTATTTCTTAAAAGGTAGATTTTTTTCTATACAATTATTAAGGATCTTATAAAAAATTGAAACTGATTCCTCAATATTAGAAAATGCTAAAGTATCAGCAATTCCAGAAATGGTTAAATCTTCAGACAACAACTGGAAATTAGCTCTTTTGAAGTCAAAATTATATAAGCAATCAAAGGAATTATTGTGTTCAGTAAGGTGATTACTTAAGTCAAGAAAAATATCCAAGGGGGGTAATACTTATCAATATAAGTAGTTCCTGATCTATATTCTAGAACAAGAGTACTAATAGCGTCAGAAGAAAATACTAAATCGAGAATTCGAATTTTTGAGTTTTTAATGCAGCTTGTTTGCTGTAAGTCAGTAAGAAGGATTTTATCGAGAGAAGATAGTTCCAATTGTAAAGAAGAAAGAGAGGCTTCAAGGCAAGATTCGTCTTCCGATAGAATCCAGTCAATGTGTGGTAAATTAAAATCACCTATAAGTAAAATATTGGTGTCAGCGCAGGACAAAGTGATAACAAAGTCTAATGCTAAGGGGCATTTGCTATAAACAGACTCTATACTTTTTGAAGGAATATAAACTTTTAAAA
Organism: Eupeodes corollae; assembly: GCF_945859685.1. Taxonomy (NCBI): domain Eukaryota; kingdom Metazoa; phylum Arthropoda; class Insecta; order Diptera; family Syrphidae; genus Eupeodes; species Eupeodes corollae. The sequence continues at coordinate 41,474,361 of NC_079148.1, read as the reverse complement.
TAAAAATAGTCTTGGTCTGTACCATTATCTTTACACATACCTGTTCAATTGATAATTCAAATGGAAAATATACAGATGAAGAGAAAGCAAAGGGTATATTTTGACTATATTTTTTGTGTAGTTCAAAAGACACACTAAATGAAGTAGAAGTAGCAGATATTGTATTTATTTATTAAAATGTTTAGTATAAATTTGTGAATCTTTTTTGGTATTATTATTGTAAATACAAAACTTTTGCTTCAATATTGTTTAAACTTTATAAAATGTCAAAAAGTCTTTTTTCTTAATATACAACTATTTTATAAGTTATTTAATTTTTTGTTCTTAAACTTTTGGAGCTGACATTTTTCTAACTTTTAATGTTGTGCATGCATATTGAACTGGTAACAGATATATTTTATAAGTAAACCATTATGGTACACTTGGGCATATACGCACTTTTTTAAGTTATTGATGGATATTTATCTTATATTAATTTAACTGTCTTTAGTACTCTTTTTTTAGACATTCGTTTTTAAAATTGAAGGACAAACTACGTCTACTTCGTTCGCATCGGAAGTTATTGCAATCGGTCAGATTTGTAAAATTGAAAATGTTGATATTCCTCTACGATGCAAAGTCCCTTATCTATTAAATGGTTTTATATTTTTTCATTGGCCATATTTTCAGAACATTCAAAATTATTCTGCTTAAAAATAATAACATCAAGATATACAGAAAGGCATATTAATATTAAATATAATTAGGTTGAAGAACAGGTCTAAATCATTGCTATCGGCAAGTCATTTCAAATATGGAGGGGACCTACAGTTTGTATGCTGAATCCAAAAGTTTAATTTAGGAAAGCATTCTATGACAAAATTCACTGTCTTACGAAATGCTCTAATAGAAGCTAAGGGTCAGATAAATCGACGCCCGCTTACTCATATACCGGTGGATCCTGATTCCCAAACCTCTTACACCTAACTCAATGTTCTTCGGCAATTATAATCGTGACGTTACGGCCCATCTAATTTTTCACAAAAGTGATTTTTGCAGCAAACTTTATAGGCGCCGATGATTAAACTTAATAGAGAGACCGATAAGACGCTGGTATGCCAAATATCTGCCTGTTTTCACAAGAATATCAAAATGGTTTAAGAATAAAAAAACATTAGACATTAATGACGTTTTAGTAGTTATCGAATCAAATAAAAAAAAATGTTCAAACTGGCTTTTGGGTCATGTCAAAGGGTTTTATCCTAAGTAATCAGTTAAAAGACTCGCTGTCTTTAGCTAGGATCTTGCTTTCAGACGACGCGGAGCCCAGATCTAGTCAATTTTAAAAATCATGAACTTATATAAACTTTGTTGTTAAAATACAATCGTGAGAATAAGGTTAGGAAGTGTAAGTCATTTTTTTTATAAAATTAACAATTAACAAACAACAAAATTGTAAGTAATAATAATTAATAAAAAAAGAGGCTGGGACTCGACCCACACTGATAAAAATTCCCATTTTTAATTTTTCAAAAGCTATAAATTTATAAAGCTTAAAACTGTCAATTCGATTTTTTTCAAAATTTTACCAAATGTTGAAAACAATATTTCTTGCAAGATAAAGTTAGTTTGAAGCCAATATTTGAAATTTTTGAAAAGATATTTGAGTCGAAAATCTATTTTTACCAACTTTTGTTAAATTTTTTTAGGTTTTTAATTTTTTGTACAAAAACTATCGATTCGATTTTTTTTCAAAATTGTACTGAATATTAACAACAATATTTTTTGAAAGATAAAAGTAGTTTAAAACCAATATCTACAATTTTTCAAAAGATATTTGAGTCGAAAATCAATTTTTAATAACTTTTATACATTTTTTAGGTTTTTAATTTTTTGTAAAAAAAACTGTCAATTCGATTTTTCTCAAAATTTGTCCTAATGTTGAAAACAATATTTCTTATAAGTAAAAATTAATAAGAAGCTATTATCTAAAATTTTTGAAAAGATATTTGAATCGATATTCAATTTTTACCAACTTTGAGTAATGTTTTTTTTTAGATTTTTAAATTTTATAAAAAAAAACTGTCAATTCGATTTTTCTCAAAATTTTATCAAATGTCAAAAACATTATTCTTCGTTGCACAAAATTGTTTTGGAGATGACATCATAATTAAGTCGTAAAATTTTGGATGTGACAAATTTTTTTTTCAGTTTTTTTGATTTATAAAAAAAAGCGTTAAATGGAATTTTTCCGAAAAATATGTTTGTGTGGTATCACGTTACAAGTCTCTAGCGTTTTTGGTTCGTAAGATATTTAGGGTTAACCAACATTTTCACCTTTTTTCAAACTGCTATGGTAAAAAAACCACCCACGCAATTTCTTGAGAGCCCTTTCTGCATCTTTCTGCCTTATTATCTGTATAACAAATTTTATTTGAAGTCGATATCTCTTCTGGTTCTTGAGCTATGGACGACGGAAAAACTTCGTGAACGTACGGACGTACGAACGTACGTACACACGCACGCCCAGGCATCTTTCTAAAAATCTTTTATTTCGACTCTAGAGATCTTGAAACGTCGAGAAATTTCAAAATTTTCAATTTGACAAATCGAAACCATTACAATAACTTCCTATGAGAAGTTAAAAATAGCTCAAACTTCAATTATTGATTGCATACTTTTTGAAAATCTTTCAGTAACAATTTGGCATTTTACGAACAAATCACTTTAAAGGGCACCAATGCAAGTTATCAAAGTTAATAGCATTTCAACCCTTACAGATTTTTGAGTTTGATTTTTAAAATACTCCATAAATCAAATCGTTTTTGAAATAGTGGTTTTGTACAAAAACCATTCTTTAAATATTTTTTAAAAAGTTATAGCACACGCTATTATTTTATGTTAAAATTGAAAGCAAAATAGAATTGTAAGGAAAAGGAAAAAAAAAACATCATCCAGTCAAACGATTAGCTCATGTCCAACTATTATGGAAACCAACCATAACACAAATTTGCCATTAAGATTGTTGATGAGGGTACTTAACAAATTCTTAATTTTTAATGATTCCAATGGTATCAAAAGCTAAAACACAAATTATTCGGTCACTAAAATGAAACAAACTCCAAAACACATTTTCAAAACTTAAAACGTACCTTCCTAGTTTATTTTTCGGACCATCATTAAAAATGTAAAATAACATTTACCTTTATACAAACTTTAAAGGATGCAGGAAATTAGGTCTCTTTTTTTTAACAAAAAACACCAAAAAATAAATAAACAAACCAACACAAACAAAAAAATCAAAATAATGATAACCAGAAAATAAATATGTACGTAGTTATAGGTAGGGTGGTATAGGTAACGTCGTTAAACAGGAAGTCCATATTTATTATTAATAGGGTCATTAAATAAGGTGGAAAAGGACCTTGTGTGCATTTTGCAAACAAAGTCAAAATGACGACGACGACAAGGTGATATGCGGTCATGCTTCTAGTCTTTATATTTTGCAGCAGAGCTCCTGCCAACTGTTACGTCAAAAGTTTATACTGTCTGGCATTGGCACACCTCAGTCCAACCACAGATAAAAGATCTTCCTTGCCTCCAGCTCTCTGCAACTCTGGGGTGATATCTTCTGTTGGGAGAAGTTCAAAGGCTTTAGTTCTTGTGTTTGGCCTTAGGGTAAACAAGTGGCCATAATAGGCTATGCTCTTGCAATATGAAAGACTGAGACTCTTTCATAATAACTATACTTAAACATATACATATTTTTTTTTACAATAAATGCCTAATACCCAGAAATGAAGTATTCTATAGACAAGAGTGTTCCTCGTCATTATGTTGAATAGAGTCTGACTAGCTGCGACTTCACCTCAGTTTCAATGAAAATGGTACTTGGATTTCCCAGGCTCATATACCCTAACACACCTCTTCTATGTTAATATGTATATATGTATTATAAAGCACTGGTAAATGTAACAAAAAAGGATTCTTTTGTAAGCAAGGTGGAGATGAACCTACTTCATGACCTATAGCCTTTTGACTTGGCCACATTCATAAAGGACCAAAGAATAGTTGGGTATAGGGTAGGCATACTTACTCCTCCATATAACTATACATATTTTTTGTTTTTTTTTGTTTTACTGAATTTATTATGGGAAAATGGAGAAAATTCTTTACTTATACCACTTAGTGGATTATGTTGAAGCAGGAACATTTGAGTAAGGCGAGTCTTTAAACTAAATATGTATAATGTAAAAGTAACAAATTAACCTTTTAGTATATTATCACTTCGTTTCGTTTTACAACAAAAAAAACTCTAAAAAAAAGGTTGATTTAATTTGTTTTATGGACTTTATACCGGACTCATTTATCAACTCTCGCTCTCACTGTTCCTATACATATAATTTTTTTATCGGCGGAGCTATAAAAGCATCATTATTCATTTGGAAGCACTAAATGAAATGTATGAAAATACGTATATTTTTATACTCTTGATCATTTTATAATTTTTAAATTTACTGAAGCCATTTTATTTATTGCCGTTTTTTTTGTTATGATGGGAAATACAAATAGGCAGGAAGGCTTCTACAAATTGAGTTAGGAAAAATAAGTCAATTCTATAGGCCATAGTCTTTGTTGGAAGCCACTTATAATGACAACCCGCCGAGTCATAATTAAATAACTAATAAAATAAATAAAAATAAAGTAATTTAAAATAAGATTCATGACTTTATCGTCACTTAAGCTTTTAATTTCTCAATTTTGTTAATAAAGTTAAATTTATCTAAAGCAATAAGAATGAAGTTATCTTATAAGAGATTTCATTCTGAAAGTTGTGAAATAAGATTTTTTTCAAAGTAAAAGCAATAGATTTTTATTTCAAAATTAATTAAATTTGTCATTATCAATTCACAAAATTTGGCTGAGTTCAGTCTTTAAGGATTTTCATTGATTATAAAGCATTAGCATCTTTCACGTATCTCCAAAATGTAAAATACAAAAGTCTGTAAAAAGTAGCACCTTTAATTCAGGATTTAAAAATATACCTTCAACGTTTTTTCTTAAATTATTTTTTATTTCAATTGGCCTGGATAAATTTTGACGCCCGTGGCCGCCATTTTGTTTTGGTGACATCTGTCAAATCAAATCGTTTATAGACGCGGTGGCCCTTCACAGTCTACTTTCTGATGTTTGGTGGCCAAATCTGAGACGACGGGTTCAGTAAACAATCACACAACACCCGTACGTTCAAGGAACATAAGATCGGCCGAGAACATCGCCGCGGTCTTGAAAGTGTACGGCATAATCTGAGGCAGTCTATTCCTCGCCGGGCACAAGAACTCGGCCTTTCGCAGATTTCAACTTAGCGAATTTTGCGTCGGGACTTAGGCCTACACCCGTACAACCAAATTCAACTGACACAGGAGCTCAAAGTTCATGACCATAGACAACGCCTTTTGTTCACTGACTGGGCTTCTAATCGTTGGAAGACACCAACCCACGCATCCTCAAAAAATAACCGTTTCGTGTAAATTTTTGGTTGGCAGCGTCCTCTTTTGAAAACAACGTTAGTGAGTCAATAGCGAGCGCTACATAACGATGATAACTAATTTCTTATGGCTCAAAATGCACCTATAGACTTAGACATGTGGTTCCAGAAGGACGGCGCTACGAGCCACACAGCAAACACCACGACTTCTACACACATCATCTATCCGTCCTTATTGAAAAACCCTTAATCTCATTTTTTAATTTTTGTTTTAGTTCCTGATAAAATTTAAAAACATAATAACTGTCCTTCTGGAAGATTACAAAAATATATTTTTGTATTGAAAGAAGTCGAGTTAAGAAAAAAGTTTGAGAAAAATCGAATTTTCGATTTTTGACCAATAAATTTGTAGGGCTCCACCGTTATTTCTATCTTTAAAAAAAATGATAAATAACTAATGCAAATCTTTTGAGAATGTTAATTTAAAAGTCTGAACTCAATCAACCCAATCGTTTTGGCTGTAGGGCCGAGGACAGAGAAACAGACTGACGCAGACGGACCGAATTGCGGGACCAACTTTTTCCGACTTCTCTACCATCGTAATTTTGTGTTCGAGCTCGAAATTTTTTACGAATGCAAAACTTATCAAAATGTATACGTCGTAAAAAATATAAAGTTTAAAAGTCTAAAAGTTGTTAGATCAAAATATCACCCTAGCCAAATGGGCTCACCTTTTTTGGAGAAATTACACGGTCAGGAAATTTTTCTTGTAAAATTGCAATTATTTCGTTGCGCCATTTTTTTTTCCAAAATCTACATCGATATTTTTCAACTTCGGCTACAGAAAATTATTATTTAATGGCCAGTAACGTTATATGTTCACCTTAAGAGTTGTACCACCTTCATTCTGAAATCCATTGTTACAAGTTGAAAATGGAGATGTTTACACTTTTCAAGATTAATTTTTGGATTTTGCGGGTCTCAAATCCTAAAATTCTGCTTATTACGGTGTGTGAAAGACGAAAATTGATTTCATAACTAAAAAGAGGCTGGGATGCGACCCACACTGACAACTTCCCATCCCGTCTGTCGATTTGTGTTGCTTAAAAGTTTGTCTATATGTACTCGTATCAATTTTTACCAAATTTGCGTACTATTTTTTGTAGATTTTATTTTTTATGAAAAAACGGACTGTTGGAATTTAATATAAAAATTACTGAATATCGAAAACAATATTTTCTGTGAAATAAAATAAGTTTGAAGCCAATATTTCAAATTTTTGAAATAATATTTGAGTCGAAAAACATTTTTTACCAAATTTAAAATTTTTTTTTTAGGTTTTTATTTTTTGTAAAAAAAACTGTCAATTCGATTTTTCTCAAAATTTGTCCTAATGTTGAAAACAATATTTTTATAAGTGAAATTAGTTAACACGGTATTATCTCAAATTTTTGAAAAGATATTTGAGTGGAAAATCATTTTTTACCAACTTTTTTGAATTTTTTTTTCGGTTTTTAAGTTTTTTGTAGAAAAAACTGTCAATTGGATTTTTTTTAACAACAATATTTATTGAAAGATAAAAGTAGTTTAAAGCCAATATCTACAATTTTTAAAATAATATTTGAATCGGAAATCAATTTTTACCAACTTTTATATTTTTTTTTAGGTTTTTATTTTTTATAAAAAAAAGACAATTCGATTTTTCTCAAAATTTGTCCTAATGTTGAAAACAATATTTCTTATAAGTAAAAATAAGTGAGAAGCTATTATCTGAAGTTTTTGAAAAGATATTTGAGTCGAAAATCATTTTTTAATAACTTTTCTTAATTTTTGTTCGGTTTTTATTTTTTTGTGAAAAAACTGTCAACTCGATTTTTTTCAAAATTTTACTGAATGTTTACAACAATATTTTTTGAAAGATAAAGGTAAATTAAAGCCAAAATCTTAAAGTTTTGAAAAGATATTTGAGTCGAAAATCAATTTTTACCAAATTTTATTAATTTTGTTTAGGTTTTTATTTAAAAAAAAAAACTGTCAATTCGATTTTTCTCAACATTTTTCAGAATGTTGAAAACAATACTTCTTATAAGATAAAATAATTTTGATGCCTAACTTTCAAGTTTTTGAAAAGATATTTGAATCGATATTTAATTTTTACCAACTTTGAGTGATGTTTTTTTTAGATTTTTATTTTTTATAAAAAAAACTGAAAATTCGATTTTTCTCAAAATATTATCAGATGTCAAAAACATTATTCTTCGTTGCACAAAATTGTTTTGGAGATGAAATCATATTTTAGTCGTAAAATTTTCAAGGTGACAAATTTTGTTTTCAGTTTTTTTGATCTATACAAAAAACCGTGAAATGGATTTTTTCAAAAAATATACTTCTTTGATATTACGTTACAATATATAACATTAAATTTAATTCAAGTCTCTAGCGTTTTTGGTTCGTAAGATATTTAGGGTTAACCAAAATGTTCACCTTTTTTTAAAACTGCTATGGTAAAAAAACCACAAACGCAATTTTCTTGAGAGCCCTTTGTGCATCTTTCTGCCTTATTATCTATATAACAAAATTTATTTGAAATCGATATCTCTTCTGGTTCTTGAGCTATGATGGACGACGAAAAAACCGTCGCGAACGTACGTACACACGCACGCACAGACATCCTTCTAAAAATCTTTTATTTCGACTCAAGGGACCTTAAAACGTCGAGAAATGTCAAAATTTTCAATTTGACAAATCGGACCCATTACAATAACTTCCTATGGGAAGTTAAAAATGATGTATGATGTAAAATTCACACATTTTAATGCATTTCAAGGACTCATTAATCAGAATCGATTAGTTTACGTTCTTGTATTAAGTGAAATTTAAAAGCCGTACAAACTTAATTTTGTTTTTCGAATGCTTAATTGTAAAAATTGACGAAAAATCTAAAAACCTGGGTTTTCTTAGACGCTACAACAACAATATTCTCAGTTGTTCTTAAGAGACGTGAATGATATCGATTCATTACATCGTTTACTTTTACCAAAATCTTGAACGTGTCCACTTGTTTCACTATCGTCGACCAACCCGAAAAAATGCTTTAAGACAGACTTCTCAAAATTTTATTGTAACTGCAAAGTTTTCACCGGTTTCTGTAGTTAATTTTACCATTTTTAATGCATTTTTGAGCAATTACTGATTAATTTTTTAGAAATGTCGTAGTTTTTACTGTTAAAAAGTCAAAAAGCGATAACTTAAGAATTGAAAGCCTTACAAAAACCTGGCTATTGAAGTCGAAACTTTTCATTGGAAACCCTTTGTTACTTTTTGTTTTGTCCTGATTGATGTTGCAAACTTTGTATTATATTCGGTTTCAAAAAAGGATAATGCTAATTTAACATTAGAAATACAAATACTCATCTTCCCAGATAGTCAAGCTGCCATAAAATTATTGGACTCTGTCTCAATAAACTCACCTCTAACAGCTCGAAACTGCAAATTATCTCTTGTGGAGATGGCAGAGCAGTTCAAAACTCACTTTATTTGTGTGCTGGAAATTGTAAAGCTGCGGAATTTTCAAGAAATTGTACAACTTTACCTTTGATGGGCAACAAATCCAACATCTGCATAAATCTAGCTACTTGTAAACTTATGATAAAGCATGATACCATAAAGAAAGCAAACCACAGATTGTCTAATAGAACCACTTGTCGATCAACAAAACTCACTTGGATAGTGATTGCTGTTAAACATTCTAAGCAATTAATTTCATAGGAGTCTTTGCGAAACAGTGCTTAGGGGGTATGCATGCTTTTCAACTTGGAGATCCTGTAAACGATTTTTGGGGAAGTTATATTGATGAAGAAGAAGAGAAGAAACTTTCTATGTTCATGTCCTGATGCCCTATCAAAAAGACGAAGACTTCACCTTAGAGACTTTTACTACAGTGATCTGAAAATCTCCGACATCTATTGTCTCAAATGCATCCTAGCTTGCCCTAACTGCTTAAACGAGTAAGGTAGACCTTTAGATTCATGTGGTATCACAACGGGTTAATATTATTGGTTTTAATGTGTGTTTGTTTTTTTTTCCCTCCAATAGCCAGTTTTACCCTAACTTCACCTTACATTACAAATTTAAACTGTAAGCAGTTGGTGGGTGATAAAAGATAAAAATAGACATTACACCAGTACATGAATAAAATAATTCATCAAAAGTTCACATAAAATTGTTATCCTTTTTTATTTACTAAACAGTATTTACATAAATTAAGAATCAACTTTATTCAAAATAATATTCTCAATTAAACAATATAAAATTAGATCATTTTTGAATAGAATTATGATAAGCAATAAAAATGTTATTTTCAAATGTCTCCCACATTCTTTTAAATCAATTGCCGCAAAAACACTCCATAAATATGTATGCGTATAGAAGTACTTAAATGTTAAAATATCAATTTTAATTTTAGTCTCATTAGTTGAGTTACAAATATTGTAATTCATTTCATTAGTTATGCCATAATTTTACTTTGTTTTTCCAATTGATTTTCAACTATTCAAATTCAAAATTGCGATGTGTGTTTGTTTGTAATGAAAGTGTGTATGAAATCAGCATTTATGCTAATTTTTCAATTAAAATAAATTTAGCTACACTGGGTTGATGTTGTTTGGATTATTGGTGCGATGAGGTTGGAATTTAATTGTTGAAAATATTATTTCTATTTCGGTTTTTTATAATTAATTAATTCTAATTTAAGAATTGATACATATTTGGATATTTAGGATTGAGTGGGTAAATGATTAACGATGCAAGTACACATTTTTTGTTTAGATTTAAACTGTGTTTAGTGTTACAGTTATTTTATGTTAATATCTCCATATATGTACATTTATTCAAATAACTTCTAACTGTGAAACATAATATCATTAATTATTATGATAACTTATTGACGTATGTACTTGTTCAGGAGTGGGTAGAAAATTATCTTGTTTTTTCTGTTCCAGTTCCAAATGAAAACTCAATCAAAACGAGGTTGGAATGCGACCCAGACTGATTACATCCCATTGGTGCTTTAAGTCATGAACCCTGTATTTTTCGTAAAATAAGTTTAATTGTCATTTACGGGACTTCAGAAATGTAAATACTAAGGGTTTGTAAACGGTGATTTTTTAAGAGCTTGAGAACTTTTTTTAAAAAAAAAAAACGCATAAAATTTGCAAAATCTCATCGATTCTTTATTTGAAACGTTAGATTGGTCCATGACATTTACTTTTTGAAGATAATTTCATTTAAATGTTGACCGCGGCTGCGTCTTAGGTGGTCCATTCGGAAAGTCCAATTTTGGGTAACTTTTTCGAGCATTTCGGCCGGAATAGCCCGAATTTCTTCGGAAATGTTGTCTTCCAAAGCTGGAATAGTTGCTGGCTTATTTGTGTAGACTTTAGACTTGACGTAGCCCCACAAAAAATAGTCTAAAGGCGTCAAATCGCATGATCTTGGTGGCCAACTTACCGGTCCATTCCTTGAGATGAATTGTTCTCCGAAGTTTTCCCTCAAAATGGCCATAGAATTGCGAGCTGTGTGGCATGTAGCGCCATCTTGTTGAAACCACATGTCAACCAAGTTCAGTTCTTCCATTTTTGGCAACAAAAAGTTTGTTAGCATTGAACGATAGCGATCGCCATTCACCGTAACGTTGCGTCCAACAGCATCTTTGAAAAAAATACGGTCCAATGATTCCACCAGCGTACAAACCACACCAAACAGTGCATTTTTCGGGATGCATGGGCAGTTCTTGAACGGCTTCTGGTTGCTCTTCACTCCAAATGCGGCAATTTTGCTTATTTACGTAGCCATTCAACCAGAAATGAGCCTCATCGCTGAACAAAATTTGTCGATAAAAAAGCGGATTTTCTGCCAACTTTTCTAGGACCCATTCACTGAAAATTCGACGTTGTGGCAGATCGTTCGGCTTCAGTTCTTGCACGAGCTGTATTTTATACGGTTTTACACCAAGATCTTTGCGTAAAATCTTCCATGTGGTCGAATAACACAAACCCAATTGCTGCGAACGGCGACGAATCGACATTTCACGGTCTTCAGCAACACTCTCAGAAACAGACGCAATATTCTCTTCTGTACGCACTGTACGCATTCGTGTGGTTGGTTTAATGTCCAATAAAGTAAACTGAGTGCGAAACTTGGTCACAATCGCATTAATTGTTTGCTCACTTGGTCGATTATGTAGACCATAAATCGGACGTAAAGCGCGAAACACATTTCGAACCGAACACTGATTTTGGTAATAAAATTCAATGATTTGCAAGCGTTGCTCGTTAGTAAGCAAAGTAAAAGCATACTGAGCATCTTTCTCTTTGACACCATGTCTGAAATCCCGCGTGATCTGTCAAATACTAATGCATGAAAATCCTAACCTCAAAAAAATCACCCTTTATAAAGTTAATGATTTATCCAAGATATTTGAGTTAAAAAAAATGTTTTGTAGATAGTTTTTTGAGTCTTTGTCTTCTATAAAAAAGGCTGATTGATCCCATATAAAGTATAGTTATCCTTCCGATTAGTCGAATTAAAAAATGTTGAAATTTCCCAACGTTTTAAGGTCAATATAATCTAAATTAAAAGTTTTAAGAGCGATGTCTGTATGATGCGTGTGTACGAGTACGTACCTTCTCTTCGTCGGCCTCAAGAACTCGTGAGGATAAAGAATTCCGATATATTTGGATTTACAGAATATAGCATCAAAACATGCAGAAAGGGCATTTGCACAAACTTTACAGAATATAAGGAGGCGTGGACTTCAAAAGAAATTCATTATGTATAAAATACAATATTGTTTCTAATATTTATAAGGTATTATGGTAAAGCTCCGTTTTTACTAAAATATCTCTTAAGGTGAACTTATTTAATCATTTGCTAAATATTGTTGGTAACTTTTTGCCAGGTTTTTAGAAAAATTAAAATTACGAACTTTTTTTTTTTACAAAAAACGGAAACATATAAAAACAACTAAAAACTGAAAAAATGGTTTTCCACTCAATTATCTTATTGACAAAGCAAGATATTATTTACTTCAAACATCTTTTGTGCCACACAAATGTTGTTAATAATATTTTGTAAAACTTAGAAACATCGAAAAATGCGTTTTGTTTTAATTTTGGTGGGGGCAAAACCGCCATTTATTCGGCGTATTTCAAACTATAAACTTAATCTAACTTAAGAACTAAGTAACTTATAGCTTAGGATGAGGCTGGTGAAAGGAACAATTTTGGAGACGATGTCTTAGGAAAGTAGTGCTTACATTGAAACCAAAAAAGTTTTCATTTAAATTGACAGTTTGTAGCATTTGAGTAATGGGTTCATTTGAGCCGTAAGAGGTGTGGTGCGTGGGAAGATGAAAGAGGTGAGTATTTCTCTAATTATGAGGTTTAATGTTAAGGAAGATAGAGATATTTTTCAATGGCTTTGCTAAGGTCAGTGGAGATTAAGTAATTTAACGTATATTTTCTACACATGTGGAAATAAGAAAGAAGGAAGAAAATTCTGAAGCCGAAAACTATTTTAGAAACTTGAGAGGAAGAATACCAGGCCAAAGTGAGAATGCTTCATTCAGTTTAATTAACTTATATTTGATCAAATTTGTGGGTCGCATCCAGGCTTTGTTTTTTATTTCAGCGACCCAAATCATGAACACATTTGTACTAGAAATTTGTATTTAGGTAAAACTGAGTTGCTTATATATTTTTAGTTAAGCAATTATGAATAAAAATTTCATATAGACAAATATATTTTATTTAATTCTTCAATTTGAGTAATTTCCTTTAAAAATAATTCTAAAAATGAAAACTTAAAGGAAAAATTCAAGAATTTGGGAAAAGTATCATACTTTCTTCCTCGTACTTTAACTTAGAAAAATAGTTGCTTAAAACTTGTAAAGGTTTAAATTTCTTAAAATAATTATGGGTTTAATTAAATTAAAATTAGGTGGCTCAACAGTCCGTTTGAGAACCAAGGCCTAGTGACTTACAACTCTCAACCATTCCTATGAGCGAGTAATTGCAGGGATAGAGGGACCTACAGTTTATATGACGAATCCGAACGGCTAATTTGAGAAAGCACTTTTCATGACAAGAATTACTCTTGGAGAATTTGTCAATTCCTCACAAGATGCAGTACCCGTGCAGGCAGGGATCGAACCGAAGACCTTTTGAATGACAGTCCAACGCACTAACCATCAAGCCACGGGTACTACAACGTGGGTTTAATGCTTGTGTTAATTTTTCTATCGTTTTCAAATGCAAAAAAAAAACGTATTAATTTTTGTTATGTTTTTAAATGGTCCAATGTATTTTTTGATTTAGTGCTAATTTTTTAAAGGAACGAGAACTTTATTCTTATTAGCAACTTATAAAAAACTTTTCCTTCTAAGATTTAATGTCTTTAAAATTTAAGTTCTTGGCAATGACTGCTTTTTATAAGTCATTAGAAACACTTTATGTTTTATGCTATATATTTCATATTTGAGTGGCAAAATCTAAAATAGTAAAACAAATTTAATTTAAGCTTATTAGCCATTTATTTTGGTCATTAAAATCATCATTGGATTTCTTATGCGATTATTGAACAATTCTATCACTGACAAAAAAAATCCTCATTAAAGTCAAGCACTTGAGGTTAGAAATTATTATTGAAAGCAAAACTCATACTATTTTGTTCCAAATTACAAAACCAAAAAATCAGCTCATCCTTGAAATTTTTTTTACAAAAATTAAAAGCTCATTAAATTCACTTTGATACTAAACTTAACGAATATAGCTTTGCTAAGTCAATTTCTGATCTAAAATTTAAACTTATTTGAATTCGAATTTTTATTTTAACAAAAGTAATCCTTTTTCAGTAAAAAAATATAAAATATTACTTATAATAAAATTTTTCAAGTGGGTCTTCAAGAACTTGGCTAGAGCGGTGCAAAAAAAACTGTTCGAAAACTACACGAATTAACATTTATTTATGGCCAGGGTTTTTCTATCATAGATTACTGTTTGGCTAGAGGCGATTGGCTTACTGTTATAGAGGATTTTAAGGTACAAACCGCAAGCTATTCCGCCCACCTTCCAATAGTGACATATATGAAAATTCAAAACTTCGATTCAACGGTGATCGAACCAGTCCTAAAATATAAAAGGTTTGTAAGTCAGGTAGTAGTGTACAAGCGTAAACTCGATGCGCAAGTAAATAGTCTATCAAGCCATGTATCCTGGTCTTGTGAGCAGTGGGTTGGCTAAATAATAGAAGATATTAAAAGTTCAGCCATGCCACCCAATAGGAAACAAAATTTTACTGCTGAGTGGTTCGACTGGGAATGCATAAAACTCAGAAAACAGTCCTTTGCAATGCTTACAATTTTTAGGAAAACAAAGTCTAATTTCTTTAAATCGCTCTACCTAGATGCAAATAAAACCTATAATCTAGTATGCAAAAATAAAGAAAAAACTTTTATGGCTGGTTTAGCAATAGGTTTATCAAAATGTAAAGACTCAAAATCATTTTGGTCTACAGTGAGATTTTTAGGTGGCGTTAAAAATGTTTCAGCAACTACAATAAATTTAGAGTTACTAGCAAACCATTTCAAGGAACTTCTTAACGCGTCAACAAACTCACAACTATTTCAATATGCTTCACCTTCAATCACTATTTCAGACCTAGACGACCCTATTACAATAAATGAATTGAGCAACCCTTAAAAACAAGAAAAAAAAAAGGGAGGCGGGCTAGATGGAATTCCAGCTGAATTTTATTAAAACTCATCCCCGTCTTTCCTAAATCTTCTTCTTTATTTTTTTTAATAAGCTTCTTGAAAAAGAAGATATACCTCAGTCATTTTTAATGTGTCCAATTTTTAAAAAAAAGAAGATCCTATCTCACTAGCAAACTATAGGGGCATTTCGATTCTTCCTTGTTTGAGAAAAATATCTACCCAAATTCTATACTGCAGGCTTATGAGGTGGGTAGAAGAAAACAAATTGTTCAGCACTTTCCAAGCTGGTTTTCGCTCTGGACTTTCAACTGTGGATCAAATCTTCGCACTCTACAATATAGCAAAACGTTTCATCGATAACAAAAAAAAATTTTATGTCTTTTTCATTGATTTAAGGGCAGCATTTGATACTATCAACCGGAATTCACTAATTTATAAATTATCAAATTTAGGTATATCGAAGAAATTTTTAAGACTCTATAAACTTCTCCTCACCAGTACTTGCGCTACTGTGTCAAATGGGAGTTCCATATCCAGCTTCTTTAACACTGATTGCGGTGCGCCCCAAGGTTGCCCCTTAAGCCCGATTATGTTCGCCCTTTTCATTGACTATGTCTCCCGTGATTTTCCTGGGGGCGGGTGTAAGGTTTGGAAATCAGCTTATTAAGGTACTACTTTATGCGGACGACCTTGTTGTTTTGTCGGACAACCCCACCACATTACAGTTACAAATTAATAGACTTAAAAACTTTTGTGATAAATGGAACCTGAATACAAACACCTCAAAATCAAAAATTATGATTTTTGAATGCACCCGTCGAAGAAGAAACATGGTCATTGGATCGTGAACCTATAGAGGTGGTTAACAAATTTAAGTATTAAGGTGTTCTATTTTGTGTTCTACAAGGTCGGAAAAGATCTTACACATTCATTTGATGTCAAAAAAGGTTTTAGACAAGGCGATGCACTGTCATACGACTTCTTCAACATCGTTCTGGAAAGAATTGTGCAAAACTCAACTGTCAACACTAGAGGCACAATCTTCCAAAGGTCCATCCAATTACTCCGATACGCAGATGACATTGACATAATTGGAAGATCAAAGCGTGATATCAGTGGATCGTTTTTCGACGGAATCGAAGAAGATGGGTTTAGTGGTCAATGAGGGCAAGACCAAGTATATGCTGTCATCAAAAGAGGACACTGAACGAAGACGTCTTGGACAAAACGTCACCATGGAAAGCTATAACTTTGAGGTAGTTAAGGACTTTGTCTACCTAGGAACCGCTATTAATGCAGACAACGACACCAGCGCTGAAATCAAACGAAGAATAACTCTTCCAAATCGCTGCTTCTTTGGACTTAGAAGGCAATTGAGAAGTAAAGTCCTCTCTCGAGCATGTAAAATCACTATCTATAAGACACTCATCATCCCGGTTCTCATTTATGGCGCTGAGGCCTGGACCCTGTCAAAGAAAGATGAGAGTGTCTTAGGATGCTTCGAGAGAAAAATTCTTTGGGTGATTTTTGGTCCCGTACGCATAGATGGAGAATGGAGGAGAAGATATAACGACGAACTGTACAGGCTGTACAGCGACACTGACCTAGTTAGCAAAATTAAAGTCCAACGGCTTTGATGGCTAGGTTATGTAGAGCGGATGGACATCAACGCTCCAGCCCGGAAATTCTTCGAATCCAATCCCGAGGGACGGCGGCTTAGTAGAGTAAGACCGCGACTCAGGTGGCGCACCCAAGTGGGAGAGGACCTCAACCAACTTGGTGTGCGAAACTTGAGTCAGCTAGCTAGGGACCGAGCTGGCTGGAGACGCATGTTGGTTGAGGCCCAGGTCCGCCCCGGACTGTAGCGCCACCTTAAGTAAGTAAGTAAGTATTTTGTAGCAATCTAGATTTCCGGTCCCATGTTAAGGAAAAATGCTTATCGGCTAAAACTGCAATAAACCTTATATGGAACACAATTTTCTGCAGTAAGTACATATGCATCTCAGCTAAGTTTAGAGTTTTTGAAGCTACTATAAACTCATGATTATGCTATGCCAGTCAAGTTTTTGGTTACCAAGATCTCGATGAATTTGAGATAGTGCAACGCTTCTTTTTTAAACGAATATTTAAACTTCCAAACTATGCACCAACTTACATGTGGAATCAGGGATCCCTCCAATTTTTCTAAAAAATCTTAAATTTAATACCGATTACATAATAGAAGTAATGTAAAGGTCAAATAAAAATCTTCAAAAGCAAATGATAGATTTCGCATTCAGAAGGAATTTATCGCCGTTTAAAGAATGATATGAAATAGCAAATGCGCGAGGATTTAATCTTAACCTTGGTACAACTTCTCTTGGTAATTGGAAAGATAGGTTTTATAAATGTATTGCGTTGGTTGGTGATTCATTGTATCTCAAGTTCTTGAATAGGGCTCGAACCTCTCCAAGCAGATTGGTCTATAAGCAACTCAATCACACTTTGTTTGTAAACAATTATTTTAATAGTAATATTTTTGCAAATCAAATAGGTACTTTAAAGTTTAAAGCAAGAACTGAGATGCTAAATCTGAATTACAAACCTCACAGAAATGATAATCCCAGGTGTAACCTCTGCAATCGAAATGAAATCGAAGATGTCAACAACTTTTTAGCAGTTTGTCCAATTCTACTAGAACTCTGAAGACTTTTTTCAATCACCAGGAAGCGAAACAAATTTTAAACGGAGAGTGGGGTTGGAAGGACCTTTACAATTTTATTGATCATGCCTTAGATTCCCGAAACAGTTTTTTAGAGTAATTTTAAATTTTTAAATATATGTATATTTAGGTATCATGATCTAAGATGTAAATAGGAAATATATATTATAAACTTGGATATTATGCAATATTCAATTTATTTATTAAATTGTCTACATAATCTATTTTAAACTACAATCTTAAACTTTCTTTTTTTTATTCTCGATAAATTTTCAGGCAGACGGCAAATATATTTTTTGCCATGCTAATGTTCTTATAAAATTTTTCAAATGTATTTCGAGTTTTGGTCAAATAAAGAATTTATAATAATATAATAACTACTCGAAAATAGAAAAAACTGTTTCAAATAAACAGTTTAAAATATTTTTATGTTTTCAAATTTGGTACCTCGATTCGGTAGGAGAACTTTTAGGTAGATGAGAAAACCTTAAATGTTTATATTTTTACTAAAAGATACCAACATTTAAGACTATAATTAATAATCATATGCTTATATAAATAAATTGTTGTTAACTTAAGTACATTATATAATTAATCCAAAGATTGCAACTTACCTAACGCATGGCATTGTAGAATTTTCGTCCTCCCTTCACTCACAATAGAGCCAGAAGATGAAGGTTGTGTTGTAAATCTTGGCGCTTGTATTTGTGGACCATCTGCAAAAATAAAAAAACAACAGAGAAGAATAAGTAATTAATTTCAAAACGACTTAAGCATAACATTTTTGTTTGTCTTTTTTTTTTCAAAATATGACAGTTCTAAGCTTTTTATATTGTGTATACGCTTCTTTTTAATGTTGCTCTTTGCAATATTTATGAGTTTTTAAATCCCAAGGATTCAGGTACCTTCTTCAGCTAAAATATAAAAAAAAACATGTACTTTAAATGTTTAGTTATACTTTCATTTAAAGCAGAACAAAAACAAAAAAACAGAGGACCAAATAAATTACTTCCCTTCAAAACAACGAGGTCGAGCTTGAACTTTTGTCAATATATACAAACCTATGTACGTTCAAAAATAAAAAAAAAAACCTAAAAACACTATATTCAAATTGGTGTTTTGTGTATTGTATACTATGTGGTGGCTGCACTTGAAGCTTAAGTCCGGTCGAATAAAATTCATTGCACTAGCTAGCCAAGCCAAGCCACCTAGGTAACTGCTGTATATGTAGCTATTCGTATTTTCCAAATACTCTATCTCTAAACTGCAATTCGATTGGACATTTTCGTTTTGCATTTTTGTTTTATTTATTTAGGCCAAATGACCGCAATGGAATTCCGCTCTAGGTGAAATTAAATAAATAAATAATAATGTCGAGAGGATTTAAAGGTGTTTTTCTGTACTGTGTTTATACTGTTTGTTTGAAATTCACACCAATTTTGATTAAAATTCCACTCTTGCGGATATTTCAAACCAACATGTATTATTATACTCTATGGGTATATAGATGGAGAAGCATCAGGATATTGTTTTCGAAAGCAAAAACGTGTCAAACAAAGCTTTAGAATTTGGAATATAGAAAATATGTATGTTCGGTACCCATGTTCTGTACAGTGAATATATCAACAATCTACATATTAAGAAGTATCTATGTCTAAATCGAATTGAGTAGAGTCAGGTTTTGAGTTTTTGACATTTGATTTTGATACTTTTGTGTTATTTTTTTGGAAAAATAATAATGCAATTGGTATGTTTTGTTTTGGTTTAGAGTTTAGACGTTTAGTGACTCACGGACAGCTAATTAAAACTGAATGCATGGAATCACATACTTTAGCGTTTTGATCTACCTACATAAACTTGAATTTGAAAATATTTTATATCAACACACATGATTTGATAAAATAAGGATCGAATTCGAAACATGAATATGGAAAGGGGTACAGATCGAATTATGATTATGATGTTTTTGTTTTGAAGTGTTTCCAGCTACTCACAGCACGCAATCCCCTCCCAAAAAAAGGCTAATTTTCAAATTAAGTCATTTTAAGAAAAATTGTAAGCGTATTGCTGATAATCATTACATTACATTGAATTACATCATGTAATGTTCAAATCAATTTTTAAACTCTGATTTTGAAAAATATGAGCTCAAAGAGTTTTACCATTTCGGGCGCAGTTTTTACATTAAATTAGATGTTCAAAAA
The DNA here is from genome assembly GCF_945859685.1 of Eupeodes corollae. Classification (NCBI taxonomy): domain Eukaryota; kingdom Metazoa; phylum Arthropoda; class Insecta; order Diptera; family Syrphidae; genus Eupeodes; species Eupeodes corollae. Next base: position 41,454,217 of record NC_079148.1, on the reverse strand, counting down.
TTTAAGAATTGTATATAAAGAAATGCTTAAGCCGAAACTAATAGCAGAGAGAAAGGTTTCGATATTTCAAAAGAGACGACTCCAGTAGAAGATCGTGTTTTGATTCTTTAGAGCTATCGTAATGTTCTTATAAACGATCTGTGTTGAGTGAAGGTAAAAATATGTACGTCAAGCTGATTAATGAAATGACCCAAAGACCTCAAACTCATAACAAAGAACCTTATTGATCTATGTCAAGATATTTGGGACACTGTTATTGTTTTAGAGAATTTAAGTTGGTGTATATTGGAGATGGGAAAGAGAACCAAAGTAAAGACTGAGCTGTGAATGCATCTTACAGATGTATCGAAAACAAGAAATAAAGGAAGTCGCTGGAGGCTTTTACCTACGACTTCTATAAAATATATAAGAGCGCACTGTGCTAGAACTTTTCGGTGAAACTTGAAAATGCATTTTTCAACAGGACAATGTCCCTTATAGCTATCCATCCATAACTATAAGGGCCAGTGTTGCCACAAGCTGAAATGAAAAGTCGCTAGGCTAACCCCTAAAAGTCGCTAGATTGGCTGAAATTTTGCAGACAAAAAGTCGATAGAAAAATTGTAAAATAAAGTTAATTAATTTTTGAATAACTTTATTTTTGTTTCAAAAATTCAAAGTTATTTAACAAACAAACTTAGAGCTAGAGTAACAAAAAACAAATAAAGGTAAAACAAAAAATAATTCAGTCTCATCGTTAATAGGTATTTAGGTATCTAGATAATCCTTACTTAGTATTTATTCTGAATCACATACAAAAAGATCACTATCGATTTCTTCAATATTCTCAGTTGCAAGAACTTCAACAGCATTATTTTTAAATACATTTGTTTTCAAAACGTTTTCCGGTAGTTCATAGAAATGACAGTTTTTGTTAAGTATTTTAAGCTGATTTCGAATAAGAATGCTAGAATTTAAAGTTTTTGTTGACAATTTATTTCTGGTTTTATTTTTCACAAGGTTCAACGTACTACAAATGCGCTGAACTTCAGCATTAGAATGGGGAAGTGACATCACAGTCTTAATAATTCTTGATAAGTATTGACACCCGCTGCATCTTTTTACTTTGAAACTTCCATCTCCAGTATTGGAATTACGAAAATGTCAAATTAATTTAAATGCCAAGGATGTACAATGCTTGGCTTCAAAAGTCGCTACACATGTCGTCTAGATCCATATGGTTCAGTTAGGGGTTGTGTAGCGCTCGCTGTAGACGGTAATCGCCTCACTAACGCCGTTTTCAAAAAAGTACGGACAAGTTACGCCACGGCGCCGGGCGGCCCAAAATCTACACCAAACTGTAATTTTTTGAGGATGCATTATTACCTGGTGAACCTCGCTTGGTTTGGTGTGGTCTCATGTATGACAATTTTGCTTGTTAACACAGCTATTCATCCAAAAATGAGCCTTGTCACCAAAGATGATTTTTCGGTCAAAATTGGATTTCTCTTCCATACGATTTGAAGCCCAACCCAGTCAGCGAACAAACGGTGTCTTCTATGGTCATGAACTTTGAGCTTCTGGGTCAGTTGGATCTTGTACGGGTGTAGACCCAAGTCCCGATGCAAAATTCACCAAATTGAAGTCTGCGAAAATACGAGTTTTTGTGTACCGTGAGGAATAGACTGCCTCGGGTTCTGCTGTTCACTTTCACGTACCGCGGCGATGTTATCGGCCGATCTTGCGTTCCTTGAACGTACGGGTGTTCGCTTTTTGTTTTCTGAACTTTGAAGAGTCAACTGCAAAGGACCACCACGTCTACCGTAAAATGGGCGCCCATTTTTATAATAAAGTTTTATCATTTCAACGTGCTGTTCAATAGTGTAACTTGCCAATTTGGCTTAAACAACCTATTGAAGATTGGGTCTCAGGAACTCTACATTTTATATTTCAATATTGGACTTTTTCTGAAATAACCAATTTCCAAAAAAATGTATGTTTTTTAAAAAGTGAATGAATGCATCTGGAGATCGCTTATTGCACGACGAACCCCTGAGAAAATTGTCCCTGTTATTAAAGAATCGTACAACAATGCAAGGTGTTGTGTGTTGCACAATGGACAGCTTTCCGACTCTCCTTCGATGTGCGTCAAGGAGTGAGACAAGGAGATGTCTTGTCATGAATTCTGTTTTTCTGGCGATTGACGATGTGTTGACTGCCACGGTGGGTACAAATGAAAGACACGGTATCCAATGGAGTCTGTTTAACAAGCTTAGCCACATATATTATGCTGACGATATATGTCTCATGGCTAACAACACGGCAGACTTAAAGATGTGTCATTCACTGCAATTAAATGGAGAGGTGGCTGGCTTAAGGATTAACACAAATAAGACCAAAGTAATGACCACGGACCAACGCACACAAGTTATTCTAAGCCAGGGGACCATAGAAGAGGCTGAGCAGTTTAATTATCTGCGAAGTTTTATAGTTTTCTATGGCGGAACGGACCTGGATGTTAACAGTAGAATAAACAAAGCCCGTAGTGCATTTGGAATCCTTTCTCCTAGCAAAATATTGCTACGCACCAAGTTGAAACTCTTCGAATCCAACGTCAAATTAGTGCTGTTATATGCTTCTGAAACATGGAAATGCTCTGCCAACATCTCTAGCAGACTACAAGCTTTCGTTAACCGTTGGATGGGCCATACACTGAAGAAACCGGACGACAATATAGCAGAACAATCCGTCCAATGGAATCCCCAGGGTAATAGACGCGTTGGAAGGAGGCTCGGTCTCAAGGTTTTCAATAGTGGCCACAGCTGAGGTCAGTTGCGGTGAATCGGGAGAGGTGGAAGTATCTTGTTACTGCCTTATGCTCCTGGAGGTGTTAAAGCCGGACAACATATATAAAAGTCAAACAAAAATGATGACATTTGTGAAAAATTAATAAATAAATTGGGTGGCGCAACAGTCCGTAGAGAACCAGAGCCTAGTGACTTACAACTCTCAACCATGCCCGTGTGCGAGTAATGTTGTCAGGAATGGAGGGGACCTACAGTTTAATATGCCGAATCCGATCGGCTAATTTGAGAAAGCACTTTTTCATGACAAGAGTTGGAGAATTTGTCAATTCCTCGCACCCGTGAAAAAACTTAAGATGGCATAGGCAGGGATCGAACCCAAGACCTCTGTCAGGACAGTCCAACGCACTAACCATCTTGCCACGGGCACACATTTTTGATCATCAAATATTTTTTCAACAAATTGTAGAAAACTGTATCGGTTCGTTTAAACCTTAATTTTCAAGTTTGAACTGCATCTAATCAATGGTTTGGGCTGTATTGGCGAGGACAGACATTCAGACAGGCGGACGAAATGAATCGCGGAACCCACTTTTCTGACTATTCTATCATCGTTATGTCATGTTTGATTAAAATCATGATATCAAAATATGCATAGTTCATGTGTTGCAAGTAAAGATGAAACAAATTGTATTCAGGATCTTAAAGCCTTAAAGGGGTTTGATGTGCAAAATATTGTTTTTTAACTTCCCATAGGAAGTTATTGTAATGGGTCCGATTTGTCAAATTGAAAATTTCGACATTTCTCGACGTTTCATGGTCGCTAGAGTCGAAATAAAGGATTTTTAGAAAGATGTCTGTTCGTGCGTGTGTACGTACGTTCGCGACGTTTTTTTCGTCCCCCATAGCTCAAGAACCAGAAGAGATAACAACTTCAAATAAATGTTGTTATACAGATAATAAGGCAGAAAGATGCAAAAAGGACTCTCAAGAAAATTGCGTGGGTGTTTTTTTTTACCATAGCAGTTTGAAAAAAAGGTGAACATTTTGGTGAACCCTAAATATCTTACGAACAAAAAACGCTAGAAACTTGAATTACATTTTTTATAATATATTGTAACGTGATACCAAAGAAGTATATTTTTTGAAAAAAATCCATTCAACGGTTTTTTTATACACTTAAAAAAAACTGAAAATAAAAAATTTGTCACCTCCAAATTTTATGACTAAAGTATGATTTCATCTCCAAAACAATTTTGTGCAACGAAAAATAATGTTTTTAACATCAGATAAAATTTTGAGAAAAATCGAATTGACAGTTTTTTTTTATAAAAAATAAAAATCTAAAAAAAACATTACTCAAAGTTGGTAAAAATTAAATATCGATTCAAATATCTTTTCAAAAACTTGAAATTTAGACTTCAAGCTTATTTTATCTTATAACAAATATTGTTTTCAACATTTTGAAAAATGTTGAGAAAAATCGAATTGACAGTCTTTAAAAAAAAAATAAAAACCTAAAAAAAATGTATAAAAGTTGGTAAAAATTGATTTTCGACTCAAATATCTCAAAACTTTGAGATATTGGCTTTAATTAAGTTTTATCTTTCAAAAAATATTGTTGTCAACATTCAGTTAAAGTTTGAAGAAAATCGAACTGACAGTTTTTTTTACAAAAAATTAAAAACCGAAAAAAAAATTTACAAAAGTTGGTAAAAAATGATTTTTGACTCAAATATCTCTTAAAAACTTTGAGATAATAGCTTCTTACTAATTTTTTCTTATAAGAAATATTGTTTTCAACATTAGGCCAAATTTTGAGAAAAATCGAATTGACAGTTTTTTTTTTTTAAATAAAAACCAAGAAAAAAATTTATAAAAGTTGGTAAAAATTTACTTACGACTCAAATAGCTTTTTAAAAATTAAAAATATTGGCTTCAAACTTATTTTATTTCACAGAAAATATTGTTTTCGATATTCAGTAATTTTTATATAAAAATCCAACAGTCCGTTTTTTCATAAAAAATAAAATCTGCAAAAAATAGTACGCAAATTTGTTAAAAATTGATACGAGTAAATATAGACAAACTTTTAAGCAAGACAAATCGACAGACGGGATGGGAAGTTATCAGTGTGGGTCGCATCCCAGCCTCTGTTTTTATTTATGAACCAGTTAAGTGCATGAGGTTAACCGAAGGACCTTTTAGACTGGGTAGATATCGTCTGCTTGGAGGTAAAAGTCACGAAAATTAAATTTTCGTACACTCTGAGTCAAGTGTTAATTTAAAAAAAAAGGTAAGATAATTCAAAATAAGTTTAAAAAAGGAATTGAGTTGAAATTTTGAATGCTTCCAGTTTTTTTGCTCTCCGGAAAATTTTTGATTTTGTTACTTAACGACTTTTACCTCCAAGCAGGCGATATTATGACGTTATTCTTTTCACTAAATTTTTGGGTGAAGATAAATGATGCTGCACCAATAAAGTTTAAATCATTTATTATAAATTCTATTTTGTATTTGTTCTCTCATCGATATCACTTATTAGTGGAACCTGGAGCCTTTATCTCTTGCATGTGGGGTGAAACAAAATCAAAAACTCAATTAATAATAAAACGAATATTGGTTTTTGATTGAATGAATATAAATAGGAATATTGAAATATATTTTATGCACCATTAATAAAATTCTATTATGATGCAAATATCAATCAACAACACAATAATTTATCTGACCCACAATTCTTAATTGCTCTTTATTGAATGATTCTTTATTGTTGTTGTTTTATTTTGTATATTTAAATTAAATTAATTGTTTTTGAATTGATCAATTTTTGAGTTTAAAAAAATATATGTACGTTTATTTAAACCGAACACAACAAAAAACAATCAAACAAAAATTGTCTAACCATAATAATTATAACGTCGTTTTATATTCAATTAGTTTTTGTTTTCTTTTATGTTCAAGACATTGGAGCATTTCCACAAAATGTTGTGTCAGATTGTTAAGAGATTTTCTTGTACTTTTACTTTTTTGCATTTTCATATTTCAGGATGTTATTGTTATTGTCAAATTTCCATTTGTTGATGTGACAGAGTGACGGCGCAGTATCATAATCCAAGTTTCTCACGTATCAATTAACATTTTGTTCTGCTTGTCAAATTTGAAATGTCTTTTCTTGCTTCTTTCAGAAATAAAAGAAACATCAACTTTTTTTTTTGGCGGTGTGATGCTTATGGTGTGTTATGTGTTGGAAATTCTGACAAATTTAAGAACAGATGATGCCGGTTGTGGAACTGAGGTGTCATAATTTGGATCTGGCACGTTTCACTGTTGCCTTACTTTATTCTGTTTCTTTTATGACAATGTGCTACAATTATTTGAGATAGGTACATGTATTTTTAAGGAGGCAAGATGGTTTGCGTATATAATTATTTAAGGAAGAAATGTCTCATTTCGAAGGACAGACACTCAAGCTGAACATAAAACTAAAATGCACGGATGAATCGCACGTAATTATTATTTTAAGCAAATGATAGCTTCAAATAAAACTTCTGGCACTTGCATTAAAAAAAGCGTAGAAACATTTTCCTAAAAAAATATTGGAAAGTCTACAAGGAATGGATTTTTTTTTTAATTAGTTAAAATAACTAAGAACAGTTTCAGCTTAAAGCTAAGTAAGACATTTTATTACTTGCGACATATAGGAACTATATGGCAAGTTTTGCATTCGTGCAAAATTTCGAACTCGAGATTTTAATCAAACATGATATTACGATGGTAGACAAGTCGAAAAAAGTGGGTCCCGCGATTCCGTCCGGTCGGTTTTGTCTGTCTGTCCACGCTCCTACAGCCTAAACCATTGGGTCGATTGAGTTCAAACTTGGAAGTTAAGGTTTTGAGCAGATTCGCGTTAGGCGTTTTTTTCATTTTTTTTTTAAGATCAAAACTAACAGTGGCCACCATACAATATTTTTGGTCAAAAAACGAAAATTCGAATTTTCTCAAAAACAAACCGATAGATTTTCTTTAAATTTTCTTTAAAATTTTATTTTTTAACTTGGCTTCTTTTAATAAGAAAAACAAATTTTTGTATTGCTCAGGAAAGGTACCGCTCATAGAACCGTTATTTTGTTTTTTAATTTTCTCAGCCATTTATAAACCGATTTCAATAATTTTTTTTCTGAATAAGCTCTTATATTGCTTTAACAATATTTGATTATCAAAAGTGCAATTTTTTATTGTTTAGATTTTTAAAAAAATATTGAATTTTATTTTTTCAAAATTCGATATCTCAAAAACGTTTCAACATTTTTTTCCGAAATTCAAACGTATAGCGTATATTAACAATTTCTAAACAACTGCGTACCAAAAATATTTTTCGAACAAAATTGAAAAATTTTATTTATAAAAAATTAATTTAAAAAAAAACCGCTCTAACGATTTTCATAAAAAAAATTTGAAAAATGAAATGTTTTTTTATTTATAAAATGGCATTTAAATTTTTGAAGACAAACTTATTTTTCGGGTGAAATTTTGAACATTAAAATATTTTTTTTTAATATTTTTACTATGCATGAGCCCGAAAGAGCGCATTATTTTGACAAAATTGTAATTGCATTCCTATCTTTAATCCAAATTAATGCATTCGGTACACATTTATATGATATATTTAATCAACAATATATTTTGAACTGTCTATCAAGAAGTATTATTTTGGTAACTTTGTATATGAGACTTTAAAATATTATTCTTTACGACTAAGGTTGTTTCACACATGATTTACCTGCCTTCGACTATATAAAAGAATAAATACTTAGTACCTACAAGTTAAAGAAACGGGCAAGAAAGAGTATATGTATTTTCTATTAGAATCACTTTTAATATTTTTATATTTTATAGGTACACATTATATCTATTTATAAAGGTATTACGTACAACTTCTACAATTACTGCTTACTTGTCACTTCATAACTAAAATCCAAAACGCACAAGAGCCTGACTGTAAACAACGCATGAACAGCAATACAGGTACAAGTACGAGTACCTGTTCGTACTCTTGTTATTTTTTTTAAACTTTAACAAAATAAATATGTAAACTGAACGTAAAAACTTCATGTTAGCGCTGAAAACTTATAGTAAAGAAGGAATGTAGTATGTACCTTTTAGCTACCAATAACATTCCTTCATTATCATCATAAACATGGTTTTATCTATCTATCTGCATAAAGCTAAGCTCGCCAATGAACTATTCTTTATTCGTTTTAGGCATCTACCTACCTGTTACCTAACTACACAACCAATAGGCGATCGCTTTAAAATTTAAACATTCATGGTCATGCCTCTTTCTTATCTTGGTTCTTCTAATATGAAGTTACAATAAAGCTATCTAAAAGAAAAAAGCTTTTAAGGAACAAGTTGAATCTATATCGAACGCATCGTAGCTTTATACATAATAGAAACCATTTTTTATATACAAAGATCGTACCGAAGTAAAAGCAGACTTATGAATGTAAATAAAAACAAATATCGGTAAAAGATCCTAAACAGCTGACTTAAGCATGCAAAAGTTTGTTTCATCCCCTTATTAGATACAATACTAAGCCATTTTGTTTTTTATATAAAGTGCATTGATATATGTAAATAAAACAAAAACAAATTCATTAACCTTCATATGGAAGCTCTCTATGTGAAAATATATACAAGGATAGACTCAAGTAGAATGAAGGAAATTGTGTAGACTTTTTGGGTCGAAAATTAATTACCTCCCTTATTCTGCTGGCTGCTTATGGGAATGGAAATAATATTTTTCTCGCGCTTCCGCTGAATTTCTCCACTTTCGATACTAACGCCACGCCAACGACTCTACATCTGGTCGCCCTAAAAGTTTCTGCTCATGAGAGTACTATGGTTTTCACTATGTACAATTGTACATAATGGCATTTATATCTTTGAAGACAAACTTAATTTACAGGTATATTTTTAAATCCTATATAAGTACTTTTTTAAACATACTCTTAGCATACAGGAGCAAGTTCGTGCGACCCAGTCGTGCATTTTATTTGATCATTTTTATAGGTAAGGAATTTTAAGGATGCCATACAATTTCATTGCCAACATTTCAATAAGTAAGTGATTGTTAAAAATAATAAGAAAACTGAATAAAACTAAAACTTATTATTAAAACCTTAAAAAAAATTTAAAACTTTACAGAATACAAAAAAAAAGAATATTTTGGAACCAAAAGTTTGCATTACGAAAAGGAAATTTTTTAGTAACGACATAAGGAACTACGTAATGTCAATTCAGGATATTAATCAAACATAACATTTTAATGGTACAGAAGTAAAAAAAAGGACTTCCGATTCCGTTCATCTGTCGTCGCCCCTACGGGCTAAACCATTGGGGAAGTTGAGTTAAAATTTGGAAGTTAAAATTTTAAGCAGAACCGTGCTACTTAGGCGTTTTTTAAATACAAAATAAGAGTAGTCACCATTAAACATTTTTTGGCCAAAAATCGATAACTCAAATTTATTTAAAAACGAACCAATAGATTTGTATGAAATTTTCTCTAACATTTTTCTTTCAACTTGGCTTCTTTCAACTAAAAGGTTCCCCCATACCGTTTTTTTGTTGTTATTAAATTTTCGCAGGTACTTGTTAATAGATTTCAATAATTTTTAATTGTTTTTTCCCACAAGCTTTTATATTATTATAACAATATTTGACAATCAAAAATGTCAACATTCTTTTTGCGATTTTTAAAAAATATTTTATTTTTCAAAATTCGATATCTCAAAATCGAGTTGTAATTCGGGTTTAGGTGTTTAGGGATTTAATCAAGAAACGAACTTCTACCTTCTCAAACCTAGGTTAGGTTAGGTTAACGTGGCTGCGGATTTAGAATCCACACACTTAAGCCAAAAGAAAAGGCCCATTGTGATACCACATTAATCTAGAGAATTACTTCTTACTAGTCGAACCATTTTGAGCTTTTTATAAAGCAGAGAAGATATTTGATATCCTTTTTAGCTAGTTCACTGGGATTATCAAAGAAGTAGTCTTTCAAATGAAGAATTGCGTCTTAGTGAAAGAGCAGGGCAAGTGCAGAGAAGGTGAGAGATTGTTTCCTCTTCTTTTCGTCCATAGAGCTCCTGCAGAAGTCATTTGAGGCTACACCAAGTCGTATTGCGTGTCTGCCTATGAGACAGTGTCCCGTAAGGACACCTATTAGGCGCTTTAGGGGTCCAGCGAAGGCCATATGAGTTTTGTGGCTGCGCATGTTGTTAAATTGGGCCACCTAGAATTTGATATCGCAACAGCTGTTTCTTTTAGCATAAGTTTACATGTAGCTATCGGTAAACCTATCTCCTCCTTTTCAGGTGAAGTAGGCATGACGGTTTCATTTTTAGCGAGTTCATCGGTTCTACAATTTCCCGTGATGTCTCTGTGGCCCGGCACCCAACATAGGTGAATGTTAAATTGCTGCGCCATCTCCATAAGAGACGATTGACAATCGAGGGCCGTTTGAGATTTGGTTGAGACACCGTCAAGAGATTTAATAGCAGCCTGACTGTCCGAGAAGATGCGGATATCAGAAGTTAATATCACGTTTTCTTTTAGTCAGGAGAGAACCTCTTTGAACGCTAAAATTTTCGCTTGGAAGACGCTTCAATGATTAGGTAGGCGGAATAAGATGCTTAGATTAGCTTTTCTGAGTACACACCACTACCAACTCCCTCATTTGTCTTGGATCCATCTGTATAAAAATTAATACTTTTGTTATCCAGGAGTTTTTTGTCTTCCCATTCATCTCTAGATGGAATGGATACCTCGAAGTTTTTTCCAAATAGGGGTTTAGGAATAGTGTAGTCTAAGTCTATATATGTATAGAACCAAAGAGGTTCAAAATGATGGAGTGCCCCACATTGTTGTTGGTCCATTGAGATGAGTCGTCGAATCTTATCGCTGTACTCGCTGCCACTTGTTTACTGAATATGTCGAGGGGTGTAAGATGGAGGAGAGTGTTTAACGCTGTTGAGGGTGTGATTCTCAATGCCCCGCTTATGCGGAGACATGTGACTTTCTTCAGTGCAGTCCACCATACTGCAACCTCGTACATAAGTATTGGTCAGATGACCGATGTGTACAGCCAGTGGATTATGCGAGGTTGAAAACCCCATTTGCTTCCTATGGCTTTCTTGTAAAGGAAAAGAGCTGCTGTAGCTTTTTTTACGCGTTCCTATATATTAGATTTCCAACTTAATTTCGTATCTAATATCAGACCAAGATATTTGGCTTCATTCTGTTTTTTGAGGATTAATACTAAGTCCGCAGTGATCAGCCCATCTAGTGAGCATTTTGAAGGAGGTCTCTCAGTGTATTAGGATTTTCAAACGTATGCCAAGACTAAAATTCTACGTCATTTAGCATTTCAAATGGATTTGCTCAGGACTTATAACTTCACGCTTTTCTACACAAAACAAAAGGCTTTAAATATTATAAATTTTAGTCTTCTTCCTCTAATTTAAAATAAAACAGTTGAAGCTCACGAATTATACAAAACACACATATTAAATCTTTCCGGTAAAAATGGCAAAGAATTTTGTTGCGGATAAAGGCAGATAGGTAGTGCGTAGAAATGTCATACTAGAGGTCTTGGGTTTAATGCAAGCCCGTGCTACTCAATACTTTACAAGGGTACTGCCTCTTGCGAGAAATTGACAAATCGGATTTTCATCGAAAAATCATCTTCAGCAACGAGGTTCGTTTCTGGCTGAATGGCTTCGTCAATAAACAAAATCTGCGGTATTTGTAAGGTTATTGGTTTGGTGTGATTCATGGGCAAGCGGCGCCATTGGGCCGTACTTCTTCCTCGATGATCAAGACTCGCACGTTACTCTGAATGGAGATCGTTACCGTTCAATGATAACTGAATATTTGTAGCCCCAATTGGATGATATGAACTTGGAGGACAGGACGGCGCCACAAGCTTCGAATGTCACAATCAATTTATTGGAAACCAAGTTTGGAGAACGTGTTATCTCACGAAATGGTCCAGTCGCTTCGGCCGTGCGATTTGACGCCATTAGACTATTTTCTGTGGGTCTACGTCAAATTTATGGGCTATTCCAACAAGCCAGCGACGATTGATGAACTTCGTTCAAATATCGAACGTAATATTGCAGCAGTATAGGCCTATTTATTGTTGTACCCGTGGCATGATGGTAAGTGCGTTGTACTGTCATGCGAGAGGTATTGGGTTCGATGCTTTCTCAAATTAGCCGTTTGGTTTCGGCATATAAACTGTAGGTCCCTTCTATACCTGCAATTACTCGCACACAGGAATGGTTGAGAGTTGTAAGTCAGTAGGCTCTGGTTCACTACGGACTGTTGCGCCACCTGATTTACGTTAACATTAATAAAGAATTGTATTAATATCAAGACCCGTTTTTGTTTTATTTAAAAAAATACTTTTGTAACGCTCTTATTTGAAAAACCCAATATTTCTTTGACTTCTTCATCATAAAAACAGAATATTTTTGTTGCCACCTTTAACTTAATACAAACACTAAATACTTAAATATTACTGTTTAAAAGTATACGATAATCATAAAATGAATCTAAATGGATAAAATTCATCAAAAAATGGACCCGAAATACCACTCTTAAAACAATAAACCACAAAGTTCCCACATAAATGATTTTCATAAAATTTCGCAATTTCAAGGACGAACCTTTTAGCCGTATTCCCTTGTAATTCTACCCCATCTCAATTCGAGCTTTTATTTCCCATGGAATCTTCTTTTATTCGAATGCTCGAAGTCTATAAACAAATTTCAAGGGCAGCAATAACTTTTTTTTACAGTACCCACATAAGTACCAGAGATTAAAAGGAATCGAGTAATATTCATGAACATGAAATTCATATATTTGAAAAACCTAGTTAGAGCTAAACAGTATCAACATGGTCGTATTAAGTACCTAGACCTACCTAAGTTCTCAAGAAACAAAATAAAGATTCTTTTGTTGCTAAAAAACAATCAAAATATACTAAATATACATTTCATTGCGTATGTGTAATTGTAAAGCATGGATTTTTACTTTAGTAAAAATAAAATAAAAAAATAATAAATAAATTGTTGTGTGCAGGTACCTACTTAGGTACTTATACCTAGGTTCGTTTTTATGATGTTCACGTGTCAAAAGAAAATTTACTAAAACTTTTCGATCTTAGCCATGCAGCTACCGACGACGGCGACGATAACAGTCATGCAACATACGTTTGCTACATTTTATTTTAAGTTACATTCAAATCGACATAAGAAAAAAGGAAATAAGTTTAATAGCTCAAACGAATGTTGGAAGTAGTTAACTTAAACAAAAATGATGCATTGATTTTAACGAAAGCAAGGAAATGAAAAAAAGTACGTATACGCCCAAGTGAACCATTCAAATAATACTAAGGTGTTTTTGGTACTTTATTTATAGATTGACTGTATATTTTTTAAAAGACAGCAGATCAACATTAAAAGCCAACAAATAAAGCAAAGATATTTCCAATTAATTCAAAGATATTTAATTAAAAGGAAGATTTAAAATAGTATTGATGATTCTAAGAATGAAATAAAATATTCTTAAACATTTTTTAATCAATCAGCATCAAAGTTATATGAACAAATTCTTATCACATACAATTTCCAAATAAATGTACCAACAATACCAATAAGTTCCAAAATTAAATAAATACTTTCATTCTTTTGAACACAAATATTAAAAAATACTTTATTCAGACTTTTGGAATTACAATAATTTTCATTGATTTCAACGTTATTAATTTTCTCTTTGCTTCTTTAAGCTTTCATTGAAAATGGGATAATTTATACATATGTATGTATGTACAAACGTGTAGGTAAAACGTTCCTGGCAAATTTATTTATATATAATTTTTATAAATGCACAAGTTGTTGGAAAATTTTTATTTTTCCAATTTTCATTTTTATAATCATCATCATGATGAGGTATGCGTGATGCACGGATCCTGTTTCATGCAATAATTAACACGTGGCTCAATAAAAACAAAGGAAAGTCGTTAAAATTTTATGTGGTGTTGGTTCATTAACACTCTACATCGATTGATTGATTCCCATTGTTTCTTTAATGTTCTTTTAATCGATATTTACACTATTTTTAATACTTTACTCAATGAATTTTACATTTACAAAGTTTTTTTTACAAAGCTTTTTGTAAATAATGAGATTTTTTGATAAATTGAAACTTCTGACTATCGAACCAATCTGTTCTGATCACAATCTATCGATTAGAACTGTAGTACATATGAATATGTTTCTGAATTAAAGGAAGCTCATAATACTGGTAGAACGTCGTAGAACGCACTGTGTGTGTATTATGTAGTCCACACCAAATTAATTATTTTTATTACTCTGTGAATTGTATAATGAAGTACCCGAAGATGAAGGAAATAAAATCCTTTTAATTTCTTTCCCAGCACACTGCACAGATTTTACACTTTCATATATAATTTTTTGAGTTGAAAAGAAAAATACAAAATAAAATGAGTACCTTCCTCCACCTTACTTGATGCCTTATTAACTATGCTGTGTGAGCTTGAATAATATTTTATTTGTTAATAACATGCAGCAAAAATAATATATTATAAGTTCATTATAAACGGGTAAAATAATTTACTGCGTATGAAAGTTGAGAGTAAATATTTGGGTTGCTTTATTGAATCAATGATGTTTTTTAAGTTCAATATTTATAGATCAAATGTGAAAATATAAAAATATTTGATGAATAACAACAAAGGATTCGAAATATCCTTCTTTCAAATAAAAGTGTAGTAAAGGGGAAAGTACCAGAATCCGAAAATAGGCCAAACTTCTCACAAAGAATTAAAAGTGTAATTTTCTTGCTTTGTACTAAAGAACTAGGTCATTTTATGAGACTTATTAAAATAATCGAACTCAAGATTAAAATAATGTTTTTTTTTTTGTATTGCACCGGCACTCAAGGGGATATGAATACCCTTATAATGATTAAACACAGTGCGAGCATTTACGAAGGGAGGATTAGAAAGGAGATACCGGTGCAAATTGGTTTTGAATGTCTGCACATTGTAATGTGTGGGAAATATTGAGTCTGGTAAAGCATTCGACATTCGTGAAGTGTGACTAAATAACGAATCTCTGTACTTTACAGTACGCTCGAAATTGGGCTCAAGGGTGAAGTGATGAGCATTCCTAGAAGAACGGGTATTACGGTTGAGTTGTTTGAGGGAAGGAATTCAACTGGGCTATTTCATTAGAGCATTGCTTATGGAAGTAGCGATAAAATAATGAGAGACATGAAACCTTACAACGATGCTCGAGAGATGCAAAAGTTTCAGTTAGACAACGGTCACCTTTCATTTTAAGAGCTCTCTGTTGAATTCTGATATGGGAATTGTACTCAAGTTTCGGACGAATGCAGGCTTTGTAAATAATAGCCAGGTCAGAAAGGTTAACTGGTTGCATCGTCTGAGAAAACCTGAATCAAAAATGTGATCACTCCACAGCAATTGGTTTGTAATGCACATACCTAGGACTGATAGCTGTGTAGTCTCCTCGATGGAAGTACCACTGATGAATAGTGGCATTGGAGGAGGGTTACGCTTTTTCGACAGTAGACAGCATTGATTTTTTGAGGCACTAAATTCTACACGGTTTTTGATTCCCCATAAGACTATGCTGTCAAGATCAAAATTTAATGAGCTTATCATACGCCTCCGTTGAAAGTCCACACCCGAAGAACATGATTGATAATCTAAGAACTAATATGAAAACTGGAGGTACTGTCATCTGTTATCAGCAAAACAATTTAGAGGGTTAGAAATTTCAGACAAAAGATCATTTATAAAAATAAGAAAGAGCTTCGGTGACAAAACGGAGCCCTGAGGCACACCAGCGTTTATTTTGTAGATATCAGATTCCAATACTACTCGAATTGAACATTCCGAAAGGTAATTTCTAACCCAACAAAGAAGAGATTCATTAATACCAAAAGCACACATTTTAAATAAATAACAAAGCTTGACGCCGAGTTCTATCAAATGCCTGACAAATATCAAGTGCAATGATCTTGCCTTCTCCTAAGCGATGTAAAGATTTGTTACACTGCTCGGTAAGATAAACCACGAGAACACCAGTGGATCTATTGCAAGGAAAGCCATGCTTTCGGTTATTCAGAATATTCCGTTCTTCAAGATATTTCTGAAGCTTTTTCATTTATTTCTTAAACTTAATTTAATCAACGTTTCCATGAGTTAAGAAATGAGGGACTTAAGTGCAATTCGACGATAGTAAGAAGGGGATGAGGATTCGCCTTGTTTTGGGGCAGGCTAGACAAATTCAGATAAAAAAGATTACGCAGTGTTGAATAACACCCTTCAGAACAATAGCGGGGATATTAGCCGGGAAAGCGGATTTGTGAATGTCAAGATCTTTTAGTATTCTAGCCTTTGTACGAGTGCGAAAGAAGATTCGTCCCACAGACTTGTTTACGCTTTCAAGTACAGGAGGAGTCATGTCACTCCTTGGAAGCTTCCAGCAAACTATATGCCGCAAGTAAATTAACTTAATTAATCGAGCTTACAATGTGAGTGTCATTAAAGACAAGCATAGGAACTGACGAAAACGTAGTTCCACATATTTTTCACAAATGACCAGAAATCTTTACTTTAAGACATTGTAGTATTTTTTGCCATAATTTCTGGTCATACAAAAATTAAATGATAAAAGAGAATGCTAAAAAAGTGAGTCCCGAAGTTCAATCGGTATAAGTTTATTAACTTCATATAGGAAGTTATTGTAATGGGTCTGATTTGTCAAATTGAAAATTTTGACATTTCTTGACGTTTCAAGGTCCCCTAGTGTCGAAAGAAAAGATTTTACGTTCGCAACGTTTTTTCGTCGTCCATAGCTCAAGAACCAGAAGAGATATCAATTTCAAATAAATTTTGTTATTTAGATAATAAGGCAGAAAAATGCAGAAAGGGCTCTCAAGAAAATTGCGTGAGTGGTTTTTTTACCATAGCAGTTTGAAAAAAAGATGAACATTTTGGTTAACTCTTAATATCTTACGAACTTAAAACGCTAGAGACTTGAATTGAATTTTATATAATATATTGTAACGTGATATCAAAGAAATATATTTTTTGAAAAAAAAATCCATTTAACGTTTTTTTATAAATCAAAAAAACTGAAAAAAAAAAAATTGTCACCTCCAAAATCTCTATCTCTAAAACTATTTTGTGCAACGAAGAATAATGTTTTTGACATCTGATAAAGTTTTGAGAAAAATCGAATTGGCAGTTTTTTTTACAAAAAATAAAAACCTAAACAAAAATTAATAAAAGTTGGTAAAAGTTGATTTTCGGCTCAAATATCTTTTCAAAAATTTGATATATTGGCTTCAAACTAATTTTATTTCACAGAAAATATTGTTTTTAGTATTTTACAAAAAATAGTACGCAAATTTGGTAAAAATTCATACGAGTACATATAGACAAACTTTTAAGCGAGACAAATCGACAGACGAGATGTGAAGTTATCAGTGTGGGTCGCATTGCAGCCTCTTTTTTTATTTTACTTTAAGCCTAAAATTAAAGTGAGTATTTTTATGTTTTTGAACTATTAAATTTTTAAAGATTTTCAATAAGAAGGTACATTTTGAATAGTCCATTTTGTGAGAAAATGTCAGTTTTGAAGCTGTCATTTTTTGACATTTGACAAGTACAAACTACGCCATTACTCAAAACGGAACCATACACACTTAAATAACGCATTGAAATTGTAAACATTCACTACAAAGGCAGTTTTTCAAGAAGTCAATATCTTTAACAGAGATCTGGTAATTTAACTAATTTTTCTTTTGGAGATGAGTGAAAGATAATGTAAAAACCTTTACTATAAAAGTACAACCATTGCCGCCTTTTTAAATATATATCATTTTTTAATATCAAAGTAAAAGCTTTTATTGGACAATCTTTTATGTTACAAATTCTTCGTCTGCTTATAAATTTGACGTTTTTCCAATACTCACCCCTTTTTCTTTTCAATTGCTGTTCCAGTAATTAAATTGTTTGCATGTGTATCTAGATACATTTGTTGTTCCTAATCATGTAAATCCTTAATCATACATTTCTATACACATCAGCAGAAACAAATGTTTATATGTATGTAAATATTTATTAGAGGTTTACAACCTCTTCTTATTTTCTCTCTTTTGTTCATGGCACTAATCAGCCGATTAAGTATTTAGCTTATTGTGTCTCTTCTTTTTGTTTGTATGGCAGGTACCTACAGGTCATGACTTTTACATTGCAAAATAAAAGACAAGTATCTTAAAAGTAGATATACATATACATATACTTGTTTCACCCTATTTATCTTGTTGCTAATTAACGGTCATTGTCGTAAACCATGTGAATAAATGCAATGTCAGTCACCGTCACACTACCTTTAAGAAAAAACAACTTCGAAGACATGTGAATATAAGCTGGAAAAAGGTTTATCTTTTCATAAGTTCTCGAAGGGGGTATGAATTTCGAAATATTTAAAAAAAAACAAAAAGCTTTAATTTTCTTCGTTTCAAGCCTCTGATAGTGGAATTTGTTGTAGGTATAAAAACTTGTTAGTTTTATTAATAATTTTAAACGTGATCAATTATAAGTGGTAACCTATATCTAGTCTTAAAACAAGCACTTTAAAGTAAATGCATTAAATAGTTTTAACCAGTTGGAAATAAAAACATTGTCTTTAATATTTTCTTGGGTACGGTATTATCGATTTTGAAATCAGTAAAACAAATTTAATTCGAAACACTTGAAGCACTACTACTTCATATACTATGTACAAATATTTTGTGTTAATTTAAAGATATTGTATCTTACTAAGTAATTGCAATAAATGTATACTAAAACTATCAGGTTTTAACCTAAATTTCAATTAACTTCAATTCACCAAAACAAGTATATAGATTGTATTGAAGTCCAATATTTAGTTGTTTAGTAGTTGCTTTACTTTAAAGCAATACCAATTGCGATGTAAGGTCATTCAAATTTCCAAATGCATAATATTTTTAAAATAAATTTCAAAATTTATAAAATTAAAAAAAAATCTTGTAGGTCATCAACTATTAAGCTAAATTTATGTTGCAGTATTCTTTTATGATGACCAAGGCTCTGCTGATAATTTTGTTAAATTAATTTCATTGAATTTAAAATTTTGAGTTAAATTAATTTCATTGAATTTGTTTAAGTATTTTCTACTTTACTAAAGTTTATGCTCTGAATTTATTTAGAACATTTTTTCGAGAGTTAATCCTTTCAAAAAGTCAAAAGAAGAAAAGTATTAAGAGTTATTTGAGACTCAAAGACTCAGAACTATTTTTGTAGGCTTTTGTTATTAATTCAAAAAAATAACTTAAGAAGATTTTTTTTAAAGTTTTATACAAGCTGTCGAAATCTTCTTTTTTTCAAAGAAAAAAAAATGATCTTATGTATTTTTTTAAGACTATTGAGATGGAAAAAAGCTATTAGTTGCTTTTTAACTCATGTGTTATATATGAAGTATTGGTTACTAACCACAATGTTTACTATTTTTTATTTGTCTATAGTATGAAACTATATGTCCTAGCTACGATATGCCAAGCTAGGAAGGGAGTTCCCCAGATCTATCTACCGTCAAACAATTTGACCATATTGCCATCGACGCTAGACACGCTTTCAACATCATAGAAGTCCGAACTTTTCGATTAGCTATCATCGACTCGGACCACTTTTTCATTGTGACCAAGGTTGCACTTCGGGTTTCCACACCCAAGGCAAAAGAGGGAGATGCTGGGAGAAAGTACAACGTTGAACGGCTACAATCGCAAGAGATCGCCAAATCCTTTTTCGACCGAGTTACAAGTAACCTCTTTTGAAGTTCTCTGCCGCCAACACAATGTATCGAGAAGTAGTGGCAACATTTCCAAGATGCAATCAGATAAGCCGGCTCTGAAGTGCTGGGTTTCAAGCAACTACCAACAAGGAACCCCTGGTTTAATGAGCAATGTCGACAGGCAAATGCAGCCAAACAACAGGCGCCCAAAGCGGCACTGCATAAAAGGACGAGAGCTACTCATGAGCTCTATGAGCAGAAGAGGCGAGAGGAACACCGACTTCTCAAAAGAAAAAGAGAGAGCATGAGAAGCGTGCGTTCAAAGATGTTGAGAGGTTTAAAAGCAGGAATGAAGTGAAGAGCCGAAGACTGCAAAGACGAAAGTGGAAACATCATAGTGACACGGCAGTCAATGGTGAGGATATGGAAGGACCAGTTCTGCAGACTGTATAATTCCGCTTGTCAGGCAGGATGATTCATTCAACATAGACAACGAAAGCCAACAATCCCGTCCTCCCAACTTGGACGAAATAAAGATTGCCTAAGCTGAAGTCTAAAAAACCACTGGAGCGGGTGGCTTGAATGTTGACCTCTTACCTGTAAGATATGGTCGGAAAAAAGCATGCCCGATGAATGTAACCTCAGTATTGTTTGACCGATATTGAAAAAGGGAGACCTTACAAAATCTTCTCTTCCGTAATATGTGAACGTCTAAGGCCCATCGTCAAAAACCTGATAGGTCCTTATCAGTGTGGTTTTAGACCAGGAAAGTCCACAGTCGATCAAATATTCACGTTACGGCAGGTCCTGGAAAAAACCCCAAGAACACCAAATCGACACCCACTATCTTTTCATCGATTTCAAGGCCGCATATATCAGCATCTACAGGAACGAGCTGTAACTCTGAGGTAGTTAAGGCCTTTGTCTAACTTGCTTACCGCTGTTTCTTTGGGCTAAGAAAGCAATTGAGTAGCAAAGCCCTCTCTCGAAAGACCAAAGTATCGCTAAACATGGTCTATGATTAAAGCGACGCAGACTAAGCTAGAAGTGTAAAAGTCCAACGACTAAGATGGCTGGGTCACGAAGAGCGCATTGATATTCTCCGGCCCAGAAAGCCTTCGAATCCAGAGCCACAGGACAGCACATTGGAGGAAGACTGCGGATCAGTTGGAGCGCACAAGTGGAAAGTGACCTCACAGGACTCTCGTTTAAAGGAGTGAGAGATATAAAGAGTGTATTGTTATGCTGTGAGCTCAGAACTGTTAGTTCTTGGCGGCAGGAGTTTACAAGCTTGCAATTGATTACTGTGGCAGAATACGATTTTATTACTGCTTGGTTATCAATGAAAATGGTGGTATCAGTTCATTGAGACCTGTTTTGTAGAGTTTGTCATTGCCAATACCTAGGCTTGCAAGACATTGCTTTGATCAGGGCCCTATTTCATAAACATTGACAGGTGACAATTCTACAAATTTGTCACACTTATGTGACAAGTTTTCATTGCATAACGTATTGACAGGTGACAAAATTGTTAGTTAAATACAACGACAATTTTGTCGTAACAATTTTGTCGTTGTCAAGGTATGACAATTTCGTCGTGACAAATGACAAATTTGTCACTTTCATATTTTGGCAATATTTTTTAACGTACATAAGAAAGTGAATTGATCTACAGTATTATTTATTTACAAATTGTGTATGCATGTATATTGTATGTACATAAAAAAATTGTGGGATGCTGAAGGTGATGACCGATTTTTAACAAAATATATTCTGCTGTTGTTTTGCAGACGCGAAATTTTTCCTTAAATTGATAATCACTTAATGAAGCGAAATTATTGTTTATCCTTTGTCTAAAAACTGAAGGGTGGCGTACCTCGCGTTTGTCGTCACTTTCAATTGAAAGCATTATATTAAAATAAAATTGTCATCTTACTACCGAAACTCAATTGCCTGTCACAATTGTCAACTATATACTGACAAAATTCTAATTTGTACCATTTTTTCTGTTTCTTAAAAAAATTGTCACTACAAATTTGTCGGGGAATTTGTGACAATTTTTAAAAATATCCCTGACAATTCATTGTCATGACAATTTTTTTATGATCCGAAATTTTGACAACTTTGTAAAATTGTCAGGGAATTTTACAAAGTTGTCAATTTTTTTATGGGACCGAATTTATACAATTGTCAGGTTTGTCATTTACAAATTGTCACCTGTCACCTGTCGCACCTGTCAATATTTATGAAATAGGGCCCAGGGAGTCTAAAAGAGTTGTCAAAATCGAGTGTTTCAGAAACGAAACTTGCATCCGTTTTTGAGCCATCAATATATATGGATATTATCGCCTGACTTATGTGTGGGAGATTGTTCACCCATTCGTTACTATCAGGGAGACAACTAGGGTTTTTTGAAATTCAGAAACAAATTCATGTAGTCTGTGCCAACTTTGTACCCTATGTATTCATGAATAAACCTCGCGTGCCCGATGTGGCTGCTTTCCCAGAAATTTGTCTGGCTTAGCCGTAAGACGCTGTTTCATTTACATAAAGGTACAGGGATAGAAGATTGAGTATTGCTTCCAATCCTCCAGTGGGAGGGTTCCTCATCGCTTCTGTTATGACTATGCATTCTCTGTACTCCTGTGAGAGTTCATCGATTTTAAGCTTCCTCTTAAGTAATCCAACATACGAGTACCATGCTACCATAAGTAATAAGTAGTTTGATGATTGAAGTGTGCACGCATTCACAGTATGATTTTAGGACTTGATCTCCAGTCTTTATTGAAGATCCTTTTACATAATTAGAATATGATATGAGTTTTTTTTTATATCTCTCCAATGCATTTGGACAGAAGATCAGACTTGTCTCTGGGATCTTTTAAGGCATTCAGATGGATTCAATATATTAAGTGGGGTATTTTGTATTTTTCTTTTATTACCTTCCCATAGGAAGTTATTGTAATAGGTCCGATTTGTCAAATTGAAAAAAAAAAACAATTTTGTGCACCGAAAAACAAAGTTTTTAACATCTAGTAAAATTTTAAGAAAAATCGAATTGACAGTTTTTTTATCACAAATAAAAACCCAAAAAAAAAACATCACTCAAAGTTGGTAAAAATTGATTTTTGTTTCAAATATCTTTTAAAATTGTTCAGATTATAGCTTTCAACTAATTTTATCTTATAAGAAATATTGTTTTCAACATTCGGATAAATTTTGAGAAAACTCGAATTGATATTTTTTTTACAAAAAATAAAAACATAAACAAAAAAATTAATAAAAGTTGATAAAAATTGATTTTCGACTCAAATATCTTTTTAAAAGGGTTAGATATTCGATTTAAACTACTTTTATATTTGAAAAAATATTGTTATCAACATTCAGTAAAATTTTGAGAAAAATCTTACTAAAAGGTTTTTTTTTACAAAAAATAAAAACCTAACAAGAAAGAACAACACTAAAACTTCGTCAAAATGTACTTTCGATTCAAATAGCTTTTCAAAAATTGAAAATATTGTCTTCAAACTCTTTTTATTTCACAGAAAATATTATTTTCGATATTCACCATTTTTTTTTATATAAAAATCCAACAGTACGTTTTTTCATAAAAAAATAAAATCTACGAAAAGTAGTACACAAATTTGGTAAAAATTGATGTTCGGTTCTTGATATCTCTCAAATTAATTTCATTCATCCAATTTGTAAAAATTAAAGAAATGCTACTAAAATTGGTAAAAATTAGTTTTCGACTAAAAATCTATTTAACAAAACCAGATTTTAAAATTAAACTATTTCTTTATATGAAAAATATTGTTGGTAATTTTAAAATTTGTAAGAATAATTCAATTAGCAACTTTTTTAACCCAACACGAAAACCTACAAACTTTTCGTTTTTGACGGTGTTAAAAGTCAATCCACAGTTTTTTGCCCATGTATATATTTTTGATAAAGCTAGGTTTAGTTGTTAAATTTAAGGAACCTTAAAAATTGAAGAAATATCAACACTTTTCAATTCGAAAAACCAAACCAATTAAAGATTTCCAAGTTTATTTCTTCACAAAAATTGTAAAAGAATTTAAAAAAGTCCATATATCAGTTAAAATGTTGAAAAATCTGTTTAACTATCTATGTTAAGTGCCTTATTAAACATTTATTTATTTGAAGAAAGAGTTTATATTTAAAACATTGATTTAAAAATAAAACTAGTGTTTTTGGTTTTCGGTTAAACCATAATAAGAATGATAAGCATTCACACTTTTTTGGTTTAGATAGTAAATAAGCCAATCATCACTTCAAAGATCTTTTATAGTGTAGATATTTATTTTTTAAGAAAAAGTTCATATCACACTTATCATTTTTCAATTCTGCAGATGGTCACCTCAATCAGACTCCATTAATAAATCAAGAGAAGAAAAAACATGACTAAAGGTATAACAACTTAAAAAACGCACAAGAAGCCATAAAAATGTTCATAAATGCGACAGTTATGTCTTTGTCATCAACCCTTTTCCAATGAACTCCAGCTTTGAGATTGAGACTGCCGGATTTCACTTTCTTCTTCTTGAAATATGAGAAATATGAATACGTTAAGGTATTCATATACTCGTATACATATGTAAAATATAATATTTAAAGAGAAAAGATATCTTAACACACCGTTGATCAAAGTTTAATTATAGTTAATCAACCCTAACCAATGGAATTTTGTACATACATAGGTACTTAATTAAAAATATGATTCATATCCAATCAATTTTGTATGCGGTAAAATAAATACATTTTACAATATCCGTCGTCGTCGGATGTAGTGTGTCATACTTTTTGATAACATAGGGTCTGTTTTATTAATTTTTAATTGTGTGACTGTAAAATCAAACATTTCAAAAACATTCTGTTGACAAATTAGGAACAACAAGAAACACAAGTTTTTATTGACAGATGAAAAATAGGAAAGGTGAAATCACACAACTTGTGTCAGCAGTAAAAATTTATTGAGCGTACAAATGTTCGTCACCATAAATTAATGTGCTTTTAATTTGTTTAAAAAGGTGGGTATACATGTCTTTTTATGAATAAGCTTTTCCTACATTTCATAATTTTCCCATGTTTTTGAGCTATTTGAGTTTGTATCAAGTCAAATAAAAAAGGACTTAATCCTTCAAAACAATATAGCTAATTTACGTAAGGAAGGTAGGTGTTTCAAACATGAATGATTTATGACAAAAACAAAACTTCGGACAACACAAAAGTTCTTGATATGGTCACGAAACATGTTAATTATTTTGTTCTTGAATAAGAAAAGAAAAATTGTTTTTAGTATACATTTTTGGTTTACTTGAACTCTAAACATATAAAAAAGTAATCCCTTGTGAAATTCAGGCAATAAAACCGCCCTAATTTCAAACTAGACATCTCAGCCTAAAGGGTGCAGATGAATATGTAGCTATTACATTATATACCATAGACACATAGATTCATACTCCGAGGTATAGACATAGCATTTCAGCCCAAAATGTTTTGGAATTCGGCCAAAAGATTAATTCCGTGATTTGTTTTGTATTTTTGTCTGCATTGCATGAACTGAAAACTGAACACAACTTCTTTGTCTATATGTAAGGGAGACATACAAGTTCATAGTACATAAGTAAAACATTATTGAATGTGAAAATTATACACCAGGTTTTCATCATTACAATATAAATGAAGTTTTCTATTTTGAAAATTATTTGATTCTTTTATTTAACCCTACATAATTATAAAATCCAAGACAAAGTAGCTTAAGAGTCAATCTTAATGGATGGAAAGGTTTATAAATTACAAATTGAATGTCATTCGCCTTAAGTTCATACAAAGCTACATAGATATATAAAAGCACTTAAGTCTAAAGAGGATATATTTAGAATAAAAGTTTTTGTGCTTTCAAGAGTAAAAATTATGTTAAAAATTCTTATTTGGTATCCTTTAAAAGAGAAGAACTTCAAAGCCGGCCGAACCGAAATTTTCTCTAATATCGTCGAGACAAGTACACCTTACATACTTATGAATATGTAGGGTGATGGTTATACTTGTCCCGGTATAATATTTCTTTGTCATAGGAAAGGAAGAGAGCCTTGAGAAAAGTTTTCCCAAGCATAAACAATAAGAATAGAAAATATTGGTATTGAATTATATGAAGAAGCTAGCGCGGCATGACATAACTAAATAAATTAAGGGATGGATACTTTTTGAGAAGTCTGGAAATAACTTCTTACTACTATGAGTGAGAAAGGAAGGAAGGATGGTGGTGGGGATGGCGTTAAATTTGAATGTATTTTATACAGTTTTTTGATTTATAATGTTCATGTGCGTTTTTCTGTATAGTTTAGTTTCTAGTAGAATGTGTCACCCCAAATATTGCATCACATTACACCGAATATCAAATTGAAAATGCTTTAATATTGAAAAAGCAAAAAGATGAAATTGATATTATGCAATAAAGTGTTTTTGGAATCCTTTGAAATATGTGCACATACATGTGTAGTTATCATGTCATTGAATATATCTAACATTTGTTTCAAAATATAAAGAGATACATAACATGTTTTACATTTGTTTCAATTCGTTTCAGAGCACAGATGTGCTAAATGTGGTTTGGTTTGTGTCTTCTTGAGAAATTGGAAATTATGGAGAAATGATTTTCTGCTTTTATCTACCAAAAATGTTGCAATATCAATATGACAAATGAAGGGTGACAATTGTTCCTTTTCAAGTATTTGTATTACTTTGAGTTCACTCTCAAATGATGTTCGAGCGCTAAAACTTAAACAACATAATTTAGGAAAGTAGTTGTATAATAAATTATTTTATTACTGCTGGACTTCGTAATTTGTTTATTAGGTAATAAAGTTAAGCTTGTTCTTTTAAAGCAGTTTTCTTTAATAGTATTGACTGTAAACAGAATCATTTCATATTAAATTCGTATAACAAAATATTGCACGACTTACAGGTTACAAAACAAAACATAAAAAAGAGGCTGGGACGCGACCCACACTGTTAACTTCCCATCCCTTCTGTCGATTTGTCTTGCTTAAAAGTAGTTGTAGGTTTTCGTGTTGAGTTAAAAAGTTGTCAGTTGAATTATTCGTACAAATTTTAAATTACTAACAATATTTTTCATATAAGGAAAAAGTTGTGTTTGAAAATCTAGTTTTGTGAAAAAGATTTTTTTTATTTTATTTTTTATTTTTTTATTTATTTATCTACAAGCGATTTGCTTAACAGATGCAATTACAAAAATTTATTTAAAATATAAATTTACACAATAATTCAATTTTAAATCTATCTCGAGATAAATGAAAATCAAAAATAACACATTCTTCATTGAATGAGGAAATTGCTCGTGATATTGGTTTATTTTTTCCATAATTTGTTCTATGCAGTTTTTCAAAAAGAAAACAACTTGTTCTTAACTGTCTAGATGGTACATAAATGGAAATCTGAGAAAGCAAAAACGGACTTTTTAAAGGATAGCAAAGTATATCTCTCACAAACATTAAATCATGAATTATTCTTCTAGGGTTCTAGAGATTTTATCCCGAGCAATTGGCAACTAGCTTTATAGTCTGGACTAAAATTCCAAAGCATTTTACGAAACACAAATTTAGTAAACCGCCTTTGGATCTGTTCAATTCTATCAGAATGAACCCTATAGCATGGGTTCCAAATCACATCAGCATATTCGATTGTTGACCTAACTAGTGAGGTATAAAGGGTTAGTAAAACATAAGGATCCGTAAAATCCTTACTATACCTTTTAATGAAGCTAACTAGGGTGTTCGCCTTAGCCACAATGAAATCTATATGCTTTTTTGGAGAAAAAGTATTGTCAAAAATAACGCCTAGATCTTTGATATTGTTAACTTTAGTCAAAAGATTGAATTCGATTTTATATGGAAAATTAAGAGCTAATGCAGATTTGAAAAATGATATAGCTTGACATTTTCCATTATTAAGATTCATTCTGTTCAAAGAACACCACGTAGAAATATGGTCCAAATCTTGTTGAACTCTTACACAATTATCAATGGTTTTAATTTTTAAGTACAATTTTAAATCATCAGCAAATAGTAGTTAATTACAATGTTGTATTATGTCAACTATATCATTAACATATATCAGTAAAAGTAAAGGGCCAAGATGACTCCCTTGCGGAACGCCGGAGGTACATTTTATA
Source organism: Eupeodes corollae (assembly GCF_945859685.1). Taxonomy (NCBI): domain Eukaryota; kingdom Metazoa; phylum Arthropoda; class Insecta; order Diptera; family Syrphidae; genus Eupeodes; species Eupeodes corollae. The sequence continues at coordinate 41,426,279 of NC_079148.1, read as the reverse complement.
CTTCTTGAAACTTTGTTGTCAATAATTACTCGTTGAGTTCTGGTTTCTAAATACGAAGAAATCCATTGAAGCATCTCAGAATGAAAACCAAAATACTGAACGTTTTTCAGTAAAATAATATGATCTACCAAATCAAAAGCTTTACTAAAGTCGGTGTAAATAGCATCTACTTGACATTCATTCTCCATTGTATTTGGGACATATGAAGAGAAAACAGCCAAATTAGTCACAGTAGACCGACCTGATACGAAGCCATGTTGTCACTCAGATAAGCATTCCTTTATCATTTTCTATTTAATCTTGAATCGAACTTTCGAGAAGTTTGGGGATGACTGAGAGCTTGCAGATTCCTCTATATTTTCTACTATATTTTTAGAACCTGTCTTGAATATAGGAACAAAAAATGCTTCTTTCCATTCTGGTAAAAAGAACCCCATGGAAAATGAGTTGTTGAACAATTTCAACAGAGGCAAACAAAGAGAATCACTACAATTTTTCAAACCGTTTGATGGTATTCCATCGGCATCGCAACTATTATTTATTTTAAGGGCGTGAAGCGCTACTGAAACCTCATCGAAAGTCAATTCCATTGAACCAATGTCAACTTTTTCTTGTTTGAAACAATAGTAATAATTGGGGAGCAGTAAACAGACTCAAAGAAGTTAGCAAAAAGTTTCAAATGAGTATCAACATTTGAGGAATTGACTCCTTTATAATTAACATCTTGAGGAATCCCAGATGAATTTCTTTTATTATTATTATTTTATTATTTTTTATATTGTTTTCAATATATTGACAATGTAATTTCTGTAGAGGAACTTATTTAATACTGAAAAATCTGTTACTAAAAACCATATAATCACTGTGGTATTCTGTTATTTTAAATTTTGCTAATGGTTTATTTTTAATATTTGTATGGTGTAAAAGCCTTTTGTTTTACCATAAAGGTTTCAAAGATTTCCGTTTTTGTACACGCGGGACAAATTGATTAAAGTCCATAAACAAAATTTCTGTAAAACGATTATAATCGCGTCCTAAGTCAAACAAATTTAGTTCAATATTCCAATCAACGCCAGAAAAGACATTTCCTAGTTCAATGAAGTTAGTTTTTGAAAAATTAAATGAATTTACATAAGACTTGGCTTCGATTTGTCGGTAATCGTACATAACAATGTTAATAACAATTTTTTTATGGTGAAGAAAATTATTAAGTAAATAAAATGGAGCTTCAATAACACTAACGTAAAATTCATCAGAGCAAATAAAAACAAGATCTAATATTTTCTTTAAACAATTAGTAAGAGAATTAACTTGGAAAAGGCCTAATGAGCAAATAAAACCAATAAAAAATTTCAAAATCTCGATTTAAATTACAAGCAATAAGCGTTTTTTTCATTTTGGGACCATGCTCAAACAATATCTGATAAATTAAAATCACCAAATACACTTAAATTATCCAAAACTGAGCATTTACAATTTATAAATTCAATATTTTGAACATGCCTTTCATATAAATCTAAACTACTTTTTGGAGGAACAAAGCTTACTATAAAATAAAGATGATGTTTTGCACCAGTCTTACAGTCTTAACACGAACGCAGATTTGTTCAAGGAGAGTAATTTCATCACTGGAAAGTGTAGTAGTAGCATTTCTTAATTTTTTACAAATTGGATGAATGAAATTGATTTGAAAAATATCAAGAACCGAACATGTTTTTTGTAAAAAACTAACTTTGAGTAATGTTTTTTTAGGTTTTTATTTTTTATAAAAAAAACTGTTATTCTGATTTTATTGCTATGGTAAAAAAAACCACCTACGTACCGACGCACGAACGTACACATGCAAGAACAGACATCGTTCTAAAAATCTTTGATTTCGACTTTAGGAACCTTGAAACGTCGAAAAATGTAAACATTTTCAATTTGCCAAATGGAACCCATTACAATAACTTCCTATGGGAAGTTTAAAAGTCTACACAACAATTACGAAAAAATTGATTCCTTAAAGACAACCTCTTAAGGGAGGTTTATCAAGCTAGAAACACCAGAAATTTTAGTGTGAAGGGTTTTTCATTGCCAATAGTTAAAACATTGTTATGATTGTTATGACCACTAAAGTCCATTGTCAAATTCGATTCGAATTATTAACCCTTTAAGATGAAAAGCATATAATTCAATGGGCCAACATTTCCAAAATGGTAAAATAATTGCTAATGATAAGAATAGCTGGTTTATTAACCTTTGATTTACTTTTTATAAATCGTCCGTTTTTGACAAACACGATTTTAAAAATCACTTGAAAATCTAATTTTTCCGGTTGGGTAGTTAGGAAATATTAATTATGTAGTTAGAAAAGGGTGATTTTTTTAGCTATTATCTTTTTGGCAACACTGGTTATAACAGCTGACGCTCGCTTAGAGTTTTGTCGATCATCTCAAACATCTTCAGTTCGTTCTGGAATTTAACCATGAATCGTCTTACAAACGAACAACGTTTGCAAATTATTGAATTTTATTCGCGTGATCTGTTAAGAAAGTTCATTGCGTGCTTCTTCCATTTTAGGGTCAGTCAGAAGCAGCTATTCGGAATAAGTAAATAAACAAAATTGTCGATTTTGGTAGAAGCATTGCAAGAGCTACCAATTTATCCAGAAAAAGTTACAGTTTGGTCCGGTTTATGGGCTTGTGGCATCATTGGACCACTTCTTCGTAACCGAACTTTATGTGGTGAGCGCTACTGTGAGATGATATATAATTTTTGTTTGCCCAAAATATAAGAGCTTGACTTGCATGACATTTGGTTTCAACAATACGGTGTCACATGCCACACAACACACGCCTAGATCGTGCGATTTAACGCCTTTAGACTATTTTTTGTGGAGCTATGTTAAAGTTCATGTCTATACAGACAAGCCCGCTTCAATGTGAGTGATATACCGGCCGAAATATTGGAAAGAGTATGTATAAATTGGACTAAGCGGATGGACCATTTGAGGCGCGGTCAGGGTCAACATTTGCTTGAAATAATCTTCAAACATTAAATTTCATGGACCGTACTATCGATTCAAATATAGATTCTATGCATTTTTCTGAACTGTATGTGTTTTTTTTTTAACTTTCGTATAGCTTTAAAAAATTAACCCTATATATACTGAAGTTGACAATAAGCAAATAATATTTATTTCAAAAATAAAGTTTAGTTCGATTTTAAGGGCTGATTTTGAATGTAAACCGCACTTAAACGTCCCTTGACCATTTAAAGCGTCCGTCATGAATGGTCAGAATGTGTAAAAAAATCATCTTCAGTCATGAGGCACATCTTTAGTTCAGAGGATTCGTCAATAAATAGAATTTCCGCATTTGGGCAAATGATAATCCAAGAGTGAGCAACATTGAGCCGTATTTTTTTTCTAAAATGAGGCCAGTCAGTTAGTTAATTTGAATGGTGTTCCTGAGATGATAACTAACTTCTTATGGCTCGAATTTAGAAGATATGGATATTGCTGACATGTGGTTTCAATAAAACGGTTACATTCTAACACAGCTAACAAAAAGATGGTTGTTTTGCGTGGTGGCGTTGTCAATTGGCCTCAAATATCATGTGATTTGCAACGTTGTACTTCTTTCTTTAGAATGATTTGAAAAAAAAGTATACTTCGATAACCCAGCCACAATTTAATGGCTAAAGGGTGAGATAATTCGCAAAAAAATAGCGGCATAGAACCTCAATTATTCCTAAGCGAAAAAATGGGGACTACAGAATTGATTTTCTCAGCAAAAAAATCAAAACTTTTATTGTTTTATTCGCAATTTCAAGTGATAGACTTGCATCTTCGGCTTGAATTTGCTTAAAATAAAAGACTTTTCAATGAAGTATTTTGAAAATCTCATATGGTTGATGTGTTAAGGTTAGATTGGAGTGGCTGTCCGAGCTCATCGGCTTTGCAATTTCCCGGAATGTCTTTGTGGCCCAGCATCCAAATGAGGTGAATTTTAAACTGTTCCGTCATCTCATTCAAAAATGATCGACAATCGTGGACTATTTGAGAGTTTGTGGAGAACGGTTTGGCTGTCCGAGAAGATTCGTATATCCTTGCAAGATAGAACGTTTTGTTTGAGCCAGGATAGTGTTTCTTTAATCACCATTACTTCTGCCTGGAATACACTACATTGATTGGGAAGTCTATATGATAGGCTGAGATTCAGTTGTTCCGAATAGATACCACTTCCAACTCCGTGATCGGTCTTTGAACCGTCAGTATAGAAGTGTACCGCATCGTCTTCTAAGGGTCTCTCTTCTTCCCAGGAGGATCTAGAAGGGATGGACACATGGAAGCTTTTACCGAATACCATTTTTGGGGTGGTATAGTCTAAGCGATCTGGGATAGATCTGAAACTGTCTAGAATACCAAAAATGTTTCTCCAAAAAGACCTCTTCAAAAATCAAATGGGGTGGCGCAACAGTCCGTTATGAACCAGGGCCTAGTGACTTACAACAGTCTAAACCATTCCTGGGTGGGAGTACTGTTGTCAGGAATGGTAGGGACCTAAAATTTTAGGCAAAATCCGAACGGCTAGTTTTGAGAAAGCACTTTTTCATGACAAGAATTACTCTTTAAAGATTTTTCAATTCCTAGGGCAGTACCCGCGAAAACTAATTGTTTTAAATTAAGGTGGCACAGGCAGGGATTGAACCCAAGACCCCTTGCATGACAGTCCAACGCACTAACCATCATGCCACGGGTACTGAAGACCTCTTACTCTTCCTTAATTCTTTATTATATTGCTTAAGAGCTTGTTTGTATAAGTCCCAGTCAGAAGGTGATCTAGTGTTGATGTGTCTCGAGATTTGATTATTCAAAATATATCATCAAAACGCTTTTTATCTTAATAAGTTATTGGAAGGACACATTTTTTTTTACATGAATTAGGCATTTGGTATGTATCTAAGTCAACAGAAATAAACTCGGCTAACATTAGAAAAAACATTCACATTAGTTTTCATAATTTAATGATTCTACATTAAAATGGTTCAACAAGCCGAAACTGGACATTTTATTGGATTTTAAACAAAACATGGTCAATATCAATTACTCCTTTCTATTATTAAATTCAATAGATATTTCATAGAAATATTCAAAAACAGATGACAAGAATAACAATTGACTATTGTACCCATTGAAAAATGTAAATTCAATGCGTTGTATGGTGGTGCCTTAACTTTTTTGTCCGCTATTTTTCAAATTGATTTACAAAAATTGATTTTTCCTATGTGCAATTCATAAAATATCACATAATAAACTCACTATAATAATAAATGTGTCAGAAAAATATATCAATATTCTTTTTCAACAATCCGCATCTGCACTATGCAACTAGCAACCATCCCAACTGCAACCAGTATAATATACGAGTAACGTATATTGTAGGTATGGGGCTTACAAGCAAGCTCAATGTTTTGAAATTCGATATTCCTTCTTTATCGACAACAATAACATCCTATAAATGCCACTTCAGTGTGCCATCAAAAAAATACTTTATCCCAAGTTGAAGTAGGTGCATTGAATCGAAAAATTGAAACCTACTTGACACCTGAAACTCATCGTTTTCGATAAAATGTATTTCATTCTCTTTCTCACCTCAAAAGCATCTTTTTCTCTCTTTCAGTTTAGTTTATAAAATGAAAACCTTCAAAACATCTGTTGTTTTAAGAGTTGAATCTTTCTTATACTATATAAACAGTAATTCGCTTTCGTATGCAAATATATCGTTCAAATGGATCATGTTACAGCTTACAGAGTACAACAAACCACAAGAGCGGACTGTACAGAACAAAATGAAGAAATACCCATGCACAACAGAAGACTGAAGATGTAAGCATTTCAAAACCACAGTAGTCAAGATAATCCTGGGGCATTCGTCTAGTCTTTCTTATACCTACTGCTGCTGCGGCTGATGCTGCTGTAGCTGTAAAACAAAAGACTAAAAGACACAAGACTACTAGCCTTTTAAAGGTACCATTTTTGGATACGAACGACACCGACCAACCAACCGTAGACCGACGACGGACGCACCGCACGGACCAGGATGAGGATGACACTTAATCCCTCCATCCATTTTTATAAAGATTTATTTTTGTTGGCTCTTTAATAAACTCGTCCCGAACTCGTACCCAGTTACTATATCTCAATATTTTACATGATATCAATGTTCTTTCTAAATTACGCATTGGAACTGACGAAGAATAATTATACGTACTAAAAAGGTTGGATCTACATAATATGCACCAGGCGGCTCGGCGGGTATTTAGAGTTTTTTGTATGGTTTCCATAACCTCGAGCTCGTTTCGGTATATTCTGATGCTTCACTTTCAGACACGTGGTTTTCCTTTGTCCAATAAATTCTGGTCGGCGGGGTGACGCGACGGCAGCGGTGAAGTGTATTTGCGTTGAAAATGATGCTTCCGGAAATTTATTAAAATAAAAAAGAAAATAATGCCTGTGTGCGTTGCTTGAGGATTATTTTAAAATTAGACTTGGTGTGTTTACGCAGTTCATATCCAATAAATTGGGCTTTGCTTTTTCTTTGATTATATTTTCAAAACATTACAGGGTGTACCTTGCAGAAAACGATTGATAAAGACTAGAATTGAATATTGAATTCTAAGCACTAAGCAGTTACATAAATAATCATACCTGAAAAACTACCTTTTTTTACTCAGTACAAAATTTAAACCAACTTTGGAAAAAAACATTTTTGGGTGTTTTTGGGAGAAGTTTAACAGCTTCCACTAAAAAGCAACTTTTGACATGAAAATTTTAACTGTTCGAAACATATGAAACAATTTTATCAGAAATTTAACTTAAAATTTACATATAGCAAGTTTAATTATACTATACCTCCCTTTACCCGCTGTGTTTGGAGGAAAAGATCATACGGGAATTTTCGGAGTCTTTGTACACTTTAGTAGCTTATTAAACACAGGTATTTTAAGTCAATTTCTAAATGTATGATAATTTAGTAATTTAATAATTACAGTCTCCGTATCCATAGTTTAAAGTTTGATGATCAAAAATATTTTTAAATATTTAAGTGACTCCTTCCTTTTTAAAGACCGTTTTTAAGAAGTTGAATGAGGAATAACTGACCTTACAAAACAGAAAAAATAAAACTTAATACCGAGTTAATATGTTTTTACCTTAAAATATTTTTAGTCAATATTTTTGGTGAACATTTTTGATAGCGGTTTCTTAAAATTGAGTATGCATGAGTACATAACAATTTTTTTAAATTTCAGTACATTGAAAACGGGGATACATTTTTTTTTTAATTTATTTTTTGAATGTGTTTTAAGCAATACCGAAAACAAATTTGTTTAAAAAAATCACTTTCATCTTTTAAACACAAAATATTTTTTGAGAATAAAAATAATTAATGTTTTACTACAAACAAAATATTTCATACGAATATAGAAAAAGTACTTTGAAATTTTCAGTTTTTAAAATCCTTTTTCCTTATTTCTATTCATATTTCAAAACTTTTGTATTTTTTCAAATCGTTTTGTTTTTTATTTAACTTAGATCACCCTGTTTCGAATCCAAGATTATTCAAAACAAACAAACAAGAAATTTTTGTTCAATGTCCCAAAGGTATTCGGCTTAAGGTTATAAAGTCTAAAACAGATGAGAGAATTTATTGGTATTTCGGTCAAACCAACTAGAACGTTTGTTTTAATTATATCTTGAATGTGATGGAAAAAGATCAAAACGTCATTATAAATAAAATAATAATTTGTTTTTTTCTTGTTTATTCAAAGACAAATCAATGTAGACAGGAGTACTTCATTATCAAAGGAATTTCTTTATTCCAATTCTTGGATGATTAAAGGATTCCTATTTTTTCAGTAGGGAGTAAGAGACTATATAACTTTTAAGAATAAGGGAGTTTGGTATATTTACTTAAGTTTTGATTATTTTTATTCTTTACAAAATTTAGAATGCAGTAATATTTTAAAGTAACGAAATGTAAACGCTTATCCCTGGCCCTTCCCTACAATACTTTAGTAAGACCCCAACAAAGCGTGAAATATCTTGGTGGTAAGGCATTCCACATTCGTGTAGTATGGCTAAAGAGCGAATCTCTGTATTTCACAGTACGACCGAAGTTGGGTTAGAGGGTATAATGATGAGCATTTCTAGAAGCGCGAGTATTACTGTTGAACTGTTTAAGGGGAGAAATGCAACTGGCTATTTCATAGAGCATAAGCCGTTAAAATAACGGTAAAAAAGGGTCAGACAAGAGACCTTACGACCTTATCATCTATCAATTTAAATGCTCTACGTTCAATACTATCCAAGAGACTTAAGTAAGTTGCAAGAGTACCAGCCCAGAGATGGGAGTTATACTCAAGCTTTGGACGTATATAAGTCTTGTATATAACATCCAGATCAGAAAGAGTGAAATATTTTTTGCAAAGCGTAAGGAAACTCAAACACATTGCGGCATTTTCGGCGACATCGCGTATGTGATCATTCCACAAGAGGTGGTTGGTGACACACATACCGAGAATATCGAGGTGTTGTTAAGGTCGGAATTAAATGAGCTTATCATATTTTGTCGTTGCAGTTCCACATCCGAAGAAGAGGGATGTGAGTCTGAAAACGAATATGAAAAGCTAAGAGTACCATCGTCAGGGAAACAATGTATTGGATTAGATGTTGCAGACAGAAGATCATTAATAAAAATGAGAAAGAGTGTTGGAGATAAAACAGAGCCCTGGGGTGGAATCGGCTAAGGTGATTGTTGATAAATGACCATCAAAATGATAGAATTTGATCTACATAAGGTGATAGTCAAATTGATACCTAAAAAGCTATCACAAAAAAATGTGATAGTCGTTTTCAAACAAATTTGTTTATTCCGAATAGAGCTACCAGACGCTTACACAAACGACTGGAAAATTTTCTTAGTTCACTTTGTTTCTTTTAAAAAACACATTCCTGTGACCGACAAAGCTTACGACATTCGAAAAAAGTAAGAAAAGTAACAATTTTATTCAAAATCAGCCAATTTGAAACATTTATTTAGATATTTTATAAGAATCAATTTAAAATTTCACCAAGGCAACAACGAATTTTGACAATTTGAATCTGATATTGTTCAATCGAATTGAATTGAGTTGAATCATCTTACGCAGACGGAATGAAAATGATAGTCAATTTGACTATCAAAAAATTGATAGTCAACAATCACCTTAGCCGATTCCACCCCTGGGGCACACCAGCATTTATATTATGGTTTTCAGACTTTCCATTCAATACAACTTGTATTGAACGATCCGAAAGGCAATTACTGATCCAATGAAGGAGGGATTCATGGAAACCGAAAGCACGTATTTTCGACAAGAGAGCCTGATGCCAAACCCTATCAAATGCTTTTGAAATATCAAGTGCAATAATCTTACTTTCTCCAAAACTATGTAATAATTTGTTTCACTGTTCTGTGAGATGAACCATGAGATCACCAGTGGACCTTTTGCTACGAAAGCCGTATTGCCGGTCATTAAGAAGCTTTCGATCTTCAAGATATTTCTTGAGCTGATAATTAATCAGCGTTTCCATGACCTTGGAAAGAAGAGACGTAAGTGCAATCGGTCGGTAGTTAGAGGGTGAGGAAGATTCGCCTTTTTGGGGAATAGGCTGGACAAATGCGGTTTTCCATCCGCTCGGAACTAGACCTGAGGAGTAGGACAGATGAAAATGCTTACGCAGTGATTTTGCCAGCGTTGAAGAACAATTCTTCAGAACAATAGCGGGGATACCATCTGGACTCTTGCCACAGTACGAGCGTGAAAAAATATTGGTCGCATAGAATTACTAACTCGCTCAAGTACAGGCAGAGTCATAACACTCACTGGCAGCGTTGAATTGGCGGCGAACTTCCTAGCAAAGAGATTTGCTTTTTCTAAAGAGCTAACAAGTGGGGTGTCATTCACACCGAGCGTAGGAACCAAGAAAGTGGAAGAATTCATCATATTTTTTACAAATGAGCAAACATTTTTACTTCCTTTAGGGCATTGTCGTATTTTTACCGTAATTTTTGGTCATGTAAAAAATTTGGTCCGTCGAATATGGGCGTTACAGGCCTTCCTGGCTTGTTTGAACTTTTTCCGGCTTTCCTCAGTACGGTTGGCTTCATAGCAACGATAACTTACCTCTTTGGCCCTAATAACCTCTTTACAGCTCGCATCAAATTAAGCGTTTTCCTAAGGTCTGATACTTTTAACCCTGTTCGGTATAAAAGTTCTCATTCATAGGAGAATTAAACTTGTGATCATATCAGTGCTGGGGTCAACGTCACTATCAAGGAAGCATAGTGACCAGTTAAAGATCCTGAAGTAATTATTGAGACCGTCCCAGTTGGCTTTCTCGTATTGCCAAACGGTTCTCTTAGGAGCTCTATCTTTAACTGGAGAGTTTTTACACGAGAAATTTGCTGATAAAACACAATGGTCAGATGTGCCTAGAGGAGATAGAACACTAATAGTGTACTTACCAGCGTCAGAGGCAAGACACAAGTCAAGAGTGGGCTCGTTGACCAGCTGAGTTTAGTCGTTCAACTCAGCGAAGATTTCTGCACACACTCCATCGGGTGTTGTCTGGCCTGAATGTTGAAGCCATGAAGAATTGTGTACATTGAAATTGCCGTAACAACGATTTCAGTGCGAGGATAGGACGAAACAATTCCTTGGATGGAATCAGGCAAAGCATCAAATTCACGAGAAGTTGATACTCTGTCTAAATTTGGGCTTCGATAAAGGAAACAGTAGTGAATGATTTGCTTATTTACGGAGAATTTAAACCACATACAATTAAAAAAGGAACTGGTGCAAATACCATATTATGGTAAGAGCTGATAAGCAACATCATTCCTAATGTATATGGCGAGGCCATGGTGGGAAAAGAATAAAGGCACCAAGCTATACCCATGAATAAAAAATTCAGCAGGATCAGAATCCTCACCTACTCCGGTTTCACTTAGTTCCAAAACAGCTGGCCTGTAAGAGACAGTATGGGGGTATGCCAACAAAAAATTTGTCCTTAGATTTAAATTCAACTAACAAGCTAAATACACACTTTTTTTACGCAAAAAGGCGTTCTTCAAACTCGGGCAAAGCTTTTGCTTTAAAGCAACTCATTCGCCCTATTCTAACCTACTGTTTCCTTTACACAATAAAAGCCATCTACATAAAAAGATCCAAGTTTTTGAACGTAAGGTTCTCCGAGCACTCACTCTATAGGAAGACAGGTCTATAAATTATCATTGAAGATAAATGAAAAAAAATACCTTCTAACAAAAATATGTACACATTTTTCAAACAAATTAGTAGAAAACAGCTTAAAAATTAAATTTCAATTCTGAACTTTTCGAAGTTCTTTTTATCACGATTTGGATCATTACACAAAAACTGACTCCTGGAATTCTTAGAGTACCAATTAGAATTATTTAATTTGGACCGAATATGAGCCTGTTATTTTTTTAATCTAAAATGTATCTCAACATTTTGTGTTAGTATCTCAACTAAAATATGATTCAGAAAATTACAGGTTCCAAAAAGTATTACAAAATCTAAAAATCAACAGCCTCATATTAAAGCATAGCTGTCATGGCCATTATAACATAGTTTGTTTACATTGTCTTGAGAATATGATGCAAGGTAAACAAAGATACGACCTAATAACGTATACTTTTTTTTTAATATGATGCTTTCATGGCAAAATGTGCCCATCTATTAAAATAATGATTTTCTACACTGGCCCATTAGCCACGTAGCCAGGGGTAATATCTTTACATTTTTGTTGTTTGTAGTTTCAAGTCAGATGCAGACATCTTTCATTAGTACAGACCTATAGTAGATTGTATTTGTTGTTGGTGTGCTTAGATTGTTTTTCCAACCTCTGCGTTTTGGAAAATAAAAAAATACATACACATATCTAAAAGCGGAAGAAATAGAAATGAGTAGAAAAGCAATGTAGCTATTCATTATATTTCACGGATGCGTTATTTATCGTGCTTTGAACACAAAAATAAAAAAAATCATTAAACACACCACAGTGATTGTGTCTGGAGATAAAGCAAAATAAAAAATATGTACTCTTATATACATATTATGTACATAAAAATAGAACGATACATATGTATTTTATGTGCGCAATGTTTATTTGAAATTAGAAATTGTTTTAAGCTTGACGTTGCAAGTTGCAATGCACATGTGCTGTTGATAGAGCATTGTAGCACCCCTTTAGTTAAAATTCAAACCATACATTCTTTCATTGAAAGTTGAGTTTTTCATTTTAAATTTTAAAAACTAGAGACAACAAAAAATGGGGGTATTGTATTTTTTTTGGCCAAAAAAATTTACAGGAATATGGTTTCTGATCAATTTCAGCCTATCTGCAGTAAATTGTGGAATTTTCCACAAAATTTATATTTTTTACCATTTTTATACTACACATAAAATGGTAAGAAATGTTCTTCAAAAATACTTAGATATTTTAATTTTCTTGTTAACAATAAAATATTTTGTTTTTTAATCTGACCTTTAATTTGAAAATTCCACCCGTAAAATCTTTTAGAACCTTGACACATATCTAACCAACTGAAATTCTTCGAAGAAATTTCTGATTTTCAAAAATTTTTATGGAATGTAAAATTTGTTTGAAGTTAAAAAAAATCAAGTAAAAGAACTATTATTTTAAAGTGATTAAAATGAAAATGGCGGTTGTGCATCGTTTTTTCGTTAACGTCTTTTTTAAAATGGTCCATGACCGGACTAAGTGCTTCTTAATTTTTTAAAGTGAGTTGATGAATTTGAATGTTTTCCTTCCTTCAACTGCTGGATTTTTTTTGATATACTCGTATTTATTGGCGAACTTCTTAAGTAAAAATGTAAAATTTGAATATACAAAAAACTAAACTCTTCTTTGATAAATAATCAACTACTCAATTTTGAAAAAAAAAACTTAAGTACTCCGATGAAGCATATTCCACATGCATACAGTTATGGACATTAAAATAGACACAGCGACAGTTGCTAAGATTTTGGAAATTAATTAATTCTAAGGAAAACGTGGGTCGCGGTAAGAATTGTTCCCTAGAAGAGAAAGCTGTTATTTTAGTTCATCAAAGTGAGGGAAAATCTTTGACAGAAATAGCCAGAATAATGAGCAGATCTCTCAAGTTGATTACAAATGCAATTTGACCGATGTGAGCCAGAAGGGAAAGCCAAGCAAAAGAACCCCAAGAGAAGACTGAAAGATCATTTGCGTCTCAAAAAAGAGGCTGGGATGCGACCCACACTGATAACTTCCCATCCCGTCTATCGCTTTGTCTTGCTTAAAAGTTTGTCTATTTATGAACTCGTATCAATTTTAACCAAATTTGAGTACTATTTTTTGTAGATTTTATTTTTTATGAAAAAACGGACTGTTGGATTTTTATATAAAAATTACTGAATATTGAAAACAATTTTTTCTGTGAAATAAAATAAGTTTGAAGCCAATATTTCAAATTTTTGAAAAGATATTTGAGCGGAAGTAAATTTTTACCAAGTTTTAGTATTGATTTTTTTTAGAGTTTTATTTTTTGTAAAAAAACTGTCAAATAGATTTTTTTCAAAATTTTAACGAATGTTGAAAACAATATTTCTTATAAGACAAAATTATACATGCCGTGTAGCATGTAGAAAATTACCTTCACTCTGGGTTCAAGCCGACTGCTGTAAAACAGCCTTTTCGTCAAAACGAAGGCTCATCTGGCCTTGGTCACAGCAGCATTTATATGTCGGTCGAAATATAAATACTGATCTAACCAGATACCGAGGTACTTCCCTACATTTTTGCTCGCTAATGGCTGCCCGTGAAGATCAACGATGACCATATTTTTTATAACACAAAATTAGCTTGGAGCCAATATATCAAATTTTTAAAAAGATATTTGAGTCGGAAATCATTTTTTACCAACTTTTGTTAATTTTTTTCGGTTTTTAATTTTTTGTAAAAAAAACGGTCAATTTGATTTTAAATTTTACTGAATGTTGACAACAATTTTTTGTGAATGATAAAAGTAAAAATTAAAGCCAATATTTCAAATTTTTGGAAAGATATTTGAGTCGAAAATCAATTTTTACCAACTTTTATACATATTTTTTAGGTTTTTATTTTTTGTAAAAAAAACTGTCAATTCGATTTTTCTCAAAATTTGTCCTAATGTTGAAAACAATATTTCTTATAAGCAAAAATTAATAAGAAGCTATTACCTCAAATTTTTGAAAAGATATTTAGTCGAGAATCATTTTTTACCTACTTTTGTTAATTTTTTTTTTGGTTTTTAATTTTTTGTAAAAAAACTGTCAAATCTAATTTTTTCAAAATTTTACTGAATGTTGACAACAATAATTTTTGAAAGATAAAAGTAAATTAAAGCCAATATCTCAAAAATTTGAGAAGATTTTCTTGTCCAAACTTTAAATGCGAATATCTCGCTTAAAACGCATCTAAAAGGTATCAAAGTCGGCACCTAATGGACAATTTTTGAACTCCAATATTTCTTGATCTAGACCACCTAGATGGCTGAAATTTCAGGATTGTGATCTAGGAATCATTCCCTTTCCATTGGTGTGCCTACCTTTCTGCATCTTTCTGCCTTATTATCTGTACAACAAAATTTATTTGAAATCGATATCGCTTCTGGTTCTTGAGCTATGGACAACGAAAAAAACGTACACACGCACGCACAGGCATCTTTCTAAAAATCTTTTATTTCGACTCCAGGGACCTTGAAACGTCGAAAAATGTCAAAATTTTCAATTTGACAAATCGGACCCATTACAATAACTTCCTATGGGAAGTTAAAAAAAAATTAAATCCAAAAATATATTTCACATGCACTTGCTTTATTTGTAACGATTACTTGGGATTTCTCAATTAACTAATTTTAAGTACTCGATCAGTGAAGAAACAAAATTGCTGTTGATTGATCGGCTTAAATTAAGACTTTGTAAAATACGGTAAAATACGATATGGCGTTAGTGGAATATCTATTTCCCAAGATTGTCGACAAATAGACAAACCTGGGATGTTGTCAAAACTACAGGTTTTTTAGTTGTTTTTGAGCGATCCATACGGTTCCGGTTCTTCACATAACTAAATTGTTCCCTCAACTCCAATTCTACTGCTGCCGGTAGTAGTAGTAGAAAACCTAAAAATGCTTAGTTTTTCGAACTGTGACTGCTAAATATTCACAATTTTTGTAGTGAATTTCAACGATTTAATTTTGTTTTTAAAACGTATATCGCTTCATTTTTAGTAATGGCATAATTTTAACTTGACGAATTTTAAAAGACGACATATTCAAAAGCTCGGCAGCTTAAATAGAGCTCTACTCAAAATAAAGCCTCTCATTGAAAACCCATTTATAACTAACTCAAATTTGACATAAGTGAACTTATGGTATTTTACCTTGTGGCGACACAGAAATAATAAGTGGAAATATTATGACTAAGTTGTGAATTTTCTACATAATGCTCCTCCCAACTCTACACGACGCCTTTATACACCACCAATAAATAATACTATTAAAATAACTAATTACCCATATAGCCCTCGTATAAAACAACCTTCAAAAGGCTTATAAAAGGTTAGACAAAAGCCACACTACACGTTGAAACTTTTAGGCCCACATTTATATACGAAAATAATATTACTTAACATTATGTTCACTATATTATTTGATATTTTGTTCCTCTTAATTGAGGGCTCAAAGCAACCCAAAATAATTATCATCTAATACATTATACCTTCCTAAAGTCTATATGGATAATATGCCTATTCAGTCTAGAGTCTGCTAATGAAAGTCAACTTAAACGTAGACGACAACATTTTAGTTGACATATAGCTCCTTAATATTTATAAATGTATAGTATTCTCTTACATTTATTTTTGAGCATTAAATTAACACCATCGTCTTCTCTTCATTCAAGTTATGATGATAATTAATCCTCTTGAAACAAAGTCATACGATGTTATTAAATAAATTATTTATATTCTAATGAATAACAAAGACCCGAGTAAGTAAGTGTTCTCCAAAATGGCTTCTTATGTTGTTTATTTTCATTTTTACAAAAATTTAATTTTCAACAGGTAGCTGTTATAGAACGAGGCTCTATATATTTCCACACTCCCATTCAGGTGAAGCTATAACAAAACTTTATAAATATATGAAGGGTAAGGTACCTATAATGAAAGTTCTGAACTCAACCTTTTCTCGATTATTTACTCTCAAGGGAAATAAACCCCTTTTATTTCAAATTGGATTTGCCCTTTTTCGTCTTTAAATAAATTCAATTCAAAGGTCTATCAGGCAGCAAGTATATATTCGTACTCTAGCAAAGGTATCTGTAAATTGGAGATATAAAAACAAGCAAAGCATGTTATAATTTTTAAATTAATTAATTAATTAGGGTATCGAAAAGAAAAGATACTCAACTTTGCTATACCTATATGAACTGAACATAGATACGTATATTTTAAACAACCCTCTTCCGGTCCATTAAATCCCAGATTCTTATAGATACCTTCCTATATTGATAGCCAAATATATATGCATTTACTTAGGTATGGCAAATTTAATTGAATTAGCAAAAGTCTAGAATTTATTTGATCAAAATCGGGTTCATCCATTCAACTTTTATAGCTGTGTTAGAATGTTGGCAGTTTTTAAATGTTCAGTCAGATTGAAAACAAAGAATATCATTTGGATGAATGTTTTTCATAATTGATGAAAACAATGTGGGAATGATTCTCTTTTTGAAATTGTTCTTTTCCAACTGACAAAGTTAGTCGCATGTTGCCGGCATCATTCTTAATTAGGATATTTAACAGAATTTGCCCTTTGTCTTACAACGGTCAAGCACGTAGGCGTCAAGAGTACTTAAAACTATGCTGTTTTTTTTTAATTTTCATTTTGAAGTAACAATTGGCTGTGACACGCGTGACGCGTGACATATGCCATTATGCACATCATACGGGCTTGAATAAATCTTTGTAGTAAGTACCGCCATAAAAATTATGGTGACCATATTTTAGATGATTACATCTTTATCATTACTGCTTATGCATATTGATAGTATTTTAATGCATTTTAAAATTGTATTTTTAAACATATTAGGGTATTTTAATGTTTAAAAATAGTAAAAAATAAAATACTCGACTAGGTCGCTCCAACTTGCTCATTTTTTTTTTTTTATATATATATATATATATATATATTTTATTGTAGCAGTAATTATTTACATTTTTTCTTATAATTATATTGCACAATTTACAGAGATTTAGTATAACCCTACTTTACTTCTGAAAAAAATAACAATTTTATATAAAATTATCACAGTTTAACATAACAAACAAATCGAAGGAAAAAGCTACAAAAAAAAACCTTCTTCAAATTTTTATGAAACATGGTTATCCAAGATTGGGGAGAATAGGAGGCTGGGAAGCATCGAAAAACGCTAATCTCAAAAATGCTTTACAAGTAAATAAATAAATACAATCAAAATAGAAAAAGGAAATATGTTAACAACCAAAAATAGATAGATAAATAAATACATAAATAAATAAATAAATAAATAATTAAATAAAAATCAAACAAAATAAATAATTACAATAATAATTAGAATAATAAACAAATAATCAAACAAACAAATGCATAAACATTTAAATAAATAAAAACAATAAAAAGAAAGTAAATATGATAAGATACAAAAATAAATAAATAAATAAAGAAGGACAGAAATAAATAAATATATGTAGGTATATATTAATAATAATAAATAAATAAATAAATAAGTATATAAAAAAATAAATAAATAAATAAATAAATAAATAAATAAATAAATAAGTAAATAAATAAAAAAATAAATAAATAAATAAATAAATAAATAAATAAATAAATAAATAAATAAGTACTAATTAAAGCTTTAACCATTTTTTTTAAGTTTTTATTTTTACATATTTTTTTTTTAATTTTTTTTTTGTTTTTTTTTTTTTTTTATTTCTAAATAGCCAAATTTGAGATAAGGTGGTTTTCCGATAGTCTGCAAGATGCATTATATCGCTCAAACAAATCACTTGTTCTAAATGAAACTTTTTCAATTTTGGCAAGTAAGTGGAGATCTTCCGTAGAATAGTGCCATGGCAGATTTAACATCATTTTTAGTATTTTATTTTGGGTTCTTTGTAATCGAAGTAAATGGCTATTAGCACATTTACCCCAAACAGGTGACCCATATAGCATGATACTTTGAAAGATAACCTTAAAAATGATGAGCTTATTTTCAACACTAAGTTTTGATTTCCTGTTGATAAACGGATATAGAATTTTTATAGCTAAGTTCACCTTTTTGATTGCTTCTTGTATATTAACACCAAAAGTAAGTGTTTTGTCTAGGTGTACTCCTAAATATTTAGTACTCGATTTCCATTCTGTTGGAATACCATTAATTTGAAGCATATTGGTGGGTAAAAAACAAGCTTTTCTTTTTCTAGTGAAAAAGAAGGCTTGAGTTTTCCCAGCATTTATTTTAATCTTCCAATCATTAAAGTACGTTTGCACAATATTCAGCGCAGATTGCAAGTTGGTTTCGATGTTAAAACCAACTGAATCTGATGAATACAAACACGTATCGTCTGCAAAAATAGCTGATTTACAGTTTGTTAACGTCGGGAAATCATAAGTAAATATGGTATACAATACAGGACCAAGAACTGATCCTTGTGGTACACCTGCAAGGATTTCATATAGATCAGAGTAGGAACCGTTTACTGATACTTTAAAAAATCTTTCAGCTAAAAAGGAATTTATCATTTTTATAATGAAAATTGGAAAATCCAGAACTAAGAGTTTGTGGAGAAGGCCTTTATGCCACACAGTGTCAAAAGCCTTCTCTACATCTAATAAGACCAGACCAGTACTTTTCCCTACTGCAAAATTACTTTTTATGTCATTCGTTATTCGATGCACTTGATGCACTGTGCTATGACAACTTCTAAAACCAAATTGTTCCGCTGGAAGGATATTATGCTCGTTCAAATGCAAAACTATTTTATTTTTTATGAGTTTCTCAAGACCTTTACTCAGAGAACTGAGTAAACTAATAGGTCTATAGCTAGAACTTATAGAAGGATTTTTTCCAGGTTTTTGAATGGGAATTATTTTTGCTATTTTCCATTGCCTTGGAAAATAACCTATTTTAAAGCAAGCAGAAAAAATGACTTGTAAAAATTTTATACCTGTTCTGGGCAGTTTTTTTAACATAATATTTTTCAAATCATCGAGTCCTGGACTCTTCGAATTTTTAAGGCCACCAAGTACAGTTTTTACATCCTGTACTGTAATTGTATCTTCGCTAAATTGAAATTGTTGAGATCTTATAATTTCCATTGATTGCTCTACAGCAATTTCAGTAGAACTACTGCTCGAAACGTTGTTACCTAATTGATGATTTTCAAAAAATTCATGAGCCAAAGCGTTTGCTTTTTCAAGATTTGTCAATAAAACTGAGTTTCCAGTTTTTAACGCTGGAATCTGACTGTTTTTTTTCTTAACTATTTTGACAAGGTTCCAAAATGGCTTACTGGCTTTATCTAATGTTTGTAGCCTCGCGTTCCACTTTTTATTTTTTGTGCTCTTGAGTAGAAAATTTTATTAAATTATTAAGAACTTTAACTTCAGATAGATAAAAAGTTGCTCATTTTTTCAAAGAATCTGATTGAAAATATTTTTAGTATACTGTTATTAAGAGCTTTTTAGTATACGTTTTACATTTCAATCTGTTAAGAAATTTTGCCCCATTTTTGAGCTATCGAATTTCGAAAAAAATGTTCAATATTTTTTAAAATAATATTTAAAATATGAACAATGAGATGTTTGATCATTAAATATTGTTGAGACAGTACAAGAGCTTGTGTAGACAAAAATTAATGAAATCAGTTGATTAGTTATTGAGAAAAATTAAATACTCAATAACGGTTCTTTGAAGGGTTCCCATCTGGAACAATAAAAACATTTTTTTTTGAAAGAATTCAAATTAAGAAACAAAAAATTAGAGCAAATTAAAACAAAATCTATTGGTTCGCTTTTGAGAAAATTCAAAATTTAGATTTTTTCCTAAAAATTTGTATGTTGAATACTGTTACTTTTACTCGTAAAAAAAATGAAAGAAAAAATCCTAAATCAGCTTAAAACCTTAATTTCAAAGTTTAAACTCAATCAAACCAATGGTGGTGAACCCACTTTATGAGACTTGTCTACCATCGTAATGTCATATTTAATTGAATTCGAGTTTTCGCCCCTGTTTTGATTTATCCATTTAACCACGAAGCCACGATCTAAACCGAATAGCTAATATACTACATGTTATTCGGAGTTCTTTGTACGAGCGGTTTTTGCCGTGATATTAAACTTTAAGGGGTTAAGCTACCTTATAAATTTCAACTTATCTTATATTATTCTCAAAATTGTTGTGCCAAAATATTATGGCAAAGAAAAACCTTTAAAACTCGGTTTTTAAGTTTTTGTATTGTAAAATTGCTCATGATTTTCTACGAATCAGAACTTCAAACGGTCTATCTCAACGCTAACTTTTTTACGTTTTCTAGACTCATAACTCTAACAATATTTTCAATCACATTTTAATTTTAAATACATACAGATATAGACATTAATATAGAAACACCAAACAGAGTTTTAAAAACTCAATTTTTTATTGACTTAAACATTTTTAACTTCCCATAGGAGGTTATTGTAAT
This sequence comes from Eupeodes corollae, assembly GCF_945859685.1. NCBI lineage: Eukaryota > Metazoa > Arthropoda > Insecta > Diptera > Syrphidae > Eupeodes > Eupeodes corollae. Next base: position 41,405,416 of record NC_079148.1, on the reverse strand, counting down.
GAGTCCGATTTGTCCAATTGAAAATTTTGACATTTCTCGACGTTTCAAGGTCCCTAGAGTCGAAATAAAAGATTTTTAGAAAGATGTCTGTGCGTGCGTGTCCGTATGTCCGTACGTTCGCGATGTTTTTTTTTCGTCGTCCATAGCTCAAGAACCAGAAGAGATATTTATTTCAAATAAATGTTGTTATACAGATAGTAAGGCAAAAAGATGCAGAAACGGCTCTCAAAAAAATTGCGTGGATGGTTTTTTTTACCATAGCTGTTTTAATTTAATTTTATATAATATATTGTAACGTGATATCAAAAAAGTATATAAAATATAAATTGATTTATTTTTGATCTAAGATCGAGATTTAAGTCAGATTTACCCCTTTTAGCACTAAAACTAATGCAGCAATAAAAACATTTTTAGCTGGAAATTCGACAGCTCTTGCTCTTCTGAAATCGTTAATATGTACACGAAGTTGCTCCAATCCAATCGTGTTCCAAGCACCAAGAAAAAATAAAATTTTTTTAAGGTAATCTGTATTTACCCATGGAAAACTCTATAGGAAAAAGAATATTGAGCGCTACGTAGTTAAGCCAAGAATTCAAAAAGTGGAATTAAAATAATTAAGAACTAGTTGTAACGATCAGAAGAAAAAACTTTTATTGAGTTTTGTAATATGTTCAAGATTTGAGCTTGTTATCAATACTTTATTCAATTCAGGTGAAATGTATTAAATAGAATTCTCGGATTTCTTATGAAATGGATTTATTTAGAATTTGAGACTAGACAATATATTTACAGAGGCACCTATCGGGTTAAGATTTTGCAATGTTTTTGGTGAATAAGTAGACTTGTGAATATTGATAATTTGGATCTAAAATTGTAGGCCACATGTTAATTATACGTATTGTGGATTGTCAATACGTATAAGACGACGTTTTATTGGTAACAAAAAAACGTTTTATTATTAATAAACCTTAACTTTGCATATATAAATACAAAAAATATTACAAGTATCCGAAAATCCAGAAACTCTACTTGAACCACTTTCTTCTTTTCCAATTATTCAAATTATATAAAATTATTTCAGAAATCGTAATCAGTTTTAGTATAGATAGATAGTTTATTGATTTTGTTTAAATTTTACAATGGTTTGTTACCGCACATTTTACAATATAGTGATTTGATACAATGTATCTTTCAGCTAAAATAGTATTTTTATAAGTTTTATAAATTATCAATAGGATTTATATAATTTTGACCGGAGGAAAAAACAATAAAAACCTCCATTTAATGTAAGAATATAATAAAATCATAAAGCTAATGACTAGTAAGGGTATGAAGTCTATCAGGTTAACAGATGAACCAATAAATGAATAAATTATAATTTGTTAACAATAAGTATGAATAAATATATAATAAATTACATAAAAATGTAAGTAATTGTATAAATAGAATAAAATAAAATAAATAAATAAATAATTTAAACAAAAATAATAAGTAAATAAATAAATAAATAAGTAAGTAACTAAATAAATAAGCAAAGCAAAAATTAACAAATAAATAAATAAATACATACATAAATAAATAAATATATAAATAATTAATCAAATAAACAAAGAGACAATAAATAACTAATAATTAAATACATGCATTTATAAATCAGTTTACATTAATACATACATACATATCACAGGTAATTTAATTTTGATTATTAAGTTCACTAACCAAATAGTTCTCAGCAAGATCAAGTCGATCAAAGAATTTTGTTGTTAGTTTAATTAATCTATCTTCGATCAATTCTACATTCGCCTTTACGTGGAGATCTGAGGTGGAATGATGCCATGGTAGATTGAGCATCATTTTTAAAACTTTATTTTGAGCAACTTGTAGTTTTTTTATATGAGTTTTAGCTGCGCTTTTCCATACTGGACAACCGTACAAAAGAATTGCGTGAAATATAACCTTACAAATTACGTTTTTATTCTCGACTGAAAGTAAAGACTTCCTATTACTAAAAGGGAACAGCAGTTTGGTTGCTATCTTGACTATTTTAGTGATTGTGAAATATGGTTATTGAATGTTAATTTAGAATTAAGGAAGATACCGAGATATTTCACTTGATTGTCCCAAGAAACCGCTCTACCTAAAATTTGCAAATTATTGCTTGGGAGATAACAAGCTTTTCAACAAGCTAACAAGCTGAAAAAGATGGCTTGTAACTTCTCAGCATTAAGTTTGATTTTCCATCGGTTGTGTAGATAAGGTGGAAAATTGAGGGAAATCATTTTATAAATAATACCATTGTGCCAAACTGAGTCGAACGCTTTTTCGATGTCTAACAATATCATTCCAGTAGATATACCTTGGGAGCGATTGCTTTTAATTAAGTTACGAAGCACTTGATGAGATGAACTGTGGTATCTCCTGAAACAAAATTGTTCATTTGGATATAAGTTGTTATCAGTTATTGTTTTAGCAATTTTGTTTTTAATTATTTTCTCATATATTTTGCTGATATTGCTGAGTAAACTGATTGGTCTATAACTTTCAGTCCTAACAGAGTTTTTGCCGGCTTTGAGAATTGGTATTACTTCACCTACTTTCCAAGTAGTAGGAAAGTATTGCATTTTCAAGCAAGCATTTATGACGAATGTAAGGAAGAATATTCCGATTTTAGGCAACATTTTTAAAAATAGATTTTTAACTTGATCGAGCCCACTAGATTTTCTTGTTTTAAGATGTGTGAACAACTGCAGCTACTTCTTCTTGAGTAGCTAACATATTTTGTGGTGTGTCAAAAATCACCTAGATTAAGTTTTGAATAGTTGTATGTACCAGATGATCTGTTGAAACATCGCCTAGGTGTTGTGCTACAGAATGGTTTTGGGAGAAAGTAAGAGCAAGAGCATTTGCTTTTTCCAAATCCGTATAATGGATTATTGAATCGTTTTTCGGAAAAGGAACCTGTCGATGTTTGTTTTTTACAATTTTTACAATATTCCACAAGGGTTTAGCATTTTTCTCTAAATAAGATTTTTTTTGTTTAGTAATTCATAAGAGATTTGGCGATTCAAATATGTGACGTTATCACGATAAATAGGTTGGCGATATCTTTGCCAGTTTCTTCTTTGATTGTTTCTATTTTTTATAAGTTCCAATATATGCGGCGAGAGACTTTGGGGAAATGGTTTTTTAATAACTTTTGGAACAGATCGATTAACAGAGGCAATAATGTCTTGAGTAAAGTTATGCACAATGTTATCAACTTCATTCTTGCTGCTTACACTTTCTAGACCAGTAGGAATATTTCGAAGTTTACTTTTTAAAATTGACCTAAAACGTGTCCAGTTTGCATTTTTGAAATCTAGGTAATGTAGTGCTTGTTCTATTCCCGATCAAAGAAGTTCACATAATACAGGATAATGATCAGAGCTGAGTTCATTTAAAGTAATTGGTGAGGTTAATTGACTAGACACATTTGTTACAAAAATATCGAGAACAGAGGGACTTCCACGAGAAATATTGGGGACATGATTAGGACTGGGAGGAAACAGCAAATTTACTGGTAAAGTATTGGACAGATCATATAAAATATTTCCAAAGAAGTTTGACCTAATGCATTTAGATGTATTCCGTAACAAATACATGAATAATCAAATTCAGAAATATCTTAAAAATTTAAATCCAAAAGTTACTAAAAGTAAATAAATCAAAAAAGGAATGATATTTTGTAATAGTTTTAGAAATCCTGTTTATAATTGAGGTTCTTGAGATATGGCCGATGATAAAATATGTCCAAAACATACGGACTTGGAAACATACAAACGTACTAACACACACCCAAAAACAGCATTGAATTAGATTCCTGTATCAGTTTTTATCAAAATATCCTTATGACCTTAAAATATTTCAAAAAAAATGTGGTAATTGAGTTCTCTTCGTGCCTAATTCAAGTATTTTTTTAAATTAATCACAAAGTAATCATTCAAAAGAAACGATTACTTTTGAAAAAGTAACTAAAGTAACGATTATCTAGAAGAAGCTACTTTTCACATTGCTACTTAAAATGCATTAAAATGAGACGAGTTTTAATGTAAAAATCGTTTTCAGTGATGGGTCCTATTTTCAACTCGGAGACTACGTTAATAAACAAAATTATTACATTTGGCACTCAGAATATCTAATAAATATTTGTTAAAGAACTTTTCAATATAAATATTTGTTAAAGAACTTTTCAATATAAATATTTGTTAAAGAACTTTTCAATCACTGTATCACTGTTTGTTGTTATTTCAAATTCTTAAAGCGAATCTAAGCCAAAAATGTTATATTTACGCTTTCTTGACGTTCTGAATTCTTGTGGGATCTGTCATTATGCCTGTTAAATTTTTGTGTTTGTGCGATAAAATATAAACTTCAAAATGTAGCAGTACCCAAAATAAAAAGAAATTTTGCCGGAATGCCAAAATGTTGAAACACATGACATTTTTTGGGAGACAAGTCAATCAGTAATTTGGGTGTTATGACACTTTAAAATTGATGACATTGATTTTGGGGTTTGTGGTACTTTGTTCTGAAAAAGGCCATTTTCGGGTGATATGACATTTTTTTAATATTTTATCGTTTTTGGGCAAGGCCTCATGATTGTCATTGTTTGTTCGTTATTTTTATAAACATGTTCTAGCGAAATAGCCAGTTGCATTCCTCCAATTAAACAATTCAACCGTAATACCCGTACTGCTAGAAATGCCCATCAATTCTCCTTGAGCCTAATTTCACACGTACTGTTAAGTACAGAGAATCTTTCTTTAGCCGCACTACACGAATGTGGAATGCTTTACTGGCACAATATTTTCCACTCATTACAATGTGCAGACATTCAAAACCAATGTGAATCGGTTACTATTTTCCTATCCTATCCTCCTAATTGGTATAAGGGTACTTATAACCCTTTTAGTACGCGCACGAGATAAAAAAAAAGAATACCGAACGCTTCTTTTTTATATTGCCCAAATAACACAAAAACAAAATGTCAATAAAATTGTTTTGAGCGCTAAGACATTTTTAATTTGGACGTTTGGTTTTTTGGAAAAAGACCTAACGCCGATTTTTTTTTAGACGTGAAATTTAAAATCAGGCAGTTTTTTTTCGAAATTGCTCTATTTGACAGCTGCCAATTGATTTATGGTCAGTTTAGTTTGCATTTTATAATAGACTTAATCCGAAACAACGTTTACAAATCGACCAAAATAATGGAACGAATCGCGTGACGTGACGCACCGAAACATTGTTGAAGAAAAGTTTTGGTGAGCGCGTTATTAGCTAGAAACGATTGATGCCTTGGAAGAGAATGTTCGGCAGAATAGTGTTGATTTACGGTGTCAGTTCCTGCAAAGAAATGGTCGAAAAATTTAGTTTTTGGCTGAAACTTTTTCGAGACAGCTTAGGCATCCACTTGCCGAAATCATTTTTATAACGTTTTGTTATAGCTAAGGCAATTGACATAAAATTGAATAAAATGTGTTTATTTCTCTCCGAAAAACAAACCTTTAAAAAACACCTTTCACAAAAACTTTTGTATTTGACTTAAAAGCAAAAAACACCAAATTGGTAAAAAACAGTGTTCAGACTTCAGGCTAAAATACCCTTGTAACATTTATATGAATTAATAATACGTATAAAGGTGTACAATCTATAATATGTATATGAAAACTTCAAAAAGTTTCTATGTCTCTAGGACAGTTTGATGGATTGGATATAGGGTATTTTCCAGGAATAGTTATTTTAACCGCAAATGGGGCCAACAACATAAGTTTCCTTTTATATCATGTACATAATCTTGGTACCTACTAACCAACTTTTCACTTTCTATAATAACAATTATTACTACCCTTCTATGAACCCAAACTTATATAAAATAGAGAGTTCACAAAGAGTAATCTTTTATACCTATAAACAGTACATTGTACATTTATGCCATCATGTAAAGGATTATTGTATATTAAACTAACGTTCCATATACAACATTGTACGATCATATATCTCATAAAATTCATATTTTACTACTCACATATAATTGTATACCTTTAGCTAATAGGTACCTACCTATACTGGATAATTTCAAGCTTATGTAAAAGGTCTTTTGAAACATTTTTACCTTAAGGTTCACAGTTCATTTCCTGGGATGTCGATTAAGGAACAAGGTACATTATACTAACCCACATAAGTAGTACACAAAACATAGTACTGCACTTACTCACCTGAAAGAAGAAACAAAAGGAGAAAAGGTTAAGAGAATGGTAACACGGTAAAAAGTTAATTTATTTTTTCTTAAATATTTTTATATGAATATGCAAATAGGTAATGTTTTCTTTTTGTTTAAAAAGAAAAATAATATATTTATTTGAGAGTTTTTTCATGTTCATAAGGTACACGGACAAAATTTTGAAAAAAGCCATTGGATGAATTACAAATTAGGTAAAAATAAAAATGAAGACCATCATTCCCTACACCTAAGATGAGCAAGTGGGTGCAAGGTGAATGAGCTTCTCCTGGATGCACCCTATAAGTATAAACTAAGAAAATAATAAAAATAACTAAACGAAAAAATGAAGGGGATATATATTACCTCAAGACATCTATGTTGTAGTCAGAGAGGGTTCTTTTTTGTCTACGTATGTATGTACGTTATCTAAGCTTAATTTAGTTTGAAAAAGTATGATGCACTGCACTGGAAAGAGTACACCATCATATACACTTATGGACTCCTAGATAAGAAGTCTTCAGTATACTGTACTTGAACTGTTTTAAAGTTAAAAAAGTTTTTTTGAGAAGGGTTGACGGAAATATTCATATATGGGGGATAGGCCGCATTTGTTTTATATTTTTTCTTCCTTCGTCATTATTTTGTCATGAATATTTTACTTTCATATAAAACTTCAGATACAAAAAAAAATAAGTTTTAAACTTTCTTAATCAATCAATTTCAAAAAAGAAATTGGGAATTATTAAGTGGGTATTGTTTGATTATACTTAAGTTAGTGTTTAAAGTTGAACCCGCAAGCGACAGTCTAAAAAATGTATTAATAAAATATCGTTTTTCTATCCTCGTTTCAATGAGATGATATTTATTTTCTTTTTTCGAATACAAAATATTGTTTCATATTTCTAGTTTTGTTTAACTTGCAGCTTTTACATAACACATCTTACATACAGGGGGATATACTATTGGTTTGTATAGGTTTTTTGGTGTCGTGAAATAAGGCAATTTTTAGCAATTCGTCATATTGCACAATCATTAAGTGAAATAGGACTAACATATTTTTACCAAAGCGAAGAAATAGTGAATTGTGAGAGTAAGCAATGAGACTTGTTTGATGAAACCAATTTTTGAAATTTGGACTTTACAAGGTTTTTTAGACACTTATTAATGTTTCCCGTTCGGAGCCTCTGCGCAACGAAATAAGTCTTTTAATTCTTTTGAACAATTTTGGGAAGTATTGAAAATTCTTTTCCAAACTACGTGTTAGTTTGAAGTCCAAAAATTATTTAAAAAAAAAAAAAAAATTTGGTTGAAATCAACCTACTGTTTGCAAGATTTTGCAAATTGATTGTGAGACTGGTAGACTTCTGGCCCTCATCGTTAACGGTGTGCATGAACTAGAATGATAATACCGTACCTATGAACTCGCTATTGGTCTTAACAGGTCAACATTTCATGCACTAGACTAAGGAGATTTTATTTTTCTTCGGTAAAGAGGCCGAGAACAATAGTTTTGTTTATGGTGGTTAAAAGCTATGTTAACAGTAATATTGTATACTGAAGCGCTATTGATCTTTTGCACAACTTATTCCCAAATCGTGTTATCAGTATTTTTGACTTGATATAATTAAAGCCAAATCAGCGATTATAAATACGCAAATTTATGTAAAATGTAACTTGCCTAAGAGACTTGTCTGAAGGCATGGAATGAGAAACGGCACATTATTATTTTTTAAGAGTCGATAAGTCTAGTTTGCAACATTAATATATCACGATAACTTCATGTTAAAACGAATAATAAAAAGAGCCTGAGTTGTGACCCTCACTGGTAACTTCCAATCCCGTCTGCTGATTTGTCTTGTTTAAAAGGTTATGTCTTTGTAAATGCATGTTTTCGTGCTTTGTTTAAAAAGTTGTCAGTTCAATTATTCTAAAAAAAAATTTAATTATTTTGTAGTCGAAAACCAATTTTTACCAACTTTAGTAGGTTAGGTTAGGTTTGAGTAGCTGTCCAGATGTCATTGACGCACGTAGACCTCAAGGGACCATTGTGATACCACTAATGAGGTTACTCATGGGAGAGTAATGAACTTAAACAAACCATTTCGTACTTTTAATAAAGTTAGAGAGACGTTTTGTGTCAATCGTTGCCAGTTCACTGCTATTATCGAAGAAGGGACTACCGAGAAAGTTATTCCTTCTAATGGAAAGAGCTGGACATGTACATAGAAGGTGTTGGACTGTATCCTCTTCCTCCTCGTCCATGCATCTTCTACAGAAGTCATTTGTGTAGACCCCTAGCCTCAGAGCATGTTTTCCTATGAGTCAGTGTCCTGTTAGTACTCCAATTGTAGAGCTTATACTTTGTCTGCTCAAGGATATCAAGCCTTTTGACCGTTTTAAGACTATGCTTGGCCATATTTGCTTGGTTACTAGGCAGGTGGTACTCTGAGACCATATTGTTTGAGAAGATATTTGCATGTAGCAAGTGGTGTTCCTATGTTATGTTTTTGGCTAATATTAGGCAGAAGTGTTCCGTTTTTGGTGAGCTCATCGGCTTTGGAATTTCCCGGAATGTCTCTGTGGACCTGCACCCAAATGAGGTGAATATTAAACTGGTGCGTCATCTCATTCAGAGATGATCGGCAATCGTGGAATAATTGAGAGTTTGTGGAGACAGACGCGAGAGATTTAAGAGCGGTTTAGCTGTCCGGGAAGATTCGTATATCCTTACAAGATATAACGTTTTCTTTGAGCCAGGATAGTGCCTCTTTAATCGCCATTACTTCTGCCTGGAATACACTACATTGATTGGGAAGTCTGTATGATAGACTGAGATTCAGTTGTTCCGTATAGATACCACTTTCAACTCCGTGATCGGTCTTTGAACCGTCTGTATAGAAGTGTACCGCATCGTCTCCCAGGGGTCTCTCTTCTTCCCAGGAGGATCTTGAAGGGTTGGACACATGGAAGCTTTTACCAAATACCATTTTTGGGGTGGTATAGTCTAAGCGATCTGGGATAGATCTGAAATTGTCTAGAATAGTAGTATGTCCAGTATTGTTACTGTTCCATTGATAGGTGGCTCTAAGCCTCTCACATGAGTTGGCTGCCACCATTTTGGAGAAGATAGCAAGAGGTGTTAGGTTTAAAAGCACTTCCAGTGCTGCGGTTGGTGTTGAGCGAAGTGCTCCTGTGAGGCACATACCTGCTGACCGCTGGACTTTGATGAGCTTATTTAGATTTACTATCTTGTCCAGTGCGGTCTACCATACGACAACTCCATAAATGAGTATCGGTCTGATTACCGAAGTGTATAGCCAGTGGGTTATTTTTGGGGAGAAGCCCCATTTTGATCCTATGGCCTTTTTACAAGTAAAAAGCGCTACAGTAGCCTTTTTTACTCTTTCATTAATATTTGCCTTCCAATTTAGTTTTTTGTCTAAAATGAGAACTAAATATTTAGCTTGGTCGGAAAAGCTTAATGGTATTCCTTTAATCTTGGGTGGGCTAATCTGAGGAATGTTGTACCTTCTCGAAAGGAGTATTAGTTCTGTTTTATGTGGATTGACGTCCAAGCCACATTGCGTAGCTCATTTTGTTAGCCTTTTTAAGGCATTCTGTAGGAGTTCCGAGAAGTTGGGGGTGTTTTGCAAATACAGATATTGCAACGTCGTCAGCATAGGCATTAATCTTGAAACCCTCTGCTTCCAATGATGTAAGTAGGTCGTTTACTACCATGTTCCATAAAAGAGGCGAAAGGACCCCACCTTGGGGGGTGCCTCGATTCACCGATCTGGTGGTAGTAAAACGTCTCATGCTAGAAGTTATTGTCCTGCTTTTGAGCATGAGACTTATAAGATCTATGAGTTGTTTCTCTAATTTCAGCTTATCCATTGATGTTTTGATCGCCTGGTAACTGACGTTGTTAAAAGCTCCTTCAATATCTAGGAACGCTACTAGGTTATATTCTTTGTATTCAAGGGAATATTCAATAATACGTATCAGTTAATGAAGTGCTGATTCTACTGAGTTTCCCTTAGAGTAAGCATGTTGAGCTGTGGAAATGAGACATGGTCTTAAGTTATGTCTGATGTAAATTTCAATCAATCTTTCCAAGGTTTTAAGAAGGAAGGATGAACAGCTGATTGGTCGTAGATCTTAAGGGTTAACGTGGGAGGGTTTCCCTGCTTTAGAAATGAAGACTATTTTTGCCATTCTCCAGGCTTTGGGAATATATCTCAAATTTAAACAGCTTTAGTAATCATTTGCGTACTTTTTGTGTAGATTTTATTTTTTTATGAAAAAACTGACTGTTTGATTTTAAGCCCATATCTTCAATTTTTAAAAATATCTTGAGTTGAAAGTTAATTTTTACCAAGTTTTAGTATTGCTTTTTACAGGTTTTTATTTTTTGTAAAAAAATTTGTCAAATTTTCAATTTATAATTAATTAAATTAATTTGGACATAAAATGATTTTTTGTATCATAAAATATTTGAGGTGACAACTATTTTTTTTTTCAGTTTTTTTTGATTTATATGAATCGGAGTTTTTCCAAGAACATAATTGTTTGGTATCACGTTACAATATATAATATAAAATGTAATTTAAGCCGCTAGTTTTTTTTGGTTAACTAAAATTTTCACCTTACTAAATTATTTTGAGTCGATATCTCTACTGGTTTTTTAGCTATGGACGAGGAAAAAACTTCCGGAACGTACGGACGTACTAACATCGATATCTCGAAATGTCAAAATTTTCAATTCGACAAATCGAACCGATTACAATAACTTTCTATGGGAAGTGAAAAATGTTCTTTCGCAAATATTGGTAAGTTTTCGAAAGCAACGACGACAATCAAGTACTTAACATGTACCCTTGGGCGTATACGCACTTTTTTTTATAATCTGGTGTAAATTAATACCGTTAAAATATGATATACTTAGAATTCAAACCAATCAGATTTTCGAGAAAGCAGAAGTTGCAAAACTGCTCTTCTACTTGTTGTAGATGATATTCGAAGATCGATGGGCACTAATTGTGCTACTTTTTTAACGTTGTAATACTTTTCCAAAGCGTTTGACTCGGTTGAACACTTTAAACTTTGTAAAAAGCTTAGAGATGATTTCGGTTTTTCTTCTTATGCAGTAAAACTTTTGCACTCATACTTAACCGATCGTCATCAATGTGTGGCTGTGGGAAACCAGTTGTCTGGCAGACTTGCAGTCCCTGCAGGAGTGCCACAGGATTCCATTCTTGGGCCGCTATTATTTTCGCTATTTCGCTTTTCGCTCCTATTATGGTCAACCCAAAAGTATGTTCCTGTCAAAACTAAGATGTTGCTTGTCAAAGCACTCCTGCTACCTATTTTTTTGTACGTATGTGAAGTTTTCTGTTGTGTTGACTCCTCAACAAGGCGAAAACTTAATGTCTTATACAACAATCATGCAAGATACATCTTTAATATAAGATATTTCGAGCATATTTCTAGTAACTCAAAACAAATAATGCGTCTGACTTTCGATAATCTCTTAAAGTTTAGGTCCCTTATCCATTTACATGTAATTATGCAGTCTCGTGAACCTGAGTACTTGTACAACCGATTAGTTTTTGGAAGTTCACTTAGACCCGCGATCCTAATTCAACCCAGATTTTATTGCCTGCAATCAGAGCGTACGTTTTTTGTCGTTGGGTTGGCAAAAGTTTTATGACTTAGATGACCAATCACTTCCGATCTGATCAAGAAAAAATGATTTTACTTGGACTTTTCTAGTATATGGGATATTGTTACATTAAAAAACTACAACAACTTAAAAAATTTAAGCTTGACTTTTTTAACTTCTAGCATGTATAAAAAGATCTACTGTGCGACGCGAAAAGCGAACGCTGTGCTCTATAATTGATTTGAATGTTTCCTCTTAGTTTTGTTCATTTAAGTATTTTAAAAGATCAATATTTTGAATTAAAAAAAAAAATCCAAAATAAACAACAAAAGGCTTTGGATGTTTTTTGGAAAGCTTAATTTCTAGTACTTTAAAAATACCTAAGAAAGTATCCAAAATTTGGCGTGGAACAACAAAATTAGGGGAAGGGGCGAAAGGTTCAATTTTATTCAAACTGATGTCCTTTTTTTTTTTTTTAGAAAAGTCTTGCATAGACGTTGTAGCTTAAGGAGTAAGTAAGACACAACAAATTTTAGAAAATGTTGTCATATTAAATTTTAGTACGTTTAATAAAATAATATTTTTAAGTGGCGATTTTTGTTTAAATGTTTGGAAGTATATTTAAAAAAAAGTTTAAGAGTAAGCAATAGCAAAATGGAATGGTTGTGGAATTGGACATTATTTAAAAACTACCAGAAGGATTTATGGCACAGTAACTTGTTCTTAAATTAAGGTTTAATCCAAAAGTATTTTATTAAAATGGGGGTTACAAGGTTTGTGATTTTTCTGTGGTACCTAAAATGTCTTTGGTTTTTTGTGAACAGCGCTCATGTGATGCCACTAGTTAAATGAGCTCTAAATTATTTATTCAGTTTTTTCAGTAGTTTTTTTCAGGAAAGTCAGTTTCTCATTATATATGTTGAATATTAAGACAACTGTCCTCAAAAAATATAAATTAATATACAAACATATTGCTATTTGTTTTTTTTATTTAAAGCTATTTATATAAAACGTGAAGACAACCAAAATGTTACCTATATTCAAAAACCTCGTAGGTATGACTTAAAAAGGCCAGTGACATTTTTCCAGGTAAACAAAAAAAACTTACTGCTGTTGTATCTTTTAGCCCTTTAAAATATTTTGGAACATTTGTTGTTTACAAACAAAATATAAGAAAAAAAAATTAAAATAAATACAAATAACATTACGAACCATCTCAAACGTAAAGAGGTCTGGAGTGAAGTTCCTGATGCTTTACGACAACGTATCCGGACCGCATTTGTATACCAACATATATATGCACCTATATCATCCATCTTCTTCCCAAGTAGGAACCTATCTACATATATGTCGCCGTCAAACATATACATGTTCATAAACTCTAAACAACACACTATAGTTCTTTTGCCGTAAGCTTTAAGTATAGGTATACATACATACGTTCCAAACCACCATCCCAACCAAAAACCAACGAAACGCTTTGTATGAAGGTAAGTAAAGGTACGTCATGTCTGAAGTACACCTAGAGTCACTCCATTTCGGTTGGATGGTTTTTCAGAAGATCCCAGGGAAATTTTCCACAACTTTCAGGTTTAAATATTTACTTTCCGGCAGCAGTGCAAAGCTGAGAACACATCACGGACGGATACCAAACAGAAGAGAGCATCACTTTAAGACGACAAAAAATAAAATACAAACAAAAAAAAATAGGTAAATCGGAGTTGGAGTTGGAGCCCCAACAGCATTTTCCATACTATCTACTTTATATTATGGTTAGAGGTAAGTATAAGGCACATAGTGCTAGATCTCAACCTCAACAAAGCATCCCATCGAGAAGATAACCAAGATGATGGAATGAGGAAAAGCCACTTATTATAGAGGCGTCTGCCAAGTGGTCTTACTTTCTTGAAGTTTTCTATATCTAGATCTAGGGATATGTATGTTTCTATAGGTTGTTGTATATTATAGGTATGTCCGCATATTATACAGGATTGGATGCAGTTTTATTTTTAATTAACAGATGTCTGCGTGGTTCATTAAATAATTATCGTTAGTGTTTTGATGAGAAAGCGTGCATCAGAAATGAGTCAAGCAAAAGATATTACGTATATGCGGTTGATGGGATGTGACATAGCAATTAAAATTTTGCACAACACCCATCATACCAGTTACGAGACAAGACGAGAAAACGAGAAGGTTCCTATATATCTTATAAGATTCTATAAATCTATTGGTTAATTAATGGTATACGTCATCGTATCGTTTAAAATTATTATGCTGTTATGTTGGTAAGGTACTTAGGTAGGTACATATATGTATTCTTACCGCTTCCTATGTTAAATAAATAATTATTGTGAAACTTCATTTGGTTAAGGTTATCAATTTATTTTCAATATTATTGTAACTCAAACATTAAAGTAAGCTCGTATATACCTAAGATGAGTATTTGCTTATGGTATTTTCAAGGACAGAATTCTAGCAAAATTTTGATTAATGTTTGTAATTTGTTATTATGTTATCTAACTGCAGGTGTGTAGTTTTATTACTGAGAGACCTTTAGAATTTGTTCTTCTCTATGATACAAATATATACCTATAAGAAAATATACTAACAAAGGTAAAGAATAGATCAATATTAGTAATTTTTTTTTTGATGTTGAAAGTTTCACACAACTTGTCATATACTCTTAAAAGCACCTTTTCTGAATGACTTGTTAACTCATCGTTGGTAATGATGCAGTATATAATGATGACTTTGAAAATATCAACTTACTTTAAAAAGTTCTAAAAGACTGAAGTATTTAACATTTCTAGTATTTTTGATATTTTTGCTAGAGTCCCACAAGGATGCATCTTCAGTACTATTTTATTTAGACTGTTTATTGATGTTTCCTGATGTAGTAAATCTTGCTTGAAATCAAATAAAGGTCCTGCTTTATGTTTGACTCCTTGGTTTCGCTACAGGAACATCCTTTTGCCCTCCAATTACAAATAAATAGGCTACAAATATACTGTGAGACATGGGATCTTCATATAAACGTCATTAGGAAAAATCATAATGAATTGAAGGTTTCAATCTTAAGTTTGGAAAACAAGCAATGTGGCCAAGATTTGTCGCTTTTCTTAAATCCCAACATTAGTCTTGTCCCCAAATATATATCAGGCTTTTAACGCGACAGTAAATTTTCAATTTTTCAAAAGCTATTTGAGTCGAAAGTAAATTTTTAACAAGTTTTAGGATTGTTTTTTTTTTTTTTAAGTTTTATTTTTTGTAAAAAAAACTGTCATTTCGATTTTTTTCAAAATTTTATCGAATGTTGAAAACAATATTTCTTATAAGATAAAATTAGTTTCAAGCCAATATTTTAAATTTTTGAAAAGATATTTGAGTCGAAAATCAATTTTTACCAACTTTTATAAATTTTTTTTTAGGTTATTATTTTTTGTAAAAAAAACTGTCAATTCGATTTTTCCCTAATATTGTAATAATGTTGAAAACAATATTTCTTATAAGTAAAAATTAGATTGAAGCCAAAATTTCAAATTTTTGAAAAGATATTTGAGTCGAAAATCAATTTTTACCAACTTTTGTTAATTTTTTTTTAGGTTTTTAATTTTTTGTACAAAAATTGTCAATTCGATTTTTTTCAAAATTTTACCGAATGTTGAAAACAATATTTCTTATAAGATAAAATTAGTTTGAAGCCAATATTTTAAATTTTTGAAAAGATATTTTAGTCGAAAAGCAATTTTTACCAACTTTTACAAATTTAGATTATTATTTTTTGTACAAAAAAACTGTCAATTCGATTTTTCCCTAAATTTGTAATGATGTTGAAAACAATATTTCTTATAAGCAAAAATTAGTTTGAAGCCAAAATTTCAATTTTTTGAAAAGATATTGGAGTCGAAAATCAATTTTTACCAACTTTTGTTTTTATTTTTTAGGTTTTTAATTTTTTGTACAAAAATTGTCAATTTGATTTTTTTCAAAATTTTATCGAATGTTGAAAACAATATTTCTTACAACATAAAGTTAGTTTGAAGCCAATATTTTAAATTTTTGAAAAGATATTTTAGTCGAAAATCAATTTTTACTAACTTTTATAAATTTCTTTTTAGGTTATTATTTTTTGTAAAAAAAACTGTCAATTCGATTTTTCCCTAAATTTGTAATATTGTTGAAAACAATATTTCTTATAAGTAAAAATTAGTAAGAAGCTATTATCTTAAATTTTTGAAAAGATATCATTTTTTAAAAACTTTTGGTAATTTTTTGTTCGGTTTTTATTTTTTTGTAAAAAAACTGTCAAATCGATTTTTTTCAAAATTTTACTGAATGTTGACAACAATATTTCTTGAAAGATAAAAGTAAATTAAAGCCAATATTTCAAAGTTTTGAAAAGATATTTGAGTCGAAAATCAATTTTTCCCAACTTTTTTATTTTTTGTAAGAAAACTGTCAATTTGATTTTTCTCAAAATTTTATCAGATTCTTCGTTGCACAAAATTCTTTTGGAGATGAAATCATATTTTCGTAGTAAAATTTTGGAGGTGACAAATTTTTTTTTCAGTTTTTTTTGATTTAAAAAAAAACCTTAAATGGATTTTTTTCCAAAAATATACTTTTTTGATATCACGTTACATTTCATTATATAAAATTTAATTCAAGTCTCTAGCGTTTTTGGTTCGTAAGATATTTAGGGTTAACCAAAATGTTCACCTTTTTTTCAAGCTACTATGGTATAAAAACCACCCACGGAATTTTCTTCAGAGCTCTTTCTGCATCTTTCTGCCTTATTTTCTGTATAACAAAATTTATTTGAAATCAGTATCTCTTCTGATTCTTGAGCTATGGACGACGAAAAAAACGTCGCGAACGTACGGACGTACGGACGCACAGACATCTTTCTAAAAATCTTTTATTTCGACTCTAGGGACCTGGAAACGTCGAGAAATGTATAAAATAACTCCCTGTGGGAAGTTAATAAAACACATATACAAAATTTTGTTTCCTAGTATTTATTTTGTGTTAAAAAGCTTGAATGTTGACATTCTGTGTGAAACACTACATCTTTTAAATGATTACCACGAGAATTGTTGCAAGCATCGATTCTTTTAAGGTAATTTTTGACACATATTTTAGCCATAACTTGACGAATTAGTCTGCATACACACGGTCTTTCGCGTAACCCCACAAAAAAATGTCTAGCGGTGTCAAATTGCATGATCCTGGTGGCCGGTTGATATTGCCACGACAAGAAATGACTCTTGCAATTAAGCCATATTCGCTCGTATTGTGTCTGATGTGGCACCGTCTTGTTGAAACCACATATTCTCTAAGTGTATTCTTTAATAGCAGGCAAAAAAAGCAAGCGGAACGATGACGCACGGATCTTATAATATCTGTAACCAATCTCTTCAAATTTCTTCATAATTTTGCCAATTGTTTGCGTAATTGGACGATTATGTAAACCTTAATCTCTTCTTAAAGGACGATATGTGGCTGTGACAGAATCACCATTTTTGTAGTAGGTTTAAAAATTTGTACGCGTTGTGCATAAATGTCAGGCTTTCAAGTGAAAACAAAATTATTTTAACAACTTAGTTTGGCAGATATCGAATTCCAGCCCTATTTTTTTGAAACCTCAAAATGGCCCAAATGGATGACCCTTAATATTTATATTTATTTGATTAAAAGCCATAAATTTAGATTTAAAAACTGCAAATAGTTTTTAAAAAGTATGTAGTTTTCTTTATACAAAATTTCAAATAAATATCTTACAACAATTTTTTTTTAAGTCATTTAAGATATAAATAATATATTTTCGCAACAAATTGACAACATTTTGAATTCATTTCTGAACCAAACATTTTTCCTAAAATACCATCCGTCCTAAACTTTTAAAATAGCATCCTACAAATTTCAGTAGTACTGCTCATGTTAATGACAGTTTTCACAGAGATTGTAAAATACAATTTTTAAGTTCAATAAAAACTTCATAATCGTTCTTACTTGATTCTTAGTATAACTTTTCATTGAAAACATTATGCACATGTAATTTTCTTCAAAAAATGCAGTCACTTGGAAGTATATACAAACTGCTTGAAAAAATAATGTTTTCGCACATGAATAACATCGAAACGAAAAATATAAAGTTTATTTGAATGCATCGCATGTCTCGAGAAAGATTTATAGGATGTTACAACGTAAACATATAAATAAGAAGTTTCACTTTTTCCTTTAATTTCAGTAGCCTAAACCTTAAGATTAAAATAGTTTTTCAACTTTCGTTCGAATATTTTTTTTTAACGAAAAAAAAAAGACTAAAATGTGATCCAGATTCATGAATGATTAGAGCCATTTCTACACCATGTGGAAAGAGCTAATTGAAAGCCATTAGTTCAGGGAGATTAACCATGGTAGCTACCTATATGACGTATGCTAGAATTTCAAGTCTCTTAAGGCTCGAGTTAAAAACGAGCTCATCTACACCATTTTAGTTATATTTCCAACACTGACTCTGCATTTCAAAGGATACTCAAATTGAGGAAGCATACAGAGGAGGACACATACGAGTATCTTTGAATTACAATAAAATTTTTTCTACATCTTTAATGAGTAGCCTCAATTTTCTATTTCTTTTTTTTGTTGTCTAATATGGAAATGTCTTTCAAACTTCTTAACCTATTATCCAATCAAGGACCAAATGACATCTGTGTCCCATATGACACTCCTATGTTACATTGGCGACATCTAGCACACAATCTTGATACATACCATATGCTATACATGCCCAATTTTCAGGAAGGCATTTCGAAATGTAGGTAGGTACATACGTATAAACGAGTGTTCTTGATGCATCGGTAGGTACCTTATTTAGCTCCATACAAATATGTATGCTCAATTGTCTATGCCTTCAAGAAAAATAAATGATTGAACATTTTTACTCTCGCTCTTGCCCATCACAGAAGAAAATCAGAATGACAATTATTACGAGTATTATACGAGAGCTACAAATGAAACTAGAGCAGAAAAAAGGAACAAAATTAAGGAAGAACACAAAAAGACTTACAAAAAAAACATTAAACGAAAACCCTCTTATAAAATGCCTATTCCTGTATAAGGTACCTGACAGAAAAAGGACATCTGAAAGACTGCTTTATATGCCCTAACTATTAGAAAAAGGAACACCCATTGCACTTGTTTTTGTTTCCTTTCACATTTACAGTTTTTCTGTTTCCATGCATCGTATATCAGGATGAAGAGTTTCACCAGGCAAACGAAAAATAAGACAAGAACGAAAAAAAAACATCTTTATGTCGCCGACGGACAGTGGGGTGTTTATGTCGAGAAATAAGGACAAAAATTGGTAGGAATTTCTGTTGACATAAATATTCCAATATTTTTTGGTGAATTATGAATATTTCAGTATTTTTGTTTTTGTAAAAGCATACATGAAAGACTGTGTTCTTTTTGAAAATAGCCATATAAGCTGTGTGTTAATTGACTACTAATTAGAAACAAAGAGTTGATTTCTTGATTACAGTTTCTATTTGTTATTTATTCTTATTCTTATTCTTATTCTTATTCTTATTCTTATTCTTATTCTTATTCTTATTCTTATTCTTATTCTTATTCTTATTCTTATTCTTATTCTTATTCTTATTCTTATTCTTATTCTTATTCTTATTCTTATTCTTATTCTTATTCTTATTTTTATTCTTATTCTTATTCTTATTCTTATTCTTATTCTTATTCTTATTCTTATTCTTATTCTTATTCTTATTCTTATTCTTATTCTTATTCTTATTCTTATTCTTATTCTTATTCTTATTCTTATTCTTATTCTTATTCTTATTCTTATTCTTATTCTTATTCTTATTCTTATTCTTATTCTTATTCTTATTCTTATTCTTCTTCTTATTCTTATTCTTATTCTTATTCTTATTCTTATTCTTATTCTTATTCTTATTCTTATTCTTATTCTTATTCTTATTCTTATTCTTATTCTTATTCTTATTCTCATTATTTTTTTTTAAAGAAACATCAGGTTTTAATCTTGAATTTGATATTTTGAATTTAGTCACTAAACTATTAAATATTAAAATCTGAAAATATAAAAATAATTAAAGTTATTTCCCATACTGAAGGGCCTTCATTATGAAACTTTACTTAGAGTATCTATGTTATTGGTAAGTAGGCTAGAGGTTCATGATTTTTGGTCAAGCTAAAGATTAATTAATAAAGTTAGAAGAAGAATCCTACAGAATAAACAACTTAAATTAGTTCCGACTTAAACATCTTGAGAACAAAAATGATACACAATTGTTTAATTGATATTTGATAAAATGAAATCTTCAGTTGTAAGTTTCAGAAAAAATTATAAGACAAAAATACTTCCAAAAACTCGTAAACATTTTTTTGAACTCTAATATCAATAAAAACAATAAAAACGTACTTTAAACTTATTATATTGATTACATCCAATTTAAAATCAAATTGACAAGTTTTTTTCAAAAGAAAATCAAAATCCTTTACAAGTTGGTAAATAATAATAAACCATTCGAGAATTATATCAGAAAAAAATTATTATTTTAAAAATGATTGCTAATTTTTTTTAGGAATATCACATTGAATAAGAACTACAAAATAACTTTCAATTGTTTTAACGTCTCGAACATGTAAACATAAAACAGATTCAACTTCCGACTTTAAAATCAATATCTCACATCAGGTTTTTTTTAGATACAACCTTTGATAATTCTCTTATTTATATATTTATTCATGAAGCATTTTTTTTTAATAAATTTGTTGGTATTTTCAAATCTACATGCATTAACCTTAAAAGAACGATGAATCATTTTTACTCAAAGGGTTTCTAACATAAAAACCCAAAACGGTTTAAAAGCAATTTTTCTCTTATAACAAATTAGTAGTTTTTTAGTTAAAACATCAAGTTTTTGGAATATAAATTAAGTGGGGCAACATTCCGTTAAGAACTAGGGCCCACTGATTTATGACCCTCAACCATTCTTCTGTTCAAGTTATGTTATCAGGAATGGAGGGGACCTACAGTTTTTAAGCCAAATCCAAGCGGCTGATTTGAGAAAGCACTTTTGTTGACAAGAATTACTCTTGGAGAATTTGCCACTTCCTCGCAAGAGGCAGTACCCGTGGAAAAAAAAAAACTTTAGATGGCACAAACAGAACCCAAGGCATGTAGCATGAAAGTCCAACGCTCTATCCATCATGCCACGGGTACTAAATTTGGCATAAAATGCACGACCGGATAGTAAGAAATGGCACCTATATCCAAGGAGTCAGTTTGAAAATAATACCTATCTATTATTTAAGATTGAAAAATATATCTCCAAAATAATTTTGTTTTCAAAAATTTCAATGCCAATTGGTTTCTCAAAAAAAAACTCAAGTTTTCAGATTTTTTTCTTTTAATTATTTTTAATGAAAATCCATAGAATCGTTTTTGAGAGCATTCGAATTTTCCATGTTTGACTAAAAAGTTTGTCTACTGTCATTTTGGATCTTAAAAACAAACTTTTACCAAACTTGCGTACTACTTTTTGTAGATTTTAACTTTTATGAAATAACGTACAGTTGGATTTTTATATAAAAATTATTGAATATCGAAAACAATTTTTTCCGTGAAATAAAATTAGTTTGAAGCCAATATTTTTAATTTTTGAAAAGATATTTGAGTCGAAAATCAATTTTTACCAACTTTTATACTGTCAATTCGATTTTTCCCAAAATTTGTCCTAATGTTGAAAACAATATTTGTTATAAGTAAAAATTAGTTGGAAGCCTAAATTTCAAGTTTTTGAAAATGATTGAATCGATATTCAATGTTTAACAACTTTGAGTAATGTTTTTTTAGATTTTTATTTTTTATAAAAAAAACTGTCAATTCGATTTTTAGGGTTAACCAAAATTTTTACCTTTTTTTTAAACTGCTATGGTAAAAAAAACCACCCACGCAATTTTCTTGAGAGCCCTTTCTGCATCTTTCTGCCTTATTATCTGAATAACAAAATTTATTTGAAGTCGATATCTCTTCTAGTTCTTGAGCTATGGACGACACACGCACGCACAGACATCTTTCTAAAAATCTTTTATTTCGACTCTAGGGACCTTGAAACGTCGAGCAATTTCAAAATTTTCAATTTGACAAATCGGACCCATTTCACTAACTTCCTATGGGATGTTAACGTCTTAAACAAATCTGCTTAAAATTTTAATTTCCAAGTTCGAATAAATTCAATGGACCCAATGGTTTGGGCTGCAGGGGCGTGGCAGTCAGACGGAATCGGGAGCCTTGTTTACCATCATAATGTTTTGCTTGATTAAAATCACGAGCTCTTAATTTTTTACAAATGGAAAACTTCCTTTTATGTCGCCTGTCGAAAAATATAAAAATACTGTTAAAAGCGGATATTTAAATTTTTGAGGAGAAATAGCTTAAATCACAGTTTGGATTCGAAATCAGTACTAAATGTTAACTCTAAAACGAATTATTCAAAAAGATAAAGTAATAACAAGGTTTTTCAAATTTTAGATAACGTCAAATAAAGACTAATAACTCATCTCATAACTGTTTTTCGTCGAAAAAGATTTGTACTTTAAAAAATCATCATACAATTCATTGTTAAAAGATATGCTGTCTTTTAATTTCATCCTTTAAAAAAGTATTACTTTGTTTATGTAACAGAAAAAAACGTAATTTTTACGACCAGTGTAATCGGAAGTATATATATGAAAAATCAAGTGCAAGTTTTTAAAAACAATAATGGTAGGTTTCAATATCATACAGGTCTCTTTTTAATTTTTGAGCAACAAAAAAATGTGCAGTAATAAATAATTTTTGGTCAAATATTAATTGAAAAAACCCTTATGTAATGTCACCGTCTGCAAATGAGAAGAAAAAAACAACAAGAGAATACATTTTCCTTAAAACCATTTTTCTTAACTCACATGATGCTTCGTTTCTCGGAAGAGATCACAGACGCCATCTCTTGTTCTATTTACAGTTAAACCGACGTAATTGAATACCACATCCGTTGCAGTTCTTCCTCATTTATTTAGCAGAAAAATACCACACAAACAAAAAACCAACAACAACAACAACTCCGAGACGAAACAACCAGAAGAAAAAAAGATATATATATACACTACTTCAAACCTAAGGAACATGAGACACATATCTCACATAATGAAACCAAAAATCCTGTCAATTAATGTCCCGGTTCCCTTATAAGGCGAGAAGGGACTAGGGACCTTCCACCATACCACTGCCGCACCGCGCTGGCCGGGACAGACACAACAAAAAAAAAGCGAATCCTCCAGGTCCGGTGAATTTTCTTTTTTCCTGTTTAAAAGTTTTAAAGTGTATCTGTTTAACGGGTGGTTACAAAAAGGGAACAAACCTTACCTGTATATCTAAAGAATTTAAGCACCTGTATAAATCTTAAACTGGATTTTCTGATAAGTACATTTTTAAGAGTGTTCCCATCTGTAGAAGATTCTTTAAAGTAGTTTTTTCTATTATCCATTTCGTTTCAAACAAAAATTTAACAAAGAAACAAACACCAACAACAAGAACAACAAATACAACAAATCCTTAAAAAAAAGATGGTACTATACAATCGAAGACGACGACCAAGTGAACAAAAAGTGGTTTTTCCCTTATATTTTATAGCACCGTGTCGTCGTCGTAGCATCATCACATCGCATCATAATGGTTATATAGTAAAACCTGTTAATGGCAGCTTGAATAGGAATATGGCAGTGTATGTGATTGTTATGTGGCAGAAACAAAGCATCCAAAACGATTTCATAAATGGAAGGCGAAGACATCTTCCTTCGTTCGTCCTTCGTTCATAAACCAATAGTTTGTTGTTGTTGATAATAGAAACAACATATTATTGTACTAGTCCTTATTTTGTTTTTTATGTTTTAAGCTGAATTGGTGCCGATTTGAAGTAAGTTACAAGGAAAGAACCAACCTTATTGAATTCAGCACTTGTATCATCGGGAAGGAATTGCTCACTCTTGAAAATAAAACTTCTACAGGGTGTTGTGGGCACACATTTTGAACATATTGTAGTTTTTTGAAAATTTCGTTGTTTCTTACCGGAAATTCCTTTAATTAAGCATTAAGGTTGATTAATTAAACTTAGAAGACTCCTCTGAAGAAGTTTTTATAATTGGTCTGATTTACCAAATTGAAAATTTTGACATTTCTCAATCTCTCTAGAATCAAAATAAAACGTCTGTGTGACGTGTTTACGTAGGTACGTTTCTGATACCTTTTTTCGCCGACCACATCTCAAGAACGGCCAAACATATCAACTTCAAAACATTATGTTTTAGAGATAATAACAACAAAAGAAAGGACAATTAAAGGAATTGGTGACGCCACTTATTTTGTTTTTAATATTTTTTTTAGAACAATCCAATCGAAAGTTTTTTATTCTGAAAAATAAAAATCTAGAAAAAAAACTACACCAAATTGATAAAAACTGATTTAAGACTTGAATATCTCGAGCATCAATGAAGGTATTGACTTCAGAATTATTTCATTCTATACATAATATTCGAGAAAGGAGATCTTCTGAACTTCGCTAAAACAGAGGCATCAGTCTCCTGAACATCGCTTATAAAACTTTTCTGTCATATTATGTGAACGTCTGAAGTCGTTTGTCAACAACCTAATAGGTCGATATCATTGTAGCTTCAGACCTGGTAAGTCCACTATTGACCAAATAGTCACATTATGGCAGCTCTAGGAAAAAGCCCAGGAACTTTAAATCGACAACCTCTATCTTTTCAAGAAACGCGTATGACAGCAGCTTCTATGGGAAGGAGTTTTAACGATCAATGTCTAAGTTTGGCATCCTGGTGAAACAAACTATCTATGTCGTAAAAGATATCAGCCATGCGTTTATTGTCCATAAAGGATTTAGACAAGTCAATGCACTGGCATGCGATTTCTTTAACCTCGTTCTGGAAACAATTGTGCAAAACTCAACCATCAAGACTAGGGACACAATCTTCCAAAGGTTCATCCAATTACTCGGAACTGATATTGAAATAATTGGAAGATCAAATCGTTATGTCACTGGTGAGCATTTCTACGGAAGCAGAGAATACTAGTTTAGTGGTATATAAGGGCAGGACCAAATATTTGCTGTCATCAAAAAAGGACATTGAACGACGACGTCTTAGACAAAAAGTCGTCATGGACCCTTATAACTTTGAGGTAGTAAAGGACTTTTTCTACCTAAACAACGCTATTTATTCAGACAACGACAAGAGCGTTGAAATCAAACCAAGAATATCTCTTGCAAATCGGTGTTTCCTTGGACTAAGAAGGCAATTGAGTATTAAAGTCCTCTCTCAAGCATCTAAATCACCATCTTTAAGACACTCATCAGCCCGGTTTACATTAATGGCGCTGAGGGTTGGATGAGAGCGTTTTAGGATGCTTCTTTTTAAGTAAACGGGTTTTGAATTTAAGTATTGAAGGTAGGACAAATGATTCCGATTTGCTACTACTCTTCTTCAAAGGCGTTATTTCAATACTGCATTTCTTTGTTGCCAAGACTCATAAGTCAGACAGTTTTTGACTTGAAATTTTAACCTTTCAAAAAAGAAAACTTCATCGCAAAATCGCTTCATTATCGCCACTATAAATCATTTTGAAGTACGTGTATTTCCGAAAAACAAATCTCCAAAATACCAAATTTTTCGACTTCAAAGGTGCCAAAACCTCTCATAAGCTACCTTTGCGGAACCACGATGGCCATAGCAATAAAAGACCAGAGGAAACACAACCAAAGCATTTTCTAGACTCAGTTAGTATGGAAATTTTGTAATTTTTAGCTTGACTTAAAAACAAATTTCATATTATGTAGGTATATACCGTAAGTCGTAGGCAAGGAACTCTTATGTTTGGTCTATATATGGGATTAGTAGAAACAGTGATTTTAAATAAAGGATTAAATTCAAAATACCGGCCGGTCAACCAACAATGCAATTTTGTAAAAGCACCAGGAAAACAAATTTTATAGGTAACGATAAAAGGTATGGGTATGGGTAAGTTAGATAGGTATAGCAATAGGTACGAGAACAAACTGCTTTAGGTCAGATTATAAATTCACCATGATATAGACCCTATATATCACGAACTACTGCAAGGTTGTTAACTCAAATTAAAAACAAACAGCCTGTAGAAGCTTTTGTATACATCCACAAATACTTATAGTTACGTATACCACACATACATACATACAAACATAGGATATTGGAAAGGTACTAGTTATTGTTATTGGGCTGGAATTTGGTAAGCTTTTCAGGACTCTGTATACAACACAATGTTCGTTAACTTCGTAGACTCTTGTTTATTGTTTTTTTTTTTTTTTTGATTTTTTGTTTTTCCTTGCAATTATTAAAGGAATTGCTTACATTTGTCATTTATGCATCTCGAGTATGGTGTTAGTATCGATTTTAAAATATGAAGTACTTCAAATCTACTCATGTTTTCAGGAGAGGATGTGTTGGTTTTTGACTTTAGGAAAGGATAAATTTAGGATTTCAAATTGAGGTGATTGACATTTATACATGCATAGTTATATAGGATTTTCTAGTTGTTGTTAAAGGACTTAAAAGTTTGTTCCTGGTTCAGAGAGTATTTTAGCCAAAGGGGAAATACAGTATAATTTTAGAGATAAATGAAATCAATGTTTTAGATGTTGATGAAAACAGAAACTAAACATCAAAAGTTTTCAAAAATTTAATTTAGGCTTTCAAAATTATTACTTAAACTAACCGTAGGCTAAATAGAAAAGGAGAAACAAGGTTTTTAAGAGAATCAAATAATAAGGGAAATTAAAAAGCTATACATTAGGGTGTTTTATTTTGTGCGAATTTAATTTTGCTTTTTGTTGGAAATGTCAAAAAAAATCATTTTCTGAAAATGCAATCCTTGAATAGTAATACAATTTAGAGTGGTTTATTGTGATATTATTCCTTCAATGTTATGATATTTACTAAAAATTGGAGTAGCTGTTATCCCCTACAGCCAATTTTTTAAGGAATAAAATAACTCGTAATTAGGATTTTATTGTTAGAAGTTTTTGATCCTGTACATTTTTTAAATTAATGCAAGAAAACCTAACATTGATGAAAAACCAAACAATTAGAACTTCTTTAATGTCAATATAGCCTCGTAGAAAAATCAGTACAATTTTAGAGCGTAGAGCCTTATTTTAAGGTTTGGGTTGCTTAACACTATAATTTTTTAAACAGGTATTTTTTAACTTACGTATTTTTTAACATTTTTAAACCCATTTTATTTATTACTCAAGTTATTTTTTCAACCTGGGTTATATTTTTATAATTGTAATTTTTTTACACTGGTTTTTTTATAGCCCAGGGTATTTTTCAACCCATGTTAATTTGTAACTAAGGTTTGTTGTTCACCGTAATTTTGAAATCCAGGTTATTTTGCAAGCAGTTTAACCCTGGATATTTTGTAACACAGGATAATTGTCAACTCTTGGTTATTATTATTAAATAGCTATAATTATTTTAGAAGGCACATTCAAACTTTTTAAAATTATTAAAAATCAATTAAATTGGGTTCATACCTTCTTTATTATTTTAATTTTCTTAATTTACCTAAATACCTTTTAACATTTATATGAGAAAAGACATCATGTTTTCTTTTCATCACAAACTTTGTTTTCGTTATAAACTATAAACCTACATTTTTGATTGATATGGGTTTTTGTTCTGGTATCAGCTGAGACGGTTTGGGTTTACACTGCCTGGAAAAACATTCCGCACTGTTCATCCCCTTGCTAAGCTCATCTTAAGACTGCTCGTAACATAAGAAAGAACTCATCCCAAGAATTATGAAATACAGGGAAATTAACTTAAAGAAATGGTTTGTGCACTCGATTAGTTCCTTCAAATACACAAACCATTTCTAGTGATGTATTATTTACCCAGTATTTCATATCTATTTATTTCATCAAAAAAAGCATAAATAAATAAATAAATTACGCAACAATCCGTAGAGAACCAGGGCTTAGTGACTTACAACTTTCACCCAATCTTGTGTGCGAGTAATTGCAGAAATGGAAAGGACCTATAGTTTATATGCCGAATCCGAACGGCTAATTTGAGAAAGCACTTTTTCATGACAACAATTACTCTTGGAGAAATTGTCAATTCAAACAGATAACATTTTTTTCTTAAAATTATCTCTTCTTAAGAACATATTAAATCCAAGAACACAACCAACGGAGGTTGCTTGCCTTGAACAAAGTGTTTTCATTATTTCAGTTATTGACACCGTGAAAAGGGACAAAGAAAAGACAAAAGAGCAAAGAAGGACAACTTTATTATTAATTAGATCTCTGGCAAACATTGTTTCAAAATAAGACTTCCGAACTAGGTATTGGATCCCTAATTACAAATATCTCGAGTTGTAAGAGGGCATATTGATGTTCCGACGCAAAGTCCTTATAACTATTCTAGTGAATCGTCTTTAGATTCTTTCAATTCTGAAAAACAACAGTATTCTAAAATTGATCTAACAATGCGATCTCAATGTAAAAGGATCAGTAAATTCTTTTGAATTTCTACAAATAACACCAAGTATAGAACTGGCTCTGGATGTAGTCAAAGTTAACTTTGTGTCAAAAACAATTGCAAGATTTTGTTTGCCCTTGTTAATAAAATACCACTAATTTCGTAATCGAATGTAATCAGGCATTTACATTTAGAAATATTAAGATGAAGATCGTTTTGCTACACCAAACAAAAAAATTGGATAAATCTTTTTGAAGATTATCACATTCTAAGACTTATTCAATGCTTAGAAAAAGTTTAAGATTATCCGTATACATTAAGCACTTACAATGATTGAAATATTAAGGCATATCGTTGATAAAAATAAAAAAAGAAACAAGAGGGGCCCTAAATGGCTTCCTTGGGGGACACCAGAAATAACAACTAAATGATTCGATTAATTGATCTCAATACGAACATACTTAGTTCTACCAGTGAGATACGAACCAAGCCATCTTAATAAAATTGAATAAAAAACCTAAGTTTTTTTCCATCGCTATTGCGAAATAAGTGCAGACTACATCACACTGGAAAACTTTCTCGAAAGAATCTATCACATAGTTACCAAAGATAGTAAGATTTCTTGAAGTAAATCTCCCAGCAATAAAATCATGTTGCAGTGGGGAAATAGTTTCCTT
The DNA here is from genome assembly GCF_945859685.1 of Eupeodes corollae. Classification (NCBI taxonomy): domain Eukaryota; kingdom Metazoa; phylum Arthropoda; class Insecta; order Diptera; family Syrphidae; genus Eupeodes; species Eupeodes corollae. Next base: position 41,376,201 of record NC_079148.1, on the reverse strand, counting down.
TAAAAGAAAAAACTAATTTGTTATAAGCAATTTTTTCAAAAAGTTTAGGAATTGCTGAAACTTTGCAAATGTGCAATGCAAAGAAGCCTATTTTCTTGGCCCATATTAATAATACCCGTGATTTGTTGGAAAACCTATCAATATTATAGTAGGGTTTTACACAAATAACAAAAAGCGAAATTCACAGTATAAATACTACCGATAAAAGTTAA